>NC_141884.1:13501802-13816131 GCF_030686135.1 Camelina sativa | reverse complement strand
ACTTATTGTCGAAGTTGAATTCCCTAAAGCTCTCACTGTGTTTTTGATATAGTTGTAACATTTTACGTTTTTTTTTGGACAAACAGATATAGTTGTAACATATGCTTAATTAGTTGGCCTAATAGAATTTGTTTTACAGGTTTGCTGATGACATGTATGATCGTATTTGGACTCCATTCTTCAGCTCTAGATATACGCAGATTACGACGAATCTCAATATAAACACCTCAGATACATTTGAGGTACCAAAAGCAGCACTTTCGAGTGCTGCTATGCCTAGAAACGCGAGTGCGCCATTGATCATTACTTGGAAACCCATACCCACTGATGCTGAAGTCTACTTGTATCTTCACTTTGCGGAGATACAAACCCTTGGAGCCAACGAGACTAGGGAATTCGACATTATCATGAAAGGAATTTTTAATCAGTCAGGAATTACACTTCCTAAGTTTGAGCGACTTACCGTATTTTCTGCTGTACCACTACAATGTGGCTTGGACGGTTGTCGTTTAGAGCTGGTAAGAACTCCAAAGTCAACTCTTCCACCTCTGATAAATGCTCTTGAGGCTTACACTATTATCGAATTCCCACAACTGGAAACAAACTCAAGTGATGGTAACTCAACCAAACTTTCACTTATTTTACATTACACGAATTTTTGATTTTTTTTTTCACATTTGCTATTAATTTTGTTCATTCAATAACGTTTATATTAGTTGTTGCTATCAAGAACATCAAAGCTACTTATCGTTTGAGTAAAATCAGTTGGCAAGGAGATCCATGTCTCCCTCAAGAATTTTCTTGGGAAAATCTTGGATGCAGTTACGCTAATATCTCCACCCCACCAAGAATCATTTCCTTGTAAGAGTATTCATAAACTAACATAGGCCATAACATAAAGCTACTCTGTATCTAGATATATTATAAGTGTTATTTTGTGACTGCATATTTAGAAACTTATCAGCAAGTGGATTAACTGGGAGTATATCCCCAATTTTACAAAATCTAACGCACATACAAGAACTGTGAGTGACTATTCTTGACTCATGAAACCAAGAGTACTTTGTTCGCACTTGACATGTAGCCGACTTTTTTTTATTTATGTATGCGTGCACAGAGATTTATCTAATAACAGTTTGACTGGACCTGTGCCTAAGTTTCTGGCCAACATCAAATCATTATCTTTGATGTAAGTTTTCTAGAAAGAAGAATGAACATTTAGCCTAATTTTTTTTTTTTTGGATGTAGCTATATATATGATGGTTTTTTTATTTGTTTCCTTAACAGAAACTTAAGTGGAAACAATCTTACCGGTTCAGTTCCACAGAATCTACTTGATAGAGAAAAGGAAGGACTTGTCTTAAAGTAAGAATATTTTCTTCATCATTTATCAAGTATACATGAATGGGCAGTACTTGTATAAAAATTAGAATGCTGAAATATATTATTTTAATTATAAGAATATATAGTCTCAAGTGTACTAGAAAGTTCAGATATATATATATATATATATATATATGTTCCATATCCACCTTTATATTAATATGGTACCTTAATTTAACAACCTCGGTATCATGTTTCTTCTAGACTTGAAGGAAATCCTGCGCTATGCAAGATTAGTTCATGCAACCCAAAAGATAAAAAGGAACTGTTGGTACTGGTTATTGCACCAATTGCCTCTGTGCTTATTGCAATAGTGGTTGTGGGTCTCTTTGTTATTTTCCGAGAGAAGGTGCCTTTAGGTGAGTCTAGCTGATCAAGACATATAATCATTAAATAAATTTTCAAAAAACCGATGTATATATTTCCATTTGTATCATGTAGACGTACATGCTCCACCAAGCTTGCCCGTAGCAGATGTTGGACATTCTAAACATTCGGAACCATCATTTTTCTCGAAAAAGATAAGGTTTACCTATTTCGAGGTTCAAGAAATGACAAATAACTTCAAAAGAGTTCTTGGTGAAGGAGGGTTCGGAGTTGTTTATCACGGTTGTGTTAATGATACCCAACAAGTAGCTGTTAAATTGCTCTCTCCATCATCATCTCAAGGCTACAAACATTTTAAGGCAGAGGTAATATTATATCCGATGATCTTTGTTGGAATCCAATTGTTGTTTACTTTTACTTTCTATCTTTATGAGTATTAGCTAATGGATGGCTGGTCAGGTGGAACTTCTTATGAGGGTGCACCATATAAATTTGGTGAGTCTTGTTGGTTATTGTGACGAAGGAGACCATTTGGCCCTTATCTACGAGTACATGCCAAATGGAGACTTAAAGCAACATTTATCAAGTAAAAGAACATATTTACCAGTTTTTTTTTCCTTTTTAAAAAAAAATAGAACCATTAGTCTTGAACCTTTATTTGAAAAACAACATAACATTAGTTATATAATGTCGGTTTGATACAGGAAAGCATGGTGGATCTGTCTTAAGCTGGAAAAGTAGACTAGGAGTAGCTGTCGATGCAGCATTAGGTACACACTAATTTATTCAGATCTATAACTTTTAAAAGTATTAGTTTTGTCTCCATTGAATAAGCAAGAGACCTTATACTACCATAGGGTGGGAAAATTAATCATACGACACTATGTGAAATACTTCACTTAATGGTTTATTTGCCAAACAGAAATTTACATATATTTTTTTTTATATGTAGGATTGGAGTACTTACACACCGGATGTAAACCACCAATGGTTCACAGAGATATAAAAAGTACAAATATACTTTTGAATGAAAGTTTTCAAGGAAAATGAGCTGATTTCGGGCTTTCGAGATCTTTTCCTATGGCAAATGAAACACAAGTTTCAACTGTTGTTGCTGGAACTCCTGGTTACCTTGATCCTGAGTGAGTATTTTTTGTTAGTCCATAAATTTGAATCATCACAATTGATAGATAAAAAACCATAAACCAAGCATTTTCCATGTTTTGTTTTTTCAGGTACTATCAAACAAATTGGTTAACAGAAAAAAGTGATGTTTACAGTTTTGGAATTGTACTCTTGGAGCTCACCACAAACAGTCCTATAATTCAGCAATCTCGTGAAAAGCCTCACATAGTAGAATGGGTCGGATTTATTGTAAGAACGGGAGATATTGGAAATATAATAGATCCAAACCTCCACGAAGATTACGACGTTGGTTCTGTATGGAAGGTTATTGAATTAGCAATGTCATGTGTGGATATTTCCTCTGCAAGACGACCAACCATGTCTCAAGTTGTTAACGATCTGAAAGAGTGTGTGATATCTGAAAATTCAAGGACAGGAGAGAGTCAAGAAATGAACTCAATGAGTTCCATCGAATTCAGCATGGATATGGACACCAAGGTGATCCCTAAAGCACGCTAGTTCGTTAAAAATAAATTTACCCTTGTTGGATTGTGATGAATCTTTAATAATGCATCTTTTGTGGGTTTAATATCAACTGATTATTCGATTTGATGCGATATTCAGATATCTTTGTTGTAATGGTCGTTGTGGAAAACTTTTGAATAGCTCGAAAAAAATGTATGGTGAATGTTAAGGATATGCACGTATCATGTCAAGGATATGACAGCATCGTATAATCACGCCTGCAATATATTGTTTCCTTGTATATTACATTCCTTAGTTAGCTAAACCTAGAGTACCTCTATCTCGACTCATGTATATATATCAAGCTGTAACCTCTTCTGTGATATATAACAAGATACACAGTTTACATGGTATCAAGAGCCACATCGATACTCCTCTAATTTTTTTTTCAGCCGCCTCTCTTTCTTTCTCTGTTTTTTTCTCTCGTTCCCCTTCCTTCACTTTTCAGATCTGCTCTCCGTCTCTTCTTTTCCCAATCCATGGCTGCCATTGCTGAAACTGTCGATACTCAAGGTCTCCTCAACATCAACATGATGAACATCACCAAACTCACTTCCACAAACTACATGACATGGAGCCTTCAGGTTCATTCTCTCCTTGATGGATACAACCTTGCTGGCTACGTCGATGGCTCCTCTGTTCCTCCCGATCAGACGATACCCAACACCCATCCGCCAACACCGAATCCAGCTTATGCGACATGGAGACGTCAGGATAAGCTCATTTACAGTGGTCTTCTCGGTACTCTCTCCCCTGCTCTGCAACCCCTTGTCTCTAAGACAAAATCTGCAGCCGAGATGTGGAAGACGATCTCTGCAACATATGCAAATCCAAGTTGGGGTCACATACAACAACTACGTCTGCAAATTAAGCAAGCCGTCAAAGGTGACAAATCTGTTGATGAATACATGCAGTCACTCACAACTCGCTTCGACCAACTCTCTCTTCTCGGTAAGCCGCTTGCCCATGAAGAACAACTTGAGTTCATCTTCGGTGGACTCCCTGAAGACTACAAGTCTGTCATCGATCAAGTTGAGGGTCGAGAAACCCCTCCATCAATCATCGAAGTTCATGAGAAGCTCATCAACAAAGAAGCCAAGCTCCTCGCAGTTGCCCTGTCCAATGTCACCACCGGTCCAACCTCCGCTAATGTTGCTGTCACTCGTTCTTCACACAACCCAGGAAAGCAGCCTCATCGCCCTCGCCAGCCGTGGTCCAACAACAAACACCAGCAGCAATATCCACGACAGGACAATCGTGTCACCCGAGGATACCAAGGCAAGTGTCAGATTTGTGGTGTCTTTGGACACAGTGCGAAACGATGCTCTCAGCTCCAATACCAACCCTCCTACGGTTCTCAGTCTGGTCTCCTTCCATCTCCATTTCGACCATGGCAACCGCGTGCAAACCTGGCATTAGGACATCAACAGCCGAAAAATCCGTGGATCCTTGACAGTGGTGCCACTCACCATATGACCAGTGACCTTGGCAACCTGGCATTGCATCAGCCGTACCATGGTGATGATACGGTTCTCATCGGTGACGGCTCTGGCATTCCGATCTCTCACACTGGTTCATTGTCCTTGCCCTCTTCTACTAAAACTTTATCTCTCACAAATGTCCTTTGTGTACCAAACATTCATAAAAATTTCATATCCGTCTATCGACTTTGCAACTCTAACATGGTCTCTGTTGAATTTTTCCCTGCTTTCTTTCAGGTGAAGGATCTGATGTCGGGGGTCCCGTTACTCCGCGGCAAAACTAATGGCGAGCTTTACGAGTGGCCGGTTTCCATCTCCACCATCACCTCCTTCTTTGCATCCTCGTCCACAAAACCATCTCTCAAAGACTGGCACTCTCGTTTAGGCCACCCCTCCCACTCTATTCTTAAAACAATTGTTTCAAAGTTTTCTCTTCCTCATTTACAATCAGATTCACAGACCATGTTGTGCACTGATTGTGCTATTAATAAAAGCCACAAACTCCCATTTTCACAAACTTCTATTGTCTCCACTTATCCCCTCCAAATTATCTTCTCAGATGTATGGACCTCACCCGTTATCTTTGTTGACAACTTCAAATACTATCTAATCCTTGTTGTAGTTCTTAAACCAAAATGAGAGCCAACCGAAGAAAAGTTCGTGTAGTTCTTTTTTTTTTCTTTCCTGTACAGCAAGTAAATGATTTCAATATTTAATTTTTTTCCTTTTTTTGTCTTTGTTGTATCATCTGGAAAAAAAGAAAAAAAATTTACAAGTGAAACTGTACTAACAATTAAAACTGTTTTAAAAAACTGGAACATTAAGTGCTTCGTAAACTATGAAATATGTAGAACTAACTTACGATTAGTTTGACGCTGAAAAACTCAAGAAATAGAATAACGAAAATGATGTTTGATTTATGATTCTTGTGTTTTTGTGAGTTTTTAAAACTTGTTTTGTCTTTAAATTGTTGCATATTCATGGTATTTAGCATGTTTAGGTTAAATTTGTATCAAATTTGTTGTCTTTAGGTGTCATGAAGTGGAGATATGCAAGAAAAGGAAGCATTTGAGGAGTTTTTGAAACAAATGAGGAGTGATTTTTGCCAAAGTTGAAGATTGCATCAGAAGCAGGTTCAGGGAAACGCCTTCGGCCACGAGCAAACCGAAGTCTCCCTTCGGCCATATCATGCGGGTAGACAGCAACTGAAGGCTCGCCAGATGCCGAAATGGATTTGACAAATTGATATGTCTATATTTTATCTCTCCTTAGCATATATTTATCATGCATTTAGCTAGGATAACTTATTGTTTTGCATCATTCTCTAGTCTTTTCTATACACTTTGCATGTCTAGGTAGTTCTTGCATCATCCTTGCATACATTGTGCATTTTGGAATATTTCAGGTATCTAGGAGACGTTGGAAGCACAACCGTTCGAGCCATCCGTTCGAGTCAACCTTCCAGACGCCGCTCGAGCCACGCACTCCAGACGCCGTTCAAGCCACGCACTCAAGACACATCACTCGAGCCATTCTCAAGTCACCAGTCGGGAACACATCACTCGAGCCATTCTCAAGTCACCAGTCGGGAGCACATCGTTCGAGCCACTCATCATGCGACCACTCCACCCGTTCGAGCCGTTCCACTCGAGTGGGGTTTAGCTTTCGACGTTTTCATCAAAGATGTAGGTAATTGATTCATCTTTCCAACGTCGTTTATTTCAAGCAAATTGGAGGTGTGGTTCAAGAGTTATCATCGTTTTAGTGGATGCGTATACACCCAGCCCGAGCCAACACCACTCTAGATGGAGCCAACACCACTCTGGATCGAGCCAACACCACTCTGGGTCGAGCCAACACCACTCTGGGTCGAGCCAACACCCCTCCACTCCACCCAGTCGACCTCGCTCGAGCCAGCCTCACCGCACATCACTCGACCTCACTAGAGCCACTGGACGCACACCGACCAAATCGCGCATGTCAGGAAGACGCTGCGTCTCACACGCTTCAGGAGATTCCCGAACCGACGCTCTATCTTGTCGTTTTAAATTTTAGGGATTTACATGTTTTTACTATAAATACATTTTGTTAAGTTTTGGTTGAGACATCTTTTATTTCTCGTTTTGTTCTTTTCCTTAAGGTTTTACCTAGCCACCAAAAACGCTTTGAGACTTTGTAATCCGACATCTTTGAGTTTATTGAGTATTTACATTTGATTTCTTCTACAAAGTTGTTCTTCACATTTTTATCTATCTAAGAATGCTTGTTTCAATGTTTTCTGGGTTTGCATCCTTGATCTTAGGATGTAGAGTAGTGTGGTAGTTCTTGAGGATGGGATATATTAGGTGGATGATCTTAGGATGTAGAGTGTTTAAGCTTTGATTTGTATGATTCCCTTCTAGACTAGAGTTAGAAATACTTGTTTCTCTCTGATTAATTGGAACTAGGTCTTAGACATTTCCGCACCCAAAAGGTGTTCGATGAAATGTCTGACCAACTAGTGCCAGAGATTTACGTTTCTAGCCTAAGAGATTAGTTGTCTAGGATGTTTGTTGACGTGAATGAACTTGTTTTTCATGCCATGCTTGATCATGTTTCTCGAGCGAGAGTTAGGTTTGGAAGTGGTTGAGTTTCAGTAGCTTCTGTCAAGAGATTGGATTAGCTAAGAAGTGATGTTCATTGTTTAGGGATACTCCACCGACATCAATTACTCCCATCCTTAGGACCTCTTTCTTTCTGATTTTTATTGCATTCCTGAGACTGTTTCGTTTCTTGCTGTTTCGTTCATGCTTAGACTCGTTTATGTTTTCATTCATTTTTGGTTCTCGTCATGCATTCTCGTTTCTAGTTCTGTGACTCATTTTCGTTTTGCATTATGATCATTCTAGGATTGTTAGAAAAACGCTCTTTTTGAATTGGTTTGACTTGTGATTGCTTGATTGCATCTTGATTGCATCTTGATTGCTAGCAACATCCTATTTGGATTGACACCTTAAGTACTACAACACATAAGGTTAATTAAACCTGCTAGGACATACAAAAATCCTAGTATCAATTTGGCGCCGTTGCCATTTGGGATTCGTTTTGCTACATTTAAGATTTCAAGTTTTGCAAGATTAAGTTCTGTTACACTTCTCATTCTGAGTACTGACTTGCTTTGGTTGTCTGCTCGTTTGTTTTGCATCTCAGGTCCTGTTGATTGCAACCTTGCATGCACACCAGATCAAGAGGGCATCAAAATCTCCTTCCTGTTATCGATGACATCAATCGGTTGCAGCGACCATGACAAACTCGTATCTCCACTAATCATCCCGCACCAGTCACTATGGAACAACTTAATGGACCAAATCCGCGACCGCAAAACATTGGTGCTGGGGATGCACCGAACACTCACACTCAGCATGCTGGAATCGTTCCTCCCGCCGTGCAGAAAAATAACTTCCAAATCAAAAGTGGTATGATCACCATGATACAAGGAAACAAGTTTCACGGATTGCCTATGGAGGGATCAACGGCGTCTGTGCAGTCTCACCAAGATCAACGGCGTGAGTGAGGATGGTTACAAATTGCGCTTCTTTCCATTCTCCCTGGGAGATAAAGCTCATCAGTGGGAAATAACCTTCCCAAGGGATCAATCACCACTTGGGATGATTGCAAGAATGCATTATTGGCCAAGTTCTTCTCCAACTCCAGAACAGCCCGTCTCAGGAATGACATTTCTAGCTTTACTCAGAAGAGCTCAGAATCATTCTGTGAAGTCTGGGAGCGTTTCAAGAGTTACCAGAGCCAGTGTCCACATCACGGATTTAGCAACGAGTCACTACTGAGCACTCTATACTGTGGTGTCCTTCCAAAAATCTGCATGCTGCTTGACACTGCCTCTAACAGTGACTTCCTGAACAAAGATGTTGATGAAGGTTGGCAATTGGTTGAGAATCTCGCCTAGTCTGATGGCAACTAAAATGAGGACTATGACCGCACAGTTCGCGGCGATGCTGGGTCTAAGGAGAAGTACAAGAAGGACCTCAAGAATGTGAATGAGAAGCTTGACCGTATCTTGCTAAGCCAGCAAAGAAGCGTCCACTTCGTATCTAAGGATGACCCTTTCTAAGTTCTAGATGGGGAGAGTGAGCAGACTGAGGAGATCAGCTATATCCAGAATCAGGGTGGATTCAACAAGGGTTACAACCCCTACAAGACGAACCCCAATTTGTCTTACCGGAGCACCAATGTTGCAAATCCACAAGATCAGGTGTATCCTCCTCAGCAGCAGCGACAAGGTCAACAAAAACCTTTTGTGCCTTACAATCAAGGATTCGTACCCAAACAACAATTCTAGCAAAGTTACCAAGCTCCCTCAAGACCACCGCCAGGATTCCGCTCTCAACCAGTTCAGCCTACTCCAGCCCCATATCAAGAAATGAAGCAAATGATGCATCAACTTCTTCAGGGTCAAGCTAGCGGTTCTATAGATACTGCTAAAAAGTTTGCTGACCGTAGTCAGAGGATGAAATGTTCCTACAATGATCTAAATGTCAAATTTGAAGCTCTCAATTAAAAGATAAGGTATATGGAAGGCACATCTGCTTCTACTTCTGCACCAAAGCCTGGCCAATTCCCAGGGAAGGCTGTTTAGAACCCCAAGGAGTTTGCAAACGTAATTACGCTGAGAAGTGGGAAAACATTGCCTCCCAGACAGGGAGTTCCAAACGTAACTGAGGACAGTGCGGAATTAGATGGGGAGGATTTTTTTCAGGATGAAGCTCAGATAAAGAACCTAGTCGAAGCAGTCAATGACCCGGTTGAACCAGTGAAGCAGTCCGAACCTGAAGCTGGTAAGGAACAGTTTGTTTCTGATGAAAAACCTGTGAGATTCATCCCTCCACCATACAAGCCTCCTCTACCATTTCCAGTGAGGTTCAAGAAGCAACTTACTGAGAAGTACAAAGCCTTGTTCGAAAAACAAGTCAAGGAGATTGAGTTGAGAATGCCATTACTGGATGCATTCACACTTGTTCCTCACTACCAGAAATTCCTCAAGGACTTATTGATGGAGAGATCAAAAGAAGTTCAAGGCATGGTGGTACTAAGTCTAGAGTGCAGTGCAGTGCAATCATCCAGAAGAAGATTGTACCCAAGAAGCTCAAAGATCATGGATCATTCACTCTACCTTGCTCCCTTGGACCTATGTCTTTTAATAGGTGCTTATGTGATCTTGGCGCTTCAGTTAATTTGATGCCACTCTCTGTTGCTAAGAGGTTGGGTTTTACAAGGTTTAAGGGTTGTGACATCTCCCTCAACCTTTTTAGATAGATCAGTGAGACTTCCGCATGGTATGTTAGAAGACTTACCTGTTAGGATCAGAGACGTGGAAGTGCCAACCGACTTCGTGGTTCTGGAGATGGATGAAGAACCAAAAGATCCTCTGATTTTAGGAAGACCGTTCCTGGCGACTGTTGGAGCCATCATTGATGTCATAAATGGCAAGATTGATCTCAATCTGGGCGACGACTTCATTATGAAGTTTGACATCAAGGATACTTTGAAGAAGCCAACAATAGGAGGACAAGTCTTTTACATTGAAGAGATGGATAAGTTGGCTGATGAGTTGTTGGAGGAACTAGCTGAGGAAGATCATCTCAAGACTGCTTTGACCAAGGATGGAGATGAAGGGTTCCTGCATGGGGAGACCACTTGTTACAAGAATCTGCTAGGCTCTCACAGAGAAACGGATGAACCAGAGGAGTTCGAGCAGCTATCTGACACAGAGGAGCTATGTGCAGTTGAGGCAGAAACTTCAGAACGTGAGATCTCCCACTCGACCGATGTCATGACCCGAATCAAAACACCAACGTCCCACTCGATCGAGCCACCGCTCAAGCCGCACACCTTCCACTCGACCGTGACCGCTCCTGACTCTCATGCTGACGACTGGTCGGAACTGAAGGCTCCAAAGGTAGAACTCAACACTCTCTCTTCTGGACTCAACTACGTTTTTCTGGGAACCAATTCTACTTATCCTGTCATAGTGAATGCTAGGTTGAGTGATGATGAATTGGGGTTACTAGTAACTGAGCTTAAAAAGTATAAAAAGGCTATAGGTTATTCTTTAGATGATATTAAGGGAATCTCACCTAGTATTTGAACGCATAGGATCAATCTTGAAAATGAATCTTATGCTAGTATTGAACCCCAAAGAAGATTGAACCCTAATCTGAAAGAGGTAGTAAAGAAAGAAATCCTAAAACTGCTTAATGTTGGAGTTATCTACCCTATCTCTGATAGTACTTGGGTATCTCCAGTGTACTGTGTACCTAAGAAAGGAGGAATAACTGTAATCAAAAACAAAAAATGAGTTAATCCCAACTAAGACCATCACAGGACATAGGATGTGCATTGACTACAGGAAGCTGAATGTTGTATCTAGGAAGGATCATTTTCCTCTGCCTTTTATAGATTAAATGTTGGAAAGACTAGCTAGTCATCCTTATTACTGTTTCCTTGATGGGTATAGTGGATTCTTCCAAATCCCTATCCACCCCTATTATCAGGAAAAGACAACTTTTACTTGTCCCTATAGCACTTTTGCCTACAGACGCACACCATTTGGTTTGTGCAATGCCCCTGCCACCTTTCAAAGGTGCATGATATCAATTTTCTCGGATTTGATTGAGGAGTCAGTGGAAGTGTTTATGGACGACTTCTCTGTATACGGTTCCACTTTCTCCTTCTGTTTGTTGAATTTGTGCAGGGTATTGACACGATGTGAGGAGACGAACCTGGTCCTGAACTAGGAGAAGTGCCACTTCATGGTAGAAGAAGGGATCATTCTGGGACACAAGATTTATGAGAAAGGAATTGAGGTTGATAAAGCTAAGATTGAGGTCATGGTTAAGCTTCAACCGCCTAAGACAGTGAAGGACATCAGAAATTTTCTGGGACACGCTGGGTTTTACAGGAGATTCATCAAGGACTTCTCAAAAATTGCAAGACCATTAACAAGGTTGCTGTGCAAGGAGGTTGAGTTCGAATTTGATGCAGCATGTCTGGAAGCTTTCAGCAAGATTAAGGAGGCCTTGGTTTCGGCATCCATAGTACAAGCTCCGAATTGGGATCATCCGTTTGAGATTATGTGTGATGCTTCAGACTTCGCAGTTGGAGCAGTTTTGGGACAACGTATTGACAAGAAGCTTCATGTCATCTACTATGCAAGTCGCACCTTGGACGAGACTCAAGGAAGGTATGCTACCACAGAGAAGGAACTCCTAGTAGTTGTGTTTGCATTCAAAAAATTTAGGAGTTATCTTGCGGGTTCGAAGGTCATTGTGTATACTGATCATGCTGCTCTGAAACACATTTACTCGAAGAAGGATACCAAGCCAAGACTGTTAAGATGGATTCTGCTTCTTCAGGAGTTTGACATGGAGATATTTGACAAGAAAGGCATAGAAAACGAAGTTGCAAATCATTTGTTTAGAATGAGGATTGAAGATGCTGTTCCCATAGATGATTCAATGCCTGAGGAACAACTTCTGGTCGCCCAGGTTTGTGAGAAGATGCATGACACAGGGGTTGAGAACCTAAAAATCAATTGTATGGTGATCACTTCAGACACTACACCATGGTATGCTGATTTCGTGAATTACAAGGTCTGTGGAGAAGTTCCTGATGAAATGGATCCCTACAGGAAGAAGATGTTTTTCAGAGAGGTCAAACACTACTTTTGGGATGAACCTTATATGTACAAAAGAGGTTCTGATGGTCTTTTCAGAAGGTGCATAGCAGAAGGGGAAGTGCAGGGAGTGCTTGAGCACTGTCACGGCTCCACCTATGGAGGTCACTTCGCCACATTCAAGACAGCTCAGAAGGTTCTACAAGCGGGTCTCTGGTGGCCTACCTTGTTCAAAGACACTCACAGTTTCATCACCAAGTGTGACGCTTGTCAAAGGATGGGCAACATCACAAGGAGGAATGAGATGTCCCAGAATCCGATCCTGGAAGTAGAAATATTTGATGTTTGGGGTATAGACTTCATGGGACCTTTCAACCCTCCATCAAATGGTAATGTCTATATTCTGGTGGTAGTTGATTATGTTTCTAAGTGGGTCGAAGCCATTGCCAGTCCTACCAATGATCACAAGGTTGTTCTGAAGCTGTTAAAAGTATAATTTTTATAAGGTATGGGATACCCAGAGCAGTGATCAGTGATGGTGGAACTCACTTCGTCAACAAGGTGTTTGAGAGTATGCTGAGAAAGTATGGAGTCAAACACAAGGTGTCTACTGCGTATCACCCTCAGACCAGCGGACAGGTTGAAGTCTCGAATAAGCAGATGAAGGGTATCTTGTCAAGGATTGTTGGGGTTTCGAAGAAAGATTGGTCTGTCAAGTTGGACGAGACTCTCTGGGCGTACAAGACAGCTTTCAAAACGCCGATAGGCAGAACACCATTTCAGTTGGTATATGGTAAAACATGTCATCTCCCTGTGGAGGTTGAGTACAAGGCGCTTTAGGCTATCAAGTTGCTGAACTTGGATATTGATACAGCTCAAGCTAAGAGGAATCTTGATCTACATGAGTTGGAAGAAATCAGACTTGATGCCTATGAGAGCTCAAAGATTTATAAAGAAAGAACCAAGAATTTTCATGATAAGAAAATTGTTGTCAAGGACCTCAAGGCTGGAGATTAGGTTTTGCTTTTCAACTCCAAACTTAAGTTATTTCCTAGAAAGCTTAAATCTAGATGGTTTGGACCTTTTGACGTCAAGAAAGTTCTGCCATTCGGAGCCATCACTCTTCTGAACAAGGATGGTAGCGAATTCACTTTAAATGGTCAGAGAGTCAAGAAATATTTAGCTGATCAAGTCCGACCAGAGGGGTCTTCTGTGCTCCTCTATGAACCCCCAAAAGCCTAAAAAGCTGAAAAGTCAAGCTAGGGATTTTAAACAAGCTCATTTGGGAGGAAGTCCCAAAGGTATCACTGTAAATATTTTTTAGGATCCTTGTGTTTTTGATTTTTGTTTTTGGTTTTCTAGTGTCAAGGATCTACAGAAGTGAGTATGGGCAACAGCGATAGGGGATACAGAGAAAAGAAATTTTCGTCCACTCTCATCACACACTCGAGCCGACGTCCTCTTACTCGTTCCTCACCGTGTCTCTTGAGCCACGTTCCGATTGCCTTAATCGAGCCACGGTCCAACTACCAAAATCGAGCCATGTTCCGACTACCTCTCTCGAGCCACTCACGACACCCGCTTGAGCCCACATCAGGGCATGCACGGAGTCGAGCAGCAGATCAAACATCAAGGTGATTATCAGCTTACGGAGGTTGTTGTGTTGGTATCAGACCATGGTGAGTTCAGAGTCGATGACATGTAGTGTGACGAGCAGCCGAACATGTATCAGAACACGCAAGCGGTTGAGCAGCAAGTCAACCAACCAGCTGAGGTCACTTCCACGGATCCCAAACAAGGCGAAAGATAGAGTCAGTTTCACGCTTCTCCTTGGGCGAGCACAAACTCCTTCTTCTACTACTAAGGCACTCCTACCTTCCCTTTGTATATACCATTTCATTCATGCATTGTTTTTGTTGTGATTCTCAAATCCTTATGCAATTTAAGTTCGGGGGAAGGTTTGAGATGATGTATCTGATGTTGTGTTTTGTGATTCTTATTTTCAAATTTTTGCATCATATCATGTTTGCGTTTGCATCCATCTATTTGCATAAAAAAACCAAAAAAATTTGAAAAAAAAATCGAAAATTTCCACAAAAACAGAGTGTTCATGTAGTTTGCACTTGCATATTAGGATTGAGTCTAGGGTTATTCATATAAGGTTGTTGCATTTAGCATAGGGGTTGATGATGATTGTAACCTTGTTAGCATGCTCGATTCAACAAGATAGGATCAAGGCCCTTGTTATTAGTTCTTTGATGCTTGTTGATTGAACTTGAAATGTAAGACTGAACCAGGTTTTCAAATTCTCGAAATTGCATTCTAGTCCTCATTGAAGCATGTTTTGAATTGACGTCATTCCCTATTTATCTGAACCTAATCCTGATTTGCAATTATCTTGTTATGCATTGAAAGTGAACTCATGGATACCATATACATACTTGGATTGTCTTTCACATTTTTACCACCCTTGTCAATCCAAGTAGCTGATTCCCATCTTTGGAACAGTTCCCCGCACCTTTGACCAACCGTTCTTTCAAGCCAATTGTATTCGTGAGTGTCAAGCCTTTTCCGAGTGGAGCTTGTTAGAAAGTGTTAGATTCTAACCGACAAGAGTAGGATGCTGTGTAGTTCTAGTTCGCGTTATCCGGACTAGTAGGACTAGGTGAGAACTCGATTTTGGATATTGGGTATGGATTTGTGCACAAAAGTGAAGAGCAAAAAGAAAGTAAAGGGTAGAAAGTCTTTAGGAGGGGGATGTGTTTTCAAAGTTTACAAGTCTAGTAAAGGATTTGGGTTGAGCAAAGTAAAAAGAGTTATTGGTTCGAGGCATAAAATAAAAGTTTAGACAAAGAAAAGAAAGTAAAAATGCTTAAGATGTCTAGAGTCCTTAGAAGAAAAGAAAAAGAACCATAGTGATAATAAAGATTTCCCAATCCGCTAGAATGAAAAGAAGTGAACTCCTCCTAAGACTAAGTGTAAAGAGTTTGAGATGATGTTTCTGATGAAGAATAGAGATATGACCAACTTCGGGGTTAGAATGTTAGGACTGAGTTTCCCTGGGGACCTTTGGGTAGACAAGGCGCTGCTCTTGTATGTATCAGTTGGTTTCAACCTTTAGCCTTCTCTTAAGCTCAACTCCTTTTCATGAGAAAACCTTGTTCAGTATTGATAAAACCACTTGAGAAGGAGACCATCTTCGTCTCTGACCTTTATTCACGGTTCTCTGTTAATAAATGTTAAAGGGAGTGATTGATAGGATTGCATGTGTAGATTAAAGATCAGAATCGTTTCAATTAAGTTAAGAAATAAAGTTCTTTCACCTTGCATCATAGAACTAAAAACAAGGACCTTGATTCTAACTACTCTATTCAGCATGTTTTAGGTTCTGAGACCCCGTCTTCACAACTCTTTTCCATACTTTGTTCTTGATCGTTGCTTGAGGGCAAGCAAAGATTAAGTTTGGGAGAGTTGATATGTCTATATTTTGTCTCTCCTTAGCATATATTTATCATGCATTTAGCTAGGATAACTCATTGTTTTGCATCATTCTCTAGTCTTTTCTGTACAATTTGCATGTCTAGGTAGTTCTTGCATCATCCTTGCATACATTGTGCATTTCGGAGTATTTCAGGTATCTAGGAGACGTTGGAAGCGCAACTGTTCGAGCCAACCTTCCAGACGCCGCTCAAGCCACGCACTCCAGATGCTGTTCGAGCCACACACTCTAGACACATCACTCGAGCCATTCTCAAGTCACCAGTCGGGAACACATCACTCGAGCCATTCTCAAGTCACCAGTCGGGAATACATCGTTCGAGCCACTCATCATGCGACCACTCCACCTCGTTCGAGCCGTTCTACTCGAGTGGGATTTAGCTTTCGACATCTTCACCAAAGTTGTAGATAATTGAGTCATCTTTCCAACGCCATTTATTTCAAGCCAATCGGAGGTGTGGTTCAAGAGTTATCATCGTTTTAGTGGATGCGTATACACCCAGCTCGAGCTAACACCACTCTGGGAGCCAACACCACTCTGGATCGAGCCAACACCACTCTGGGTCGAGCCAACACCACTCTGAGTCGAGACAACACCCCTCCACTCCAACCAGTCGACCTCGCTCGAGCCAGCCTCACCGCGCATCACTCGACCTCACTTGGAGCCACTGGACGCGTACCGACTAAATCGCGCATGTCAGGAAGACGTTGCAATCTCACATGCTTCAGGAGATTCCCGAACCGACGCTCTATCTTGTCGTTTTAAGTTATAGGGATTTACATGTTTTTACTATAAATACATTTTGTTAAGTCTTGGTTGAGACATCTTTTATTCTCGTTTTGTTCTTTTCCTTAAGGTTTTACCTAGCCACCAAAAACGCTTTGAGACTTTGTAATCCGACATCTTTGAGTTTATTGAGTATTTACATTTGATTTCTTCTACAAAGTTGTTCTTCACATTTTTATCTATCTAATAATGCTTGTTTCAATGTTTTCTGGGTTTGCCTCCTTGATGATGATTTTTGGATCTGAGTAGTATGGTAGTTCTTGAGGATGGGATAGATTAGGTGGATGATCTTAGGATGTAGAGTGTTTAAGCTTTGATTTGTATGATTCCCTTCTGGACTAGAGTTAGAAATACTTGTTTCTCTCTGATCAATTGGAACTAGGTCTTAGACATTTCCGCACCCAAAAGGTGTTTGATGAAATGTTTGACCAACTAGTGCTAGAGACTTACGTTCCTAGTCTAAGAGATTAGTTGTCTAGGATGTTTGTTGACGTGAATGAACTTTTTTTTCTAGCCATGCTTGATCATGTTTCTCTAGCGAGAGCTAGGTTTGGAAGTGGTTGAGTTTGAGTAGCTTATGTCAAGAGATTGGATTAGCTAAGAAGTGATGTTCATTGTTTAGGGATTGTTTGCTTGTGACATGTTAGACACTCTATAGACAGATACTCCACCGACATCAATTACTCCCATCCTTACACTACAACAAATATGTACATTGATAGCAGACGGATATAGCTCATTTTCCGTCACTGCTATGAAAGATGAGATTTTTTTTCGCTTACTTTTTAATAGCATCTTATTAACGCTATGATAGGAAAATTATGTAGCGGGAAACAAAAGTGACTTTTGTCCGCCAATACTTAGTGAAATTATTCACTTAATCGCCAAATAAAAAAAAAACCCAAAAACTCGACACACTCTCTCTCTCTCTCTCGTTACAACCTAAGCTCAACCTAAGAAGATTTCTTCTTCTAAATTCTCTGTGTGTGCTCAAATTCTTCTAAATTTCTTATCAATTCTTCAGTTTTATCGCCGTTTGTGAAAAGCCCCAATTTCGCCGTTTGTGAAAAGCCCCAATTTCGCCCTAAATCTCCATATCCATCGCAATTGATAGCTCGAATCCATTTTTGAGGCATGTCTTTCTTCTTCCTCCTAATTTCGTTATTTGTTTCGATTATTTGTGATTTCAAACAGCTTTTGATTTCGATAAGGGTCAGATTTAGTTATCTGTTTTGTTAGGGTTCGATTTATCTAGATTTATTTCGTTATCTGTTTTTTAGGGTTCGATTATTTACAGATTTTGAGAATGTGGAGTTTCGAATCCATCTGTTTTGTTAGGGTTCGATTATTTACAGATTTGACTCAAAAATAGCTTTTGGATTTGAGTATTTGCGCCTTCATAAACTGAACGATTTTTTTTTTTTCCCAAGTGTTGGTGATTGAAATGTTGGGGAACTGAAGCTTCTCATTTCTCTGTACTCACACAACAGGTTAGTATCACTCAACCAATAGTTAAACATTATTATTACACACGAATATTGGTGATTGCTATGTTTTGTCCTTTGAGTCTGATTCGTATAAATAGTGATTAGATTAGTGAGATTTTACACAGTTAGATATTGGTTTAAGAGCATCTGTATGTGTCTGAAGTAGTGCAGTATTGTCTGAATTGTTGCTTAATGTGAGCTTTGTATAATATGTATCTCTATTTTATCTATAAAGGTTAAAATTTATATTATAACATATAATGTTGGACAAGGCATGGGTGCATCTATGCAGGTAAGGAATTATATTTCATAATTAGGTTTTATTTTGGGTTTGGATACTTTAAGATGTTCTTTTAGTTATGATTTTTTTCTTTAATTATCCATTGAAGAGCTGATCCTGGTTATAAAAGTGGAGCTTGGAAATTTGTAAGGGATGTGTCTGCGGCTTTAGGTGACATAGAAATGATAATATGTCCTTGTAAAGACTGTCGTAATGTAGTACGACAGTTAAACAGTGTTGTGGTTGAGCATCTTGTAATAAGAGGGATGGATGAGGCATACAAGGTGCATAGTGATTGGTATCATCATGGAGATGTGAAGTCAGTAGATGAATTTCAAAGTAAACCAACTCAGTGGAATGAGGAAGTTTTTGAGTTATATAAAGCTGCTGAATTTTTTGATCAAGAGTTGGCTTTTAGAGGTGACTTAGCTGACCAACCTGTGGGCGACTTAAGTGAGATTGCAGAGGGTGAGGACCAACAAGAGGATGAGTTCCTTGCAAAGATCCGGGATGCTGAAACCCCACTATTCATCAGCCAGTTAGAGTAATATAAATTGATGTTATTTTTGTTTATGTTACAGAGACCAGAAGCTGAAATGGATGAAAACTCAGCTGCAAGAGTAACATATTCTTACTTCTTTTCATATCAGCTAAGTGATTCTTCTTAGTGTCGTTTATGATTCTTAGTTGCTCATGAAATTGTTGCAGAGTGTAAACAAAAGAGCACATCCTAAGTGTGTGTTTGTTGATTGGTCTGACATTGATGAAAATGTTGGTGAGGGTCGGATTCTTTCTTCTGATCCGGATGACATAGTGAATGACTGTCGTCTTGGCCCTTATGATCTCAAAGTGTTAGTTGAAGCTGCATATAAACCAGATGCATTTCTATGGAGACCTGCACAAAAGATCTTTCATATGAAAGAAGCTGTTGGACATATAATCGCATGGCCAACTGATAAGTGTAGACTGGTAGACAACAACATCCAAATGGAAGACATTGCCCCTATGGTATTTATAATTTCTAGCAATGTGTTAGCAATGTATTACCCCTGTCTATAATGCTAATTAATTATATTGGATTTGTTTACTGATTGTGTTTAACAGGGTATACAAGGAAACAAATGTAAACTATTGGATTTGTCTAAGGGTGACGTCATTGTTGCTGAGGGGCGTTGGGAGACACAAGAACCAAGTGCGTTGGTTAACGGAATTCCTCTTGGACCAAAAGCAGTTAAAGTATTTGTGGATTCAGTAAAGCAGCCTGATACATCACTATGGAGACCTACAGCTGAAATGTCATTTCTTGAGGACTGTTTGATGGCTTACGTATCTTGGCCCCTGAGTAAGGTTGATTTTGAAAATCCCTCAACTCCAACTGGTCAGAATGCTACATCACATGCTTCTTTGTCTGCATCAAAGGCCAAGTCTGCAGCCACAGCTTCTAAGTCTGCTACAGAGTCCAAAACTTCAGCAACAGCTTCAAAGGCTGCATCGCAGGCCAAATCTGCATCTATGTCTTCTAAGTCTGCATCTGGTTCTGAGTCTCCTGTTGATGATGCAACGGGTCCAATATCACCAATAAAGAATACTTTACCATCACAGTCTCCTCTCAGGAAGTCTCCAGTAAGTGTTTTCATATGTTATGAAGTTGTTTTTGTTAATTATATGATGACTGATGGTTTATATTGTAAACATGGCAGCGCATTAATAAAGTTATTTCCAAGGAGAATAAGAAGTGCAAGTTGATGGATTTAACTGAAAAGAATAGGGTTGTGGCTGAAGGACGATGGGGAACAAATGATCCAGAACATAAGGTTCACTTTACTCGCTTGGGTTCTAATGCAGTTAAAGTGTGGATAGATGTTGTGAAGGTGAAAAATGTAAAAGTTTGGAGGCCATCCGATGAAATAGAGATTATTGAAGATGCACTTAGCTCCTGCATTGCTTGGCCAGAGAACAAGGTCATTATGTCTTAAACTGATGGTTTTATTGTGTAATGTTAAGTACTTGAGATTGCTTGTTTATTTTGGATGTTCTTGAGACTTTGATGGTAAACTGATGTTCTTGAGACTTTTGTTATGTATTTTGGATCTGAGACGTTTATTAATCAGATTTTATGAGATTTTATAAAACAGGTTATGTGTGCTATAATCACATATCAGAAAATGCTATAAAAGTACAGGTAAACGTTATGATAAAAGAATATACCATAGCACAGTAAACAAGATAAAACAGCATTTCGCAACAGCTATATTAGATATGTATAACATAGCACGAAAAATTAAATATTGTATAAATTTTTGCAAAATTATAATCTTGATAATACAGCAGTTTATTAGAGCTATGCTATAAAACTATAACATAGCACGAAAAAACAAATGTTGTATAAATTTTTTCAAAATTATGATCTTGATAATATAGCAATTTCTTAAAGCTATGTTATATTTTTATAACATAGCATACGTAATAAGTGCTATTGTATATGGGGTACATATAATAACAGTGCCCTAAAACAGCGCTCATGAAAACGCTATCAAAGACCTATGATAGCGTTTTTCTCTGGTTAACAATGTGCATATTTGTTGTAGTGTTAGGACCTCTTTCTTTATGATTTTTATTGCATTCCTGAGACTGTTTCGTTTCTTGTTGTTTCGTTCATGCTTAGACTTGTTTCTGTTTTCATTCATTTCGGTTCTCGTCATGCATTCTCGTTTCTAGTTCTGTGACTCATTTCCGTTTTGCATTCTGACCATTCTAGGATTGTTAGACAAACACTCTTTTTGAATTGGCTTGACTTGTGATTGCTTGATTTCTTCTTGATTGCTAGCAACATCCCATTTGGATTGACACCTTAAGTACTACAACACATAAGGTTAATTGAACCGGCTAGGACATACAAAAATTCTAGTACCACAAACAAAGCTCATTCAGCCATCCTCTTTGGCCACATGGTGACCGAACATGTTATTTGGCCGGGACAAGACCGAAGGAGCCTAGTACGGCAGTACCGCACCGGATCCGATCTGGTTGTCCAGGATCAACAGTTCGCTTTTATCTTTCCTATAAATACATTAACACTACTTTGGGGAGAGGAGATGCTTTGTTTTAGGCTTTGATGAGGGTTCTAAACTTTTCTTAAAGTTTCTCTATTTAGATCTTGTTTTGAATCTTGGTTTTTTGAAGTTTCAAGTGGCATTTTCTCTGAAATCTTTTATCTACCTTTTCTGATCATGATCTCACAGACATCAAACTCATTTCTCTATGTTTTCATGATCATGACTGAGTAGTCTCTTAGGATTTTTGGATTATGGTAAACGCCGACATTTTCTTTGTAGTGCTAGTGTGAGTCTTTATTCTTTTTAAGACTGCAATCTCATTATCGTTAAAAGCGCTTAATTATCCAATCTTCAGTAACAAAAATATATCCAATCGGGAAAGGTAGCAGAATTTAAAAATATCAATCTGCCGCACATGTTTTTAATGATGAAAAATTTTAGATTGACGAAAAGGCCACAATGACTATATTGTCATTTGGAGAACTAGCGTGCCTTTGGGATCCCCTCGGTGCCAAAGTTCATGCTCACGTCAACAGAACCCTTTGAATCCATATCTACGCTCCCTCCTCTTCTTGAAGTATCATATGCAAGACAATCTTTTAGGTCATTTACCACTCGAGACATGTTTGGTCTTCTTGCTGAAGAAGGATTAACACAAGACATGGCTAATTCAAGAGCCTTCCAGACTGAACCGCTATCATAATCTTGCTGAAGGTTTGGATCTATAATACTTCTAATATCTCCTTTTTGAAGCATTAGCCCAACCCATTCTACTATGTGAGTTTTTTCACGCGCATGTTGGATTATAGGTCGGTTTGTTATGATCTCAAGTAGTACAATTCCAAAACTATAGACATCACTCTTTTCACTCAGCCAATTGGTTTGATAGTACCTACAAAACAAGATATGAGACAAAGTTATATATCCACAAACATATGTCCACCGAGAAATACTACTTAAGGAGATGGGGATTTGTAAGTAACATATAGAATGTCCTAATAGGCTAATACTCACTCGGGATCAAGATATCCCGGAGTGCCGGCGACAACGGTGGACACATATGTTTCATTCGCAGTGGGAAAAGATCTTGAAAGTCCGAAATCAGCTAGCTTAGCTTGAAAATGTTCGTCCAATAGAATGTTTGAACTTTTGACGTCTCTGTGAACCATTGCGGGTTTGCATCCTGTGTGTAAATACTCCAACCCTACATAACAATTTTATCTTTGTTAATTAACAAATTATAGGCATATATGAATAACTGAATATACTTAAGGTTTAAAATATCTATGCTCCAATGTGACAACGCTCATTCATGAGGAAAATATAAAAGTATATTTAAAATAGTTTAGGATGAACCTTGTGCGGCATCCACAGTTATTATTAGTCTAGTTTTCCAGCTCAAGACAGAGCCACTCCATTTCCCTGTATTAATCCAGCACAAATTTTGTTTAAAGGCATTTCAACATAGAAAAGGTTTACAGAAACAATATAGTTTTTGTTCCCACGGATCGAAAACCGTACTTGATAATTACGCAAATCGGTAAGTAGATATTTTTATTTTACCTGACAAATGTTGTTTTAGGTCTCCGTTGGGCATGTACTCGTAGATGAGACCTAAGTGCTCTCCTTCATCACAATATCCAACAAGGTTCACCAAATTTATATGGTGAACTCTCAAAAGAAGTTCCACCTAATGGCCAACCATCAATCAACTTATAATTATCTCAAATAAAAAAGAAGGAAAGATACGTAAGTATTTGTATTAATTATTAGACAAGTACCTCTGCCTTAAATTGCTTGTACCCTTGAGCTGATGATTGGGAGAGCACTTTAACAGCTATTTGTTCAGCACCATTTATAAGACCATGATAAACGACTCCAAATCCTCCTTCACCTAGAACCCTTTGAAAGTTATTTGTCATCGTTGTAACCTCATCATGAGTAAACCTTCTATTTTTTGTCAGAAATGAAGGTTCAGATTCATAAGAATCTCCACTATCTTCTACCGTCCCACTTTTTGTGGGTTGCTTATCTGCGTGATTTAGAGTTTCATAATCAACTTTAATCCTTAGATTTGTTTTTGAATGTTAAATGCTAGTAATCTAACCTGCAGACACCATTTTCTTCCGGATCACGAAAATGAGAAGCGAGATAACTATGATAACAACCACAGAAGCTACCGACGCGACAACTGGTACTAAGAATTTCTTTTTTTCCTTTACAATGCATGAGTTAACTCTGCAAAGCTCTGGATTTTCTTGATAGCTACACAAATTACATGCGGTTATGAGGATGTCAATCACTTAAAATTGTTGCATTAAGTGTTTAAAACGAGATTTATTAGGTCAAATCTTACATTAACAAAAGTCCATCGTTTTGTCTATCAAGGAGGGCTTGAGGAATTGAACCACTTAATTTGTTCTTACTTAAGTTTCTGTTATGCCAAAAAAAAAAAAAAAGACAGAGGACATTATAAACATGTCCTGAAATACGTTAGGAGATGTTCATTAATCATTATATTTCAGAATAACTTACATGACCAACAACGACTTCATCTTGGCAAGATATTTAGGGACTTCTCCGGTCAAGGTATTATTGGATAAGTCCCTGAAATATGCAGGATTCAGTCCAAACTATTTACATTTTTTTTTCTCAGTTTATTTAAAATAGTATTATGGTTAATATGTATGCAAGTGTGGTATACAGTACCACTGGAACTTACAGTTCTTGAAGTTGTGTCAGATTTTGTATACTTGGTACTATGATCCCTGTCAATCCTTGTGATGATAAGTTCCTAATTGTTATAATAGAATCGTAAAATCATTTTTAAGTTGTCAGATATTCAGTTAAAGTCATTTTCGAATCTGAATTAAACTTACAAGGACGTTATTCTTGGTGGACTGGAAATTTCTGTGTAGTTGCATTTTAGATGTTCCCAGAAAACGTCTTGAGGAACACATGGATCGCCTTGCCAACTGATTTTAGATAGCCTATACGTATCTTTGATATTTTTGATTGCCGAAACTGTCATAGAAATAGGATAATGTAAGAACTATAATATGAAAGTATCGTCTTAGAATAAACTAAAATAGTGGAACTTTGGTGAAATACCATCACTTGGGTTAGTTTCCGCAAATGGAAACTCAATGATACTGAAAGCCTCAATAGCGTTGATCAGAGGTGGAAGAGTTGACTTCTTCGTTCTTACTAGTCGCAATGAGCAGAACCCTTCAGGGCACTGTACTGTTGAAAAGGTTATAGTACGTTGCTCTAACTTAGGCGGACTAAAAGCTGAATAATTAGAGTTTTCGTTGAAGTAAATGTCAAATTCCCTGGTTTCGTTGGCTCGCAAGGCTTGTATCTCGGCAAAGTGGAGGTACACATAAACTGCAGCGGTAGGGGGTTTCGTTGACCAGTAGATTTCTAATGGCAAACTGTCATTCAAAGGGGTTGCCGCTGTCGCCAGCGCAAGTTTTGGTGTTTCATAGATTCCGGGACTGCTTATACTGAAGGTTGTGTTTATTATACGCCATTCTAAATATTCATGATAGTAAGGAGACCAAATTCGATCATGGATATCATGAGGATACCTGCCATATGTAAGAATTTTGTATTAGACCAAATTCTCTTTGCCTTGCAGTTATGTTTAATAAACTCGAAACATAACTCCGTTTCTAGTTTCTACCTGCAATAATCTTGTATTAGCCATATTTAAGAATCTTGCAATAAACCAGAAACTGAGTTATGTATCTATATTAATAAGAAAGCACTAGATCATGATCCGCTGTATACAGCAGAGAAGTTTTACATAATTTTTTTTGTTTGTTAATATACTGTTTTAATACTAACTTTTAATATACTATTTTTTTTTAAATTTTAGTGATTTAGTATACAATCCGCATTATTATTGTGACAACCCGTCCGGCGGACCCCACTAGCCCACCGCTAGCTGCCCTAACGGACCGTCCGTGGACCCTGCTAGCCCACCGCTAGCCATCCCAACGGACTCCAAGCTGGCCCTGCAGGGCATCGATCCTAACACATCACTGTGGATATCCCAATCCACCAGTAGGTTATTGGTGCGCCAGGCGTTCCTCGAACCCTGGTCCTCACCCTTTAACAACCTTTCCACAGGACAAGCTGTCACCAAGGGAATGATAGAAATGATGGCATGTGTAGACTAAGGTTCGGAATTGTTTCAGGTTGTGATGAGCTTGTCTAAAGTTTTTAAATAGAGTTCCTTCACCATGCATCATAGAACTAAAAACAAGGACCTTGATTCTAATTACTCTATTCAGCATGTTTTAGGTTTTGAGACCCCATTTTCACACCTCTTCTCCATACATTGTTCTTGATCGTTTGCTTGAGGGCAAGCAAAGAATAAGTTTGGGAGAGTTGATATGTCTATATTTTGTCTCCTTTTAGCATATGTTTATCATGCATTTAGCTAGGACAACTGATTGTTTTGCAATATTTTCTAGTCTTTTCTATACACTTTGCATGTCTAGGTAGTTCTTGCATCATCCTTGCATACATTGTGCATTTTGGAGTATTTCAGGTATCTAGGAGACGTTGGGAACACATCGCTCAGCATCGCCGTTCGAGTCGCTGTTCGTCGTCGTTCGAGTCACCCACTCGAGCAATACCTTGACCGTCGATCGAGTCGTCACCCACTCGAGCAACACCTTGACCGTCGATCGAGTCGCCATCCGAGTCGTCCTTCGAGCCACCGGCCTGGGGATTCAGCTTTCGACGATTTCATCAAAGTTGTAGAGAATTGAGTCATCTTTCCAATGCCATTTATTTCAAGCCAATCGGATCTGTGGTTCAAAAGTTATCATCGTTTTAGTGGAAGCGTATACATCCAGCTCGAGTCGCACTGTCGTGCCGTTCGAGTCGTGCCGTTCGAGTTGCGCTGTCATGCCGTTCGAGTCGTGCCATTCGAGTCGCGCTGTCGTGCCGTTCGAGTTGTGCCATTCGAGTCGCGCTGTCGTGCCGTTCAATTCGTGCCGTTCGAGTTGTGCTGTCGTGCCGTTCGAGTCGCGCCACTCGAGCCAACGCCATCACTCCACTCGAGCCAACGCCATCATTCACTCGAGCCATCACTCGTTCGCACATGTCAGGAAGACGTTCCATCTTACACGCTTCAGGAGATTCCCAAACCGACTCTTCATCTTGTCGTTTTAAGTTTTAGGGATTTTATGTCTTTACTATAAATACGTTTTGTTAAGTCTTTGCGACATCATCTAAGTTTTTTATCTCGTTTTTATTTTGTAAGGTTTCCCTAGCCACCAAAAAACCGTTCTCAGACTTTGTATCCAGATATCTTTTGATACATTGAGTATTTGCATTTGATTTCTTTGACAAACTTGTTTATCTTATTTTTACCTATCTAAGAATGCTTGTTTCAATGTTTTCTGAGTTTGTGTTGTTGATGATGATTTCCGGATCTGAGTAGTGCGTTAGTTCTTGAGGATGGGATAGATTAGGTGGAGGATCTTAGGATGTAAGGTGTTTAAGCTTGATTTGTATGATTCCCTTCTGGACTAGAGTTAGAATTACTAGTTTCTCTCTGATCAATTGAAACTAGGTTCGAGACATTTCCACACCCAAAAGGTGTTCGATGAAATGTCTGACCAACTAGTGCCAGAGACTTACGTTCCTAGCCTAAGAGATTAGTTGTCTAGGATGTTTGTTGACGTGAATGAACTTGTTTGTCATGCCTGCTCGACCACGTTTCTCTAGCGAGAGCTAGGTATGATAGTGGTTGAGTCTGAGTAGCTTTTACCAAGAGATTGGATTAGCTAAGTTGTGATGTTCATTGTTTAGGGATAGATTGCTTGTGGCATGTTAAACACTCTGTAGACTAGGATACTCCACCGACATCAATTACCCCCATCCTTAGGACTTTTATCTTTTTGATTGATATTACATTCCTGAGATTGTTTCGCTTCTTGCTTTTTAGTTCATGCTTAGACTCGTTTCTGTTTTTATTAATTTTCATTTCTTGTCTTGCATTCTCTTTTCTAGTTCCAGAACACATTTCCGTTTGCATTTTTGTCATTCTAGGATTGTTAGAAAAAACACTCTTTTTGAATTGGCTTAACTTGTGATTGCTTGATTGTATCTTGAGTGTTAGCAACATCCCATTTGGATTGACACTTTAAGTACTACAGCACATAAGGTTAATTGAACCTGCTAGGATAGGAGACACAAAAGTCCTAGTATCATCTTCTAAATATATCTATATTAATTAAGAAACATTATATATATAAATATTTAAAATATTTTAATTATGTTTGGTTATAAGAATAGTATAGATAGTTAACTAAACTTGTTTGGATATGAATATAAGTATTTAATGGTATCCAATAGTAAATATTTCCAAAATATATTTTTGAGCAAAAAATGCTGCAATTATACTAGTATAGATGTAAAAGTACATTCATTTCTTTTATTGATTCAGATGGTTGCGTTGTTGTGCCATGATATTATTGTTATGGATAAATTAAATAAGATTGGAAGTGGGATATCATATCATTTTATTTATACATGCTATTACTAAATTTATGTTTGAAGACACAACATTATACTCCGGATCGTGACAGCAAGACCACTACAGCAACACCACTCTGCCACTTATAATACTCTGTCGCGTATTTAAGTCGTCTGCATAATAGGATTAACAATAGATCGAATCTTGTCGATCCAAAAAGATGCAAAATAAAAAACAATATCTACTAAATTAGCTTGATATATTATAAAGAGCACATTTGAAATATGAATAGTATGTTATATGGGTGAATAGATGTGCGAGCAAAACTCACAAAACTAAGTTTAATCGGAAACTTAAAAGAGGGTTTAGAATGAAGAAGTGGATTGTTTATTGACCAAGAACAGCTTAAAAATTACGAGAAATGTCTAACTCTTAGAGAAAACTTAAGCTTAGGGTTATTGAGTATGATTTTTCCTCCTTTCTCTGGGTGCCCGAATTCCCTTTTATATTTTCGAGATCTCGATTGCTCGATAAGATTTGTTTGCATTATTCTCTTTTATTAGGTCGGCTTGCCCTCGACAAGACGACAAGTGCCGAAATGTTTAGCCTTAAACTGATAACTAGATTCTTTATTGGGCCTGGACTGAAGTTCCTAAATGGATTAGTTTTGGTTTGAATTACGTTAACCAGATGATGCTAAACCACACTCTACACTACTATCTCAGAGAGTACATGACCATTTAGACATTCTCACTCCGATATCAGAGGAGCATTTTAGTCATAGTTTTATCTTAAGTACAACATATTTTTCTTAGCTACTTTTCTAAAACAGATTCCAATAATTGTGTTTATAACACTTAGCCTTTGCTAGGATATATAAGCCTAATCTATATTAACATTTTTAAAATACATTTGGTATGTTCTATCTTTATAGTTTTTTTTATTTAAATTTTTATTTGCAATGTTAATCCCTACAAAATTTAGTTACCAAAATTCTAAAATTAATTATAGGTAAGATTTAAAAGATAACGAAATCTCTCAACCTAATTAAAACATATATATGTGATTACCTTTAGACTTTTGTTTAATTTTATATTTAAATTATTTTGAATTATTATATAATCTATTAGTTAATAATATTAGTAATTTTTTTTTCATATGATGTAATTCAAAATTTCTAAACGGACATATATTACTCAACTAATGAATAAAATAAAATATATATATACAATGTCCTACATCACCTAAAAGCACACATGACAAAGATTCAGAATCATACTATAAAAGAGATACTAAATTGACTCTGAATAAAAATGATGTGGACACTTGATCTAATTTAAAAAACATTTCAGTTTATTCCAGTTTTTTATTTTAGAGAATTTAAACTTTTAAAAAATTTCAAAAAACTATAAATACTTGTACTTTATAGGAAGTTTAAATATTATAAATATTTTAATTTTTCAAAAATTTAAACTTTATAAAACGAGATATTTATAATATTTAACTTTTATGAAGTTTCACATATTATAAATATTTAAATTTCTTACAAAGTTTAAATATTATAAATATCTCTATTTTTTTAAAAAACAAACTTTATAAAACGTTTAAAATATTAAAAATATATTTAAATTTTTACAAAATTTGTCCTGCGGTATACCACGAGGTAAAATATCATGAAACGATGTTATATGGTAGGACATGTTTGGGTTAATATTAATATAAATTTAAGATATCATTAATTATGTACTACCAGGATAAGAAACCATTTCATTATTTTGTTAACAATATTAATATTAGAGTAATAGACATATTAATTGTCCTGCAGTATATTGTGGATTAAATCATACATTAACAATCAAAATACAAATAATAAAATTTTAAACAGTGAACAAAGCAAACAAAATTAACAAAGATATAATACTTCTAATTTATTTATTTTATCAAATCATTTGTCCCACGGTGTAACGCGAGTCAAATCTAGTATATATTGTACACATCAATCACATACAAATAATAGGGCAATCAATCATTAGAAAATAAGAATATATTTTGTCCAACTCTTCTTTGCATTTTATACCCACCTTTATTTCAAGCTCTTCAAGAAGGAATGGTATATGGTTTACACAACCATATATACAAAAATATATATATGGTTTACACACCCATAGATAGAATTTTTTGTTTTCAAAGTTAACCATTAACAGAATCATGATATCAAGTATATTGTTTAGTGTCACATGTCAAAAATGAGTTTTTTCTTCAACATAGTATGAAAACTAATTAAGAAAATAAAGGATATCAACATATAAATTATATGTCTGTAGTTAAAAAAGATAGACTAATAAGGAAAACTAATAAAGACAAATATATCTTATATAATATGAGAAGGTTTTTCTCAACTTTTGCTAAGGGGATGACACTTGTCTTCCTATATTTCTGACACCTGTATTTTTTTGTTTGGACCTAATTAACTATAGTTTAGACCTAATTAACTACATGCCCATAAAAAAAAAAAACCATATGTATTTCATTTCTTCTTTAATTAGAAACATATGCAACCCCTAAGAGCAAACCCATCGGTGATCCTTTAAAAGTGAGATCTCAAATTTATTTTGATAATATTTTAATACAATAGTATTATTTAATTTTATTAGTTATTTGTGTTTTTAAATCGAATCAATCAGAACATGACACCTAAGCTAGAGAGGGTTAGAAGAGTGTCTGGCTGGGTCTGCTCCGAGACCTCGTGTCTATCTTTTTGCTCAACTTTTTAATTTTTATTTTTTATTTTTTATTAAGAGACACTCGTATTGAGATGTGCGTTGGCCTTGCTCTAAGAATCTAAAGCCACCCTTATATCAGTCTGTGGTTGGTTTCATCTTGGAACTATATACCAACATTTAATTAAATTTATAGGTTTGAATTCTTGGGTTTAATTTCTGTGTTTGAATCTTATATAATTTTTATAGGCACAAACATAATCAAATTTAAGTAAGATGGTGGGTAGGTATTATTTAAGTAAATTAGTTTAAATTTTTAAAAAATTGTTTATATAAAATTAAAATTTTGAGCTTACTTTCTAGAAAATTATGTAAGATTATGAGATAGTTTTGATCTAATTCTATAATTATTTTGTTCGATTCGCACTTATTATTTCAAACGTTATGTTATTTTTGAATTACATAAAATTAAGAAGTTTTTCATAATAGGAATTTCAGAATTAATTATGAACATAATCAGTTATGTTTTGATTTGAAATAATACCATCATTTTATGTATTGCCTTATACCTACTATTTTCCTCAATTTTCATTTTTTTTTATATTACTTCTCATTCTTAACTTATTATTTTGAAACACTTGCGAATTTATGATCATTAATATTTGATTTCAATCCCTTCTCCTTCTTAAAGGCTCAAACATTTTATAAAGTTTAGTTTTCTAAAAACAACCTATTACCATACAAACACATTCTCTTTCAGACTATTGTGAAAACAAAAACATTTACTTTCTATTATATCATCGATTCAATCTCCAGCGAACAACAAAACACCAGTAACAATAGTATCGTTCTTCGGATCATCCGTTTTTGGAAAGTTCTTAACTTTAGAAGACATATTGTCTTACTAAGTCTTGAATATTTTTTCCAAAAATGTAAATTATTTTTTCTATTGTTCATTTTTTGCTGATTTATGCAATCATTTAAAAATATTTATAAAATAAATAAATAATGTCATGTGTATTTGGTTTTAAAGAATTTTAATATATAATGATGTTGGGCGCCAGATTCTTAGAGTAAGAGTTGAAAGAAATCTTACTCTATTATATCATCTAATAATAAAATAAAGTTTTCTTTTGGAAAGCTTCAAAAGATTGTCATTTGATGTTCTCTTCTTTCACAAGTGTCATTTTGTTTCTTTTAATTTTTAGTGTAACAAATTTATTAAATTGAATTTTCATCAGTAAGGAGACATTTTCATTAGGAACAATAAGTAACATATTGTTTCTTCAAAAGTCTCGAACTTCCCAAATATGGATGACCCAAACAACAATCCTATTGATACCAGTGTTGTGTATTTCGTTGGAGGTTGAATCAAGGGTAGAGTAGGGTGCTATTGTAAAAAAAAAAAAAACCCAATACCTTTCTAAAATGTATTTGGTTTTAAAGAATTTTAATATATAATGATGTTGGGCGCCAGATTCTTAGAGTAAGAGTTGAAAGAAATCTTACTCTATTATATCATCTAATAATAAAATAAAGTTTTCTTTTGGAAAGCTTCAAAAGATTGTCATTTGATGTTCTCTTCTTTCACAAGTGTCATTTTGTTTCTTTTAATTTTTAGTGTAACAAATTTATTAAATTGAATTTACATAATAAAATTTTCGCTTAACAAATAATTTGATGATTAAATTGTTTAAGGATATAAGATTATAATATATATATTTGGGTTGTATAGGATAATGTCGAGTAATAATTGGCTATTTTATTTCCAGGCATTAATATAAATAATTCACATGATCTTGATATTACATTATTTATTTTATTTTCAATCCATTCAAACTAAACTAAAGTATATTTTAATATATAATATCTAAATAACTAAATGAGAATTGAATATATTTTTTTGATAAAGAGATAACTGTACATATTTCTGTATAAAGAGAGAAGTGAATATATATTTAATTTTATGATTTGATTAGCTAAGATGCCCGTTCAAAGATCTATATTTATAATATATAATTTTTGAATATATATTTTAAAAAGTAGACAATTTTAGTTATTAATTCAAAATAATGCATTTTTATACACATGAGACATTTTTTATTAACTTTTCGATTATGTCTCATCAATCTCATATGTTGTACTAATTAACTCTCATTTTCGTAACTTTCATAATATTTATATTAATACAATGAATGATTAATAATAGTATTTATAGAAATATTACATATATAAGAAAATATATTAATATGTAATGATTTCATATCTATAACTCTCATAAAGTTTATGTGACTCCTATAATAATGAAATACTCCCTCTGTTTTAATATAGTTGTCATTTTAAGTTTTCAATGAAAATGCTCTTTCTTTATGCTGGGCCATGGAAAGTGCTCTCTCTCTCTGGGATATTATATAGTTCATTTTGAGACAGATTGTCAAGAGATTTTAAGTGTCATAGATGAGTCAAAAGACTTGCCAGTGTTAGCTTCGAAATTAGATTCTTTTCAGTCTTATCAAAAAAGGTTTTCTATGTTTTCTATTGGATGTATACCTAGATTGAACAATGTCTGTGTCGTCCATCTTGCAAAAGCGGGTCGAGCACGAGGATCTTTCTTTTCCTATGTAAATCCGCAGGTTCCGGAATGGTTAGCTCACGAGGCTATCCTAATTGAACCGGCTTAATAAGATATGGTGTTTTGAAGTAAAAAAAAAAAGATGTTGATGATCAAAAAAAATTACAAAAAAATATCCAAAAACAACTTAAACTAAATCCATGCGTAGCACGGAGTGACTACTAGTAAAAAAAAAAATATATATATATGCTAATTTTACATGTGTTCTTAATTAAATTTTGACATGTACTAAAAGATGCAATTCATTTAGCATGGATATTAACTAATAAAAATAAATAATGAAGTTAAAAAAGAACAACATAAGTTATTTAATATTAACTTAATTTGATAAAACTTTTATTTATGGTTGTAGTATTTTCAGTTTTTGTGTTTTTAAGAATAAAATAACTTATGTTGTGCAAAAACTGAAAAGTTAATGTGCTTCTAAGAATAAAATTTTGAGTACTTGATAATAATATCTATTTGATCAAGAACCAATACCTCAACTGGTAAATATCTCAGGCAAAAGCATTAACTATGGACCTAAGTCTATAAATTTTTTATAATTTTTTTTAATAATATTAAATGGTTATTTTCTTTAGAATGTCAAAATAATGTCTTAAATATTAAATGGTTATTTTCTTTAGAATGTCAAAATAATGTCTTAAATGTCTATTTGGAAACATTTTTGTTCCTTTTTACACATTCTAAAAACACTATTCATTAAATAACATTAAAATTAAATAAAAAAAGGGAAAATTATAAATAAAGGATATTTTTCCAAAAATTTGGCCATCTACACTTTTTTTCAAAAGTTTGGTTAAATAGGTTTTATGATATAAAATTAGCCAATTATGCCCTTAATTGTTTTTTCAGATAAATTTTGTTGATTTTTTGTCCCCTGAAATTAAGAAAACATCAATTAATCGGTTTTTGGGGCTTCATCGAGTGGGCCTAAATTGTTGTTTTGGGTTTTGACAAAGTAAGGGAAATTGATCGATTGGAAACCAATTAAGGTTAAAAATTTTTCCCAAAAGAGCTAATCGATCACGTTAAGGTATAATGTCGATTTTTTTTAATTTGTTTATCTTCTAAATAATTTAGAATACGCATTCTAAAATGTATTAGAACAAATCTAAACAGTAATTACAAAATATTAACCATAAATTAAGAATATTTAAAAAATATTTAAAATTATTCACTTTCCTTATTTAATTTATTTTCTTTCTATGTTAGGGTATTCTAAGGTTTACAGATTACAAATTCTAAAAATTTCTATGATATATCTTCTACTTCTTTTAGTATATAGGGTAAAACGTAGAAAACGAATTTTGAATTGATGTAGAATGAAGAAAAACGTAGAATATTTATTCTTAATTTTGTAGAACATACAAAATTCAGGTTCTGAAATTTTTAGAACAAATTTTCCGTCTAAACTTCTTAGAACATGTACAAACTGTAGAATAAACAATCTAAATGTTTCAGAAAGAGAAAAAATCGTAGAAAGTCTATTCTAAACAATTTAGACTAGAAATCAGCAATTTACAAACTGATTTTGACACCCAAAACATTTTTTTTTCAAATTTTTTTTAACAGTTGTATACTAACATGGGTTTTCTGTTTGTTTATTGGTTCAAATTTTTCAAAACTTCACTATTTCTATTAGTAGGGCATTTTCGTCACAATTGACAATCTTGAAAAAAAAGTGTAGATGGCCAAATTTTTGGAAAAAACTCCTTTATTTATAATTTTCCCAAAAAAAAATACACTCAACCAAAAATAACCAATGGTGATGGTCTTATGCCTCTAATTCCATCTCTCCCTCAAGAGAAGGAATATTCTCAAAGGGAATAGACTAAACTACCTACGGAGATTATGATTAGATTTACCTTGCCTTTGAGGTTATCAACAAAAAAAAAAAAAAATAATAATGTAAAAGTCAAGCAAAACAGTTACGAAAAATTATTTCAGTGCATCTCCAATGGAAATGCTTCAAAACAGAGTTACGAACGTACCTGATATTGCTAGATGTATCGTTGAAAAAGTACCGTAAAGTGCTCAGCGAACCAGGACGAGGGCCATATGTATTGTTTCCAAAAGGGCGTATTTCAATGGTTGATATCAATGGAAATGTTGTTCCAGTCTTGACAAGACACATTTCCAAAGAGCTTGATCGTGGAGTGTGGATCATACCAACCCATGTACCGTTTTTATATCTTTCCAAATCTATTGTCTCCCACTTATTAGGACCAAGATAGAGATCAAAGTTTGGGTAAGTATTAAGACCATCGTAATTTCCATATAAGAACATGGCTCCAATGTGATAAGTTGTGTTGCGCGTGACATTCAGGGTGTAACAGTTTCGTAGTCCTTCTGGAAAGTATCTCATAACCAGATATGGTTTTATGTGTATGTTGTCGAAAGCTTTTTCGACTCTGCCACTCTCTCCCGTCTGGATAACGACCGAATCCGATGTGAATACTAATCCACTATCCGGATCGGTATAAGGAGATTCATCAATGGGCATGCCACAATCCAAACTGATGAATCCTGGTCAAACATAAAAGAAAAAGCTGGACAAAATAAATAAAATACATAAAATTATGTAGATAACTATGAAAACTCAGATTACCGTCTTGATTCTGTGGTTGAACAAGGTGTATAATGGAGAAGATCTCAATCACAGCCAATGTCAAAAGAATTCTTTTCATGTTCTTCCACATTTTTGTTTTTTTGGGAGATAAAGAACGGTTCATGCTCAGTGGAAGAGCAAATACCTCTTATGGGGCGTTGGGTGAGCGAATGCCCAATCAATATCCAGAAATGTCAACGCTGCCAAAGAAAGAAAGAATGAGTAAATGATATAAAAACTACGTGCGTATCCAACCATTTGGGCATATTTTCAAGCAATAATTTTTTACCTACAACTTGCGCAAATTATGAAGAATATATGTATCTACTGTGTATAATATACAAAAAAAATACAAATATAAACACATACTATATAATAAAAGGGTATTTATAGAAGAATATTTAAGTATGTACCTAATTAAATTTAAATTAGTCAAACATATAAAATTAAGAAAATACAAATATTTTTTTCAAAAGATCCAGGAGCAGTGTGTAATATAGTTAGTTAGCGGTCATGGTAAGATTCGTTGACAAACATGTCCGAAACTGTACCTTCCCTTTCATCCAAGTCTTTTTCTAGAGAATTAAGCTAATTGTTGGAGGTTGATTTTTTTTATACATCATAAGGAGTCCTTTTATAGACTTCTTACAAGCTCAACCGCCATAAGAAAATGATAAACTCCAAAACCATAGTTCTAATGTAAAAATGAGGGGAAACGTTCTATTTTCCCATGAGAACTATTACATCGTACTAGATAGAGTTCAAACTATGACCTCATCCGTCTTTTTACAAATGCTTCTCATCCTATATATCACCGAATTGATAGTTGTCACTTATCTCTCCATAGATCTGGGTGTTATCACTTATTTCTCCATAGTTTCTCATACTCGCAGTTCGGTTTGGCTGCTCGCTTTCAGCCACATTGCCCTTCCGTTTTGTTATGGCTGTTGGGTCATTGCAATGGGGTTTCTTCTTTAACCCTTTCATGTGAAGGATGTTCCATTGAGGCTGTGCTTTCTTGTTTTATCAACGGTTCAGTAATTTGGTGCTTTGTCTCCATTGTGTTTACAACCGATTTCATGGTTGCTTCTGCTGCCCGTGTGGCAGCATCAAGCTCGGAATCTAGAGCACTTTTGTTGCTCCTTGTTCCACAAGAAGTCTTTACACTTATTATCTTTAATGTTGCCAAGGTTGGAGGTTTCCTTGATGATATTGTTTACGTGATCAGTGTTTGGTGTACTCTTGCCTATCCATTTACTTATCATTTTTGGTTGATTTGTTTGAAGTTTGTAGCTGCTCTGTCTTTAGCTATGTTGCTTGTATTTTGGGCCTGTCCAAGTACATCTATCCTCATTGTATCCGTTTGAGTTGAATGAAGTTATTTGGTGCAAAAAAAAAAAACTAATATAAAAAAGTTCTCAAAAAAAAAATTACATTCAATTCAAAAAAAAATAACAGTTGAGTGAATTTCAGAAAAAAGACACATTAAAAAACGAGTACATAAGTTAGCCTTGGATTTCTTGTTATTCTAAGATTATTTTTGTTAGGCCTGGTCATTCGGAATAAACCGGGAAAACCAAACCGAGAACACCAAAAATTTCGGCTCTCGACATTGATTGTGAGGGGAAAGCTAAACCGATCGGTAAAATAATTTTAGTAATACGGTTATCAATTCGGTTCGGTTCGGCAGACGATAACCGATCGATTTTTCGGTTAATAGATGCACCATATAAAATGAAAAAAAAAACTCTAGATTTCTCATTTCTTCTCTTATTTTTTTCTCTGCCTACGAGAGAAAACTTCTTCTCTGCCTCCTTCTTCTCATTCATTCTTCTATTTCAGCAGAACTATTAGGTGCAGTGCATGTTGTAGGCACGTCTCTAGTCTCTACTTCAGGGCATATGCTCCGTCGTATATTATGCTTATCACGAGTCATTATCATTCTCCCATGGAGCTTTAATTAAAAATCAACTTGTTGGTTCTTATATTAAATACTCGACATGGATATATTTATGATTTATCATCACTCCTTTGGAGACTTGGTCGATGCTCTGAAGACTTAAATGGGAGAACATTTCACCCCAAAACTTGTAGTGTTATCTTCAAGAAATTTTCTTTGAACCCTTGTGTGTTTAGCCAAAAATGGATGGCCGTCAGGGACTAAAATGTGCCCTGATCATGTTCACTTTCCTCGGTTTATTACATCTTATTCAAGCTCAGGATCAACAAGGTATTCGTGTAATGTTTTATTTTCATAAGATTTTGAAAACTTTATCCTGTTTCCATAATTAGGATTGAAATGTTTGATCTGGTAGATAAACTCTTCACTCTTGTTTTGACACATTTGTTTTTGAATATTTTGTCAGGATTCATTAGCTTGGATTGTGGGCTACCCCCAAACCAGTCTCCGTATATCGAACCAAAAACCAAATTAAATTTCACATCTGACGCTGGTTTTATCCAAAGTGGAAAGCGTGGTCGAATTGTGGATGTATGGGAGTATACCTACCAACAGTATAATGCTTTGCGATATTTCCCAGATGGAACACGCCACTGCTATACTCTGAGGGTCAACCAAGGCATCAATTATCTAATTAGAGCTGGGTTCGTCTATGGAAACTATGATGGCCTTAATAGACATCCAAGATTTGATATATATGTTGGGACTAATTTGTGGACAACGGTGAATGCGGACACCGCACAAGACAACGAGATTATCCACATGGCACAGTCAAATTCGTTACAGATTTGCCTTGTTAAAACCGGAACAACTGCACCTTTCATATCAACCTTGGAACTACGGCCTTTAAGAAATGATGCTTATTCTACACAATCAGGTTCCTTGCAACTCATATCTCGGGAATATTATAAGCAAGACAAAGATCAAATCTTACGGTATGTTTACTCTCATCAATTTTCGTATATGTCATAAAATTTAAAGCTTTTACTTTATTTTCACTTAACACACAAAAAAAAGGTTTTTAAATACCACTTTCAAAAATTGTAAATACCACTAATTGTTTTTTCCAAAAATATCATCTTTAGTTACTAAATTGTGGTTTTCAAAAAATACCATAAAACTTATGTGGTATTTTTGAAAAAAAAATAATTAATAGTAGTATTTATGAAAAAAAAAAGTAAAGTGTGGCATTTTGAGGAACTTCTCAGAAAAAAATTATAGATAACATGTTTTACACGTCTAAACTTGGATAATAATAATTTTGGCATGTGTCAGATTCTAATGATATTTTGTAAGTTATACATAATATAAGATTTTTAACTTTTATTATGTTCCAATATTTCATTTAATGTTCTGCCAGGTATCCTGATGATGTGTACGATCGGCAATGGTTTCTATCATACATTGATTTTGATTTTGTCTTTGATTTTGATTTCCCACATCAAAGAGAAATAAACACCACCCTTACTGTGAATTCCTCTAATCCCTTTGATCTACCGAAAGTTATAGCTAGGTCCGGTGCAACGCCCAAAAATGCCTGTCACCCATTGAGTATTTACAAATATGCAGATAGCCCCAGTGATAATTTTGTTTTTTATCTTCACTTCGCTGAGCTCCAAAACCTTCAATCCAACGAAACCAGGGAATTCGACATTATAATTAACGGAAATATTTTAAATTCGGCGTATAGTCCCAAGAAGTTACAGATAGAAACCATATTCAACAGATCACCAAAGAAATGTGATGGTCGTGAATGCGGCACGGAGTTGGTGAAGACAGGGAAATCAACTCTTCCACCTCTACTCAACGCTTATGAGGTTTACAACGTTATGGAATTTCCATATTCAGAAACATATCCAGCCGATGGTATGTAAACATTGTCTTTTCTTTTTTTTTTTTTTTTTGCATACTCGTACAATTTTCAATATATATCTTAAATTACACAAGTAAAAAAATTATAATGGTACAAATTAGGTTTTTGCATATAATAAGGAAATAGAAAATAAAAGAATACGAAAACATGAAGATACAAAACTTGCAATATACATGTGATAATCAAAATAATGAGAATGGAACACAAGTTTCTGCTTTCTGGTATTCATCTCCAATAGTTTAATTTTTTTACTATAATAATTTTATGTGATATAACTTTTTTTTCGCACTAACAAAGTTTACTAAACTACATTAACATTACATATATATATATATATAGTTGTTTCTTCATATAGTTGTTTGAGTTACTTACTAGTAATAATATAATGGACATGAATCAGTCATTCCAATTGTAACATAGCTAAAGTTGACATGTCAAGATTTCGCCAATCCAAAACTGAGACTTCTTCTAAAACGAGCAAAAATAAATTATCATCTTGAGCAGCAAAATAGATTTCGCCATGTCATGCTAGCATCCAAATAAAATGAACCACTTTTTTTTTTTTTGCCTAATAACACATTGGCTTTTGAACCTCTATTCCAGTTGCTGCTCTCAAGAATATTCAAGCCGCCTATCGATTGAACATAATTAGTTGGGAAGGAGATCCTTGCCTCCCAGAACAATGGAAATGGAAATATGTAGAATGCAACTATACTACTCCCCCAAGAATCATTTCCTTGTAAGATCACTCTCTCTACCATACCTTTGCTGCTTTGCAGCTTGAAGTATTTTAAAATATTACTATTTTTACACGCTCATATATTCAGAGACTTATCATCAAAAGCATTGAGTGGGGTCATAGTTCCTAGCTTCCAAAATTTGACTCAACTACAGAGACTGTGAGTATCTCGATCCTTTATGTTGATTTGATTAGAGGCGATTAGAATTATAATTTTGTTATGTTTATTTGATCCTTTATGGCTTTATCAATCTGTACTATCCATGTAACCAAACATCAAACTAGAGTTAATTACAATATTTTGCAATGATTTTTTTATTTCAATGGAAACATAATCTTCTAAACATTTATTTTTCAGCTTAATATTTCTTAACAAAAATCAATAAATAAAAACGTAAATAGTATTTTAAAACATAAATATACTTAGTAAAATAGTACTTTCATTAATCTATTAAACAAATTTCAGGTCAGATCAATTTTGGTTCGGATTAAGATATGTCTGATATACGGCATAGTTTATTTTGGATCCGTCAACATGAACTAGATTTTAACCTACGGTACACCGCGGAACAATTTAAAAATAAAAAAGAAAATTTTATTTTTTATTTGTTTTTTATATTTAGTTTATTTTGTTTAGTTAAATAATAATTTTGTTTGGATTTTCAATTATTAGAACAATAATAAGGGAAATAAATACATAAATATGTAATTTATAAGCTATTATCAGATTAAATCACAATTTTACCTAGGGGTGTCAATCGGGCTGGCCCGGTCCGGCCCGGCCCGAAACCCGTAAATCGCGCATATGTTTGAGCCCGGCCCGGCTCGGCCCAAAATATTTCCGAGCCTATATTTCAAAGCCCGAGCCCGGCCCTAACAAGGCTATAGGGCTTTTCAGGCTTTTTCGGGCTTATCTTACCGATAAAAAATTCAAACTTATAAGCCTTAAACAACAGTGTTTGAAGGTGCACTATAAAAAAATCGATCAAAAAATTAATAACTCATCTATATTCATTACAACCAACTTAATTTAAAATAAAAAGTTTAAGACTAAACAAAATTTCGATACTTTAACCAAATAAACTAATATATAATTCATATAAAATATCATAGATAAATTTTTAAAAGTATTAAGTATGGTTATTAAGTAAATATAAAAACTAGGATTAGAGTTTAAAACTTTAATTACAATAAATTATTAATCAAATATTGCAATCAAACAAAAATGTTAACAAAAAAGTACAAATATATTTGTTAAAGGGCTTTTCGGGCTGGCCCGAGCCCGGTCGGGCTAAACCCGAAAAACCCTATAGTCCAAACGGGCTGAGCCCAAAAGGCCCGATTTTTTCTGGACATATATATTTAAGCCCGAACCCGCTATTTTTCAGGGCCAGGTCGGGCCAGCCCGCGGGCTTTGGCCCTAATTGACATGCCTAATTTTACCAATGATTTAATTGTTTTACAAAATTTTAGTTAAATTACCCTGATTTAATATGTCTAATATTCTTATATTAGTGGTATTGACCATATATTAAATGAAGATTTAACCCGTGTTTCAAAACCGAATTAAATATATTTTATATTTATATTAATGTTAATTCAAACCATCGTGTTTATAACATGTCCCGCCATATAACAACAAACCGTCATATTAGTGGTTTAACCCGTGTTTCAAAACCGTCATATTAGTGGTTTTGGTTGTGGGTTTTGTGTTTCGTTTGTGAAGTTGATATTTATACATGGAAAATGCTTGATGAGCAAGGAATTTATGATCTGTAGCAATAAAAGAAAGATTTTAGTGTTTTCCTATTTGAGTTGATAACATTATCGCAGAATAATATTCAGTTTCTTAACGTGTTATATACTATATTAAATATATTTCTTGATGCTTAAGTTAAATATACCCGATTATTGAGTTTTTAAAGTTGGGTTCTCGTTTTTATGAACTTTATTGACATTATAAAAATTATTGCGATTGTAATCATTTGTTACTCAAATTCGGCTGTGTCATTTAAATTTAAGAGATCATACAGTCTCTAAAGATCTATTAAAATAGGTTTGGAGATTTTTATGGGATCAAAAATTTAATGCATAGAATTTTTTTTGGAAAATTGAAATGTATAGATGTTGTCAAGCTATTTATGGCAATAAACATATCAAATTAGGTCGATTTAAATAGTTCCATTAATTGAGTTTTTACGAAATGTTATTTTACGAAAATCGTGAGGGGTTAATGTTGTAAATAAAACAAATTGAATAAGAAAAATTTAAAGGGCATAAACCAAAATATATTTCAAAAATGAAAATATAGATATATATATATTTTTTTCATTTTTTGTCATTTTTTCTCATTTGTTACTAAAAACTAAAATTTCAAAAACCAGATACAGATTTCTACTATACTTTTAAGACATAATTGAAATAACTTCTAATATGTTTTCAAACGGTAGGGATTTATCAAATAACAGTCTGTCTGGAAGTGTGCCCGAATACCTAGCCACCATGAAGTCGTTGTTGATCATGTAAGTTTTTTCAGGAAGCAGAAGAAACATTATAAACTGTCTTATAACTTTGTAGCATATAATTGAGCTGATTTCTTAATTGAACTTCAATTTTCTGTAGAAACCTAAGTTGGAACAAACTCAAAGGCCGGGTTCCTCAAGTCCTTCTTGACAGGAAAAAAAATGGGCTACAGTTGATGTACGATTTTCACCTTTTTCCCCATAGCTCGCTCTCTCAAAATTTTAAGTGACACATGTGGTCTGTAGGATGGACGAAAACCCAAAGCTTTGCGTGGATGATTTCTGCAAAATTAAAAACAAGAGTATTCTTATACCAGTTGGTGCGTCGATTGTTGGATTGGTACTTATTGTGGCTCTGTTGGTTCTCTTTTTTGTTTTCAAAAGAAAAGGAACGCAGAAAGGTACTTTATGGATCTTTATCATGAGCGCATACATAAAGCCTCTAAAATCTCACGGCGTTTGGTTGTATTGTTGTCTCTGTAGCTCGAAATAATCAACCATTTAAGTCATCAATTTTAACGAAGAAAAGGAGGTTTACATATCCAGAGGTTGAAGCCATAACAAATAACTTTCAAAGAGTTATTGGGGAAGGAGGGTTTGGAATCGTCTATCATGGTTCCTTGAGTGATACTGAAAAAGTAGCTGTAAAACTGCTCTCTCAGTCACCAACTCAAGGCCACAAGCAATTTAAGGAAGAGGTAGACTAGGGGCAAATTGTCTTCTTTCTCAACAAAACATGAGTTATTTTGAGGACAATATGGGCCTTGCTTATGTGTTCACATGGTTCATTGTTGAATATCAGGTGGAGCTGCTTCTGAGGGTTCACCATGTAAATTTGGTAAGTCTTGTTGGATATTGTTTCGAAGAAGACCACTTAGCTCTAGTCTATGAGTACACAACCAACGGAGATTTAAAACAACATTTGTCAGGTAATTTTGAATATGTCCATTTCTGTTAAACTATCATCCCTTGTCATATTTTGATGTTACTTATGTTAATATATAAGGATAATATAATTCTGCTCTAAGAAGAAACTAAAAAAAAAAAAAATTGAAGGATGATATAATTAAGTGATGGTGTGTATAGGAGAACGTGGTGGCGCCACTCTGAGCTGGGAAAATAGACTTAACATCGCAACAGACATTGCACAAGGTTCGTTCCTCATCATCTATATATGCTTTATGTCTTCTTCTTTCCTTTTTTCTTTAATGAAAAAAAAATTAATAACTGACTTAGTATAGTTATTCACTGTCCCTTCCGAGCGCTTGAATGAACTTTTAACTATCATCTAACCATAAATTAATTTTTGTTGACAGGACTAGAGTACTTACATACAGGATGCAGACCACCAATGATTCATAGAGATGTCAAGACTACAAACATACTTATCGACGAGAACTTCCAAGCTAAACTTGTTGATTTTGGGCTTGCTAGATCATTTCCAACCGGGAATGAAACACATATGACAACAATCGTTGCTGGCACCCCGGGATATCTTGACCCCGAGTAAGTTTTACACGCAACAAAAATGTAACTAAAAATTATCTTCCATCCCCTTTTGAGAACATTTCTATCTTTTTCTTTCAGATATAACCAAACAAATTGGTTGACTGAGAAGAGTGACGTTTACAGCTTTGGGATCGTGTTATTGGAAATAATCACAACCCAGTCTGTGATAGATCAAAACCGTGAAAAACCTCACATTGCAGAATGGGTTGGTTTTATGCTTACCAATAGAGGCATTGAAAATATTGTGGATCCAAGTCTCGCAGGGGATTATGACTCCAGCTCTATTTGGAAATTTATTGAACTCGCAGTAGCATGCGTGAATCCTTCTTCTTTGGGGAGACCAACCATGTCTCACGTTGTTAATGAATTAAAAGAATGTCTCGTATCTGAGAATTCAAGGAAAGGAGGTACAACAGAGATGGAATCAAAAAGTTCTTTTGAACCGAGCATGCAGTTTGCAGGAGGGGTAACCCCTGTTCCACGCTAACAACTTCCGCGGAGTCCCTTTGTATCAAAGTTTGTAATTGCACATTATAAAAAAACACAAAAAGTATTCTCTTGGAGTTGGTGCAATAGATTTTATATCTTTCCATCATCGTTTATCTCAGTTCTTTTCTTTTAAAATATTGTGTGATGGAAATTTTTTACTACATTTTCCTCTTGCATGCATGATTGAAGTGATTATAAAATACTATTCTATATCTTGCATGTTTATATTATAGACAACTAGAAGTCATTCCGTGTTACGCATGGATTTAGCTTACATTGTTTTTGAATTTTAGTAATTTGGATATTATAATTCTTTTATTTGTTTACTCAGCAATTGTTATTTTAATGATTTTTAAAATATACTGATCATTTCAATATTTTTTGGGTTCTTTTGTTTAGTGGTACTTAAATTTTCCTTTTATATGTAGTATTAGAGTATTTCAACATGTAGAGAAATTTTTGATTACATAGTAGTGTGTTTATGGTTTTTTCTCCCTTTAGACTTTCAAGACATATTAAGCATTCTCCATCTTTTTATTTTCTTTCTTGCATTTGCACAAATTATATTACCACTGACATCTACAAAAACATGAAAATTTTGGAAAATAACTTACATGAATACAATCTAAATATGAAATTTAGGTAAACAACAATGAACTTAATAAATATATTTTACCAGCTAATTTTTGGTGAGGTAAAAAATGCAATCACATCCCTCAATATAATTTATTCTTTATACATTCTAATACAAATTAAAATTTCTTTTACGAAATTTTAATAATGAAAATGAATCCAAGTAAATAAAGTTATAAAAAATTACTCTAAGTTTTGGTGTAGTATAAAAATGCAATAGTTTTGTTCCATCGCCGAAATGATTGTTTAGATCTGTCTTTTTAGCTTTGTCATAATGCAATTGAATAAAACAAATATTTATTTTCTCGTAGCTACTTAGAAGAAAAACCGCAGAAGATTATAATATCAAATGTCATAATAAAAAAGTGTCTTAGGAAGTAAAATATTATATGTGAAAGTGAAAAATGTTATGAGAATATTTGTTGATCTTTTATTTTTAAGATGGTTAATCTAAAGCTATTTGATACTAAGATTCCTAAGAAATGATACCAATATACAATTAGCATATATTACTCACAAGTCACAACTATAGAAGTCAAATTAATTGATATAGAAAAATGCAACTCATATCATGCTATGATATAAAAAGACATCACAATCTTAACAACATGATTTTTTGAGCATATGATAGTAACATCATAAACTAAATTTACAATGGAGAGACTCATATGCATCGTCTTATAAGAAGAAGTTTTAGTCTACTTTATACACTGTTAATTATAATATAGCAAATTTAAAATGCTACTAATAATCTTAATATAGCGATAATAATGCACTATTATAGAGAGACAAATAATAGCAAAGGAAAAAATGATATTGTATGTGCACCCTCTAAGATGGCTCCGACAAAGACAACATTTACAAAATCGCTATCGAAACGAAATGATAGCGTTTTTTTGTGTGCTAAAAATACGCATATTTCTTGTAGTGATGTTGAATATATTAAATCATGATAGTTCATTTTTTCATGATGTAGTAGTATTAATATAACCAACAAACACGATAACCCTAGAGTAAATATAAAATATGGTTCAAGGCCCGGACCGAGGCCCAATCCATATGGTAAGCAAATGGAGCCAAGCATTATGGCATCAAATTTTTTGGAGCATACTTTAGACCAAAAGTTTTTTTTTCTTTTGTGTAGAAAAAAATAAAATTATAAGTTCAGTTATTATTAGCTTTTTTTTATAAGTTCAAGTTTTCTATAAGAAAAACATATTTTTCATGTAGATATATCCAATTTGTGTAAATGTTTAAATGAATATGAAAACATTGAAAAGACAAAAAAATGTGAGCAAGCAAAACGAACATATTTCGGTTTATGGACTTAGAAACTATCTTATGAAAATAATTTTTTATATTACTATTCTTATTATTTTATTTACGATAATGAAAATGGTTTCTTAAAAACAAAGTGGCATAGGTCATCCAAAATTGCCGGACTGGTCCATGGAGATTAGGAAATACATACATAAACACTCTAATGAATAAGTAAATTTGTCAAACATTCTCACATTATATTTTTCTGATGCATTTTTAATGCAAACAATAAACATGATAACCTGCAAAAAAATATTTAAAATTATTCAAGAATACCTATTGAAATATGGAAAATATATAAAAATAATATAATTCTTAATAGGAACCTAATGACTGAAATTAAATAATCATGACTGAAAAAATCTCTTAAAATGAGAGCAATTAGGGACTCAAATTTAATTTTATGGAAAACTGATTGAATTCTAATATTATGGAAAACAAATTGGTAATATCTAATGGGAAATAAATAAGTAAGCAATTATCAAATTACTTACATAAAACATCCCACCATTAGATTATATAGGATTAAACTCCAGAAACTAAACCCAATAATGGATACTCAGAAATTAAAATTTGACTCAAAAATTTATGAATTTATAAGAGAATTTTGAGAACACGTAAACATCTACAATCTAACATAATTTAGTTTTCTTTCTTGCTTATGAATCATTTATAAGATGGAAACCCATAAATAATTTTTTTACATAATTTAGAATCTGTTCTTGCTGTGAATCATACATAAGATTGAAACATATTTTTATAATGTCAAAATAACCTATAATCAGATTGTTCCTAGGATGAAACCACAAACTAATAAATGGTGGGTTTAGATTGGAAGGGTCTAATTGAAGAAGGGAAGAAGGAAATGTTAAGAGTTTTTTTTTTTTTGTTTTATGGGCTTTTAGTAAATTAGGTCCAAAGTATAAATGAATTTAGTTAATTAGGTCCAAACAACAAAAATGTACATGTATTAGATAGATAATAGGCCAAGTGTCATCTTCTTAGCAAAAGTTGAGAAAAACCTTCTCATATTATATAATATAAAAATAATATAATTCTTAATAGGAACCTAATGACTGAAATTAAATAATCATGACTGAAAAAATCTCTTAAAATGAGAGCAATTAGGGACTCAAATTTAATTTTATGGAAAACTGATTGAATTCTAATATTATGGAAAACAAATTGGTAATATCTAATGGGAATAAATAAGTAAGCAATTATCAAATTACTTACATAAAACATCCCACCATTAGATTATATAGGATTAAACTCCATAAACTAAACCCAATAATGGATACTCAGAAATTAAAATTTGACTCAAAATTTATGAATTTATAAGAGAATTTTGAGAACATGTAAACATCTACAATCTAACATAATTTAGATTCCTTTCTTGCTTATGAATCATTTATAAGATGGAAACCCATAAATAAATTTTTACATAATTTAGAATCTGTTCTTGCTGTGAATTATACATAAGATTGAAACATATTTTTATAATGTCAAAATAACCTATAATCAGATTGTTTCTAGGATGAAACCACAAACTAATAAATGGTGGGTTTAGATTGGAAGGGTCTAATTGAAGAAGGGAAGAAGGAAATGTTAAGAGTTTTTTTTTTTGTTTTATGGGCTTTTAGTAAATTAGGTCCAAAGTATAAATGAATTTAGTTAATTAGGTCCAAACAACAAAAATGTACATGTATTAGATAGATAATAGGCCAAGTGTCATCTTCTTAGCAAAGAAAAACCTTCTCATATTATATAAGATATACTATTCTAAGTATTGTATAATATTTATTGTTCTTAACTACTTTGTCTGATTAAGGCCGATAGGCGATGGTCAAAAACTTGAAGATATTACACGCACCGTAATAGAGCAGAAAGACAAAGCAAAAAAAAACAACATAATGTAAAGACACAAATAAAAGATAAGGGATATACAGATAAAAAGATAAAAAATCTTTCCATGATATATTCAATATCTTAATCCAAGGCTTTTTTAAAAAAAGTTTAGATCTAAAGACTAAATTACTGAAAAGAAAATTTAGGTTTATTATGCATAAAAAGTTGTATTAATACAAAGTAAGTCAAGCATATATATGATTGCTCCTCCCCAATAAGTAAAATTTCCGCCAATATCTGACAGTATCATTTTTAATGAGTTGGTTGGTTGTGTCATGTATGCATTAAAGCTCGAATTCTTCATATACGGTAATCTGAACTGGGATAGCGGTTGCGACAATTATTCTGTGTTATAATTAGTTACTAGGATATATCTCGTGCTTAAAGCACAGATCAACATTTAAAAAAAAATTATAATATAATAATTAAAATTATTGTTTTATTTTAAAAAAAATTATTTTGTTTGAGATAATATTTATTTTTAATTGTTATGTAAGTCTATTAGTCTATATGAATACTAATTATTTTAGAATATTATATTTTTTTTTTTGAGGTATTATTACAGTATTATATTGTTTATTTGTTGTATTTGCATCATATTTTGTGAAATATAAAATAGTAATTTTAATATTATAATTATGAGTAAATAAAAATTATTAATTTCTATAAATTTAGTTTTACCAATGTAGAAATTAAAAAACACATTTTCATACATTTAGTAATATATCTTCGTTTTAAAAAATTCAAATCACAACATATGCAGAAAAAATATGCATTTTATTAATTATAAGTATTATATGAAAGTTCTAAACAATTTGTAAATAAAATAAAATAAAGATGATAGGAGAATCATAATTTGAAATCATAACAAAATTTTTGAATTTAGTTATTAAAAATAATTGTATTGTATACTTGTATATAAAATCTTAGTTTTTAAAATTCTGATTGGTTTATATATTTAAAAAAAAATAATTAGTAATTTTGTCCATAATTTATTAGAGAGAGAAAATATTTTTTTTAGATTTTTTAAAATTTGATATGTGAGTGTTTTTTTATTTTTAATTTAATTATATTTATTTAAATTAGTTAATTTAGCTTAATTATTTTTTTCTAATGGCAACTGAATGTAATGTTTTACACATTTTAAGGTTAGTTTCATATTTGTACTTCTCAATTAATATAGTAGGATATATTTGACAAAATTTAAGCGGATTTTTTTTTTAACTGTTTTTTCTCTCTCGCCATAGGCGATTTTCCCCATACCACCGCTTCATAGCAAAACTCTCTTTTTCAGTGCATTTGGCCGGCGTCGGCTTCTCCGGCGTCGGCCACCGTTGCTTGCTTTAATCAGTTGTTTGTACTTCATCTAAGTACTGTACAGTTTTAGATTTTGAGTAATTAAAATGGCAAATCAAGATTATCAAATCCACGCAAGTTGCCTCTTCGCGTCGATGGTGTTTCAGGGACTGAGTCCGTCATCTAGTAAACAGACTCCGGCCGCGTCATTGGATCCATCCTTGATTTGGTTCATCTGTCAGTTCATTGGAATTTCACTAATCACTATAACAGATTTATCTCATATCAATTGTTGTTCCTTCCATATAATGTCGATTCAAAGGAATCGTGATGTCTTTCTTTATAGAAAGTTTGATTCCGGAGTGTTCGCTCGCTACCGGTGGAGTTTCCGGGTATTAACCGGTGAATGTCCTCTTACCCAATGGTATGGAGGTTCTACATGGGTTTTTGATCCTGAAATCAATGGAGGAATCAGTCAACTTGATGGAATCAAAATTCGAGATCTTACAATAACGATGTCAGATGATGGTGATCAACGTGATGCTTTCTTATTACCCTGGTTGAAACATTTCATAAGTTGTGGAATATATAGTTCTACATCCAAGGTGGAAACTTTCTTTGAGAATGGTGATGGTGATCACTTTTCATGGACGGAAGTCTTTCTTCTACCGATACGGATTCTTTATTTTATTAAATTCATTTGTCTTTGGTATAAACCTAAACCCAAACGAGATGTGAGCGTGATGGGAAGGCAAAGGACGGCGGGTGTTTGTGATAGTGCTGTCATCTCTTTCCCTCGGTTGGAAAATTCTACTTCTGCGAAAAGGGCGTTCATGATCATTAATTGGCAACGTTGCGTAAGGCGATTTCAGCATATCGTATTGAGTTTCAAAACACAAGAGTCATTTGAAGCAATAATTCTGTTTTTTTATTTTAACAAAAGTAATGCGAAAAGCATTTTGGAGTTTCGTCTATACGATGATAGCCAATTACGAGTATGTGAAGGAGGGATATAACAGATTTTTCTGTTAGCCTATAAGGCTTCCGATTGGCAAGCATGGTCAATTCCACTCTTTTACCGAAATTAAGTTAATTTCCTTTATTTGTGTCAATGGTTGTATAAGAATGATTCATGTATTTTGTAAAACTCTTAATGATATAATATATTTGATTTGCCGAAAAAAATAAAATAAAAAAAAGTAGGATATATTTGGCTTCTTAATATTTTGTTTGAATTAATTTTGCAACAGATGCACTCTATGTAAAACAGTCTTCTGCTTCATTTGATTGGAATAAGAGGAAACTGAATTGAGAATTTATGAACAAGATGCAAGAACAATTGTCAACCAAAATGCATGAACTATTGGTTGTATTTCATTGCTTAAAAAATATATAATATAGTACTATTTTGTTAAAAATACTAGATAATCTTCAAAATACCACATTTCTAAGTTTTTTTTCCAAAAAAAATCATGATAAGTATAATTTTCAAAAATACCACCAATACTTTTGGTTTCCAAAAATACCACAAACACAAAAATTGATTTTCAAAAAATTAAAATTTAAAATTGGATTAACTATTTTAGACCTAGGGTATAGTTTCTAGAGACTAGGTTTTAAATTATACTTTTTAAAGTTGAAAATCAAGTTTAAGTTTTGTGATATTTTTGGAAAAAAAACTTATAATGGTATTTTTGAAAAAAAAAGTATCACTTTAGTGATATTTGTGGGAATTGTCCACAAAATTAATAAATGATATGTATTAGGTAATTTTTTATACCATTGATTTTTTTTGTGTTTGCATTTTTGTTTACACACAATTCTAGACGTGCTCTGATATGTCTATATTTGGTCTCTGCTAAGCATGTTTTTGTCACGCATCTAGTTAGGATAACTAATTGTTTTGCATGAATTTCTACTCTCTTTTGTACACTTTTCATATTTAGGTAGTTCTTGCATTATCTTCGCATACATCGTGCATTTTGGAGTATTTCAGGTATTTAGGAGACTTTGGAGCCAGGCTGTCTCGAGTCGCGCCATCACTCCGTCATCACACATCCGCTCGGGTCGCGCCATCACTCCGTCATCACACATCCGCTTGGGTCACGCCATCATTCCGTCATCACACATCCGCTTGGGTCGCGCCATCACTCCGTCATCACACATCCGCTAGGGTCGCGCCGTCACTCCGTCATCACACATCCGCTCGAGTCGCGCCATCACTCCGTCGTCGACTACCGTTTGATCCAACGCCATCACTCACTCGAGCCACTACTCGTTCGCACATGTCAGGAAGACGTTCCATCTTACACGCTTCAGGAGATTCCCAAACCGACTCTTCATCTTGTCGTTTTAAGTTGTAGGGATTTTATGTCTTTACTATAAATACGTTTTGTTAAGTCTCCGCGACGACATCTTAGTTTTTATCTCGTTTTTATTTTGTAAGGTTTCCCTAGCCACCAAGAACCGTTCCCAGACTTTGTATTCAGATATCTTTTGATACATTGAGTATTTGCATTTGATTTCTTCTACAAACTTGTTTATCTCATTTTTACCTATCTAAGAATGCTTGTTTCAATGTTTTCTGAGTTTGTATTGTTGACGATGATTTCCGGATCTGAGTAGTGCGTTAGTTCTTGAGGATGGGATAGATTAGGGGGAGGATCTTAGGATGTAGGGTGTTTAAGCTTGATTTGTATGATTCCCTTCTGGACTAGAGTTAGAATTACTAGTTTCTCTCTGATCAATTGGAACTAGGTTCGAGACATTTCCACACCCAAAAGGTGTTCGATGAAATGCCTGACCAACTAGTGCCAGAGACTTACGTTCCTAGCCTAAGAGATTAGTTGTCTAGGATGTTTGTTGACGTGAATGAACTTGTTTGTCATGCTTGCTCGACCACGTTTCTCTAGCGAGAGCTAGGTATGGAAGTGGTTGAGTCTGAGTAGCTTTTACCAAGAGATTCGATTAGCTAAGTTGTGATGTTCGTTGTTTAGGGATAGATTGCTTGTGGCATGTTAAACACTCTGTAGACTAGGATACTCCACCGACATCAATTACTCCCATCCTTAGGACTTTTATCCTTTTGATTGATATTACATTCCTGAGATTGTTTCGCTTCTTGCTTTTTAGTTCATGCTTAGACTCGTTTCTGCTTTTATTAATTTTCATTTCTTGTCTTGCATTCTCGTTTCTAGTTCCAGGACACATTTCCGTTTGCATTTTTGTCATTCTAGGATTGTTAGAAAAAACACTCTTTTTGAATTGGCTTGACTTGTGATTCCTTGATTGCATCTTGATTGCTAGCAACATCCCATTTGGATTGACACCTTAAATACTACAACACTTAAGGTTAATTGAACCTACTAGGAGACACAAAAATCCTAGTATCAATTTGGCGCCGTTGCCATTTGGGATTCGTTTTGTTACATTTGAGATTTCAAGTTTTGCAAGATTAAGTTCTGTTACACTTATCATTCTGAGTACTGACTTGTTTTGGTTGTTTGCTTGTTTGTTTTGCATCTCAGGAACCTGTTGATTGCAACCTTGCATGCACACCAGATCAAGAGGGCATCAAAATCTCCTTCCTGTGATCGACGAAATCAACCGATTGCAACGCCCACGACAAGCTCGTCAACCCGTTGAGCATCCCGCACACGTCACTATGGAACAACAGCATGAACCACATCAGGGACCGCGAAACATTGGTGCTGGGGATGCACCGAACACTCACACTCAACGTGCTGGAATCGTCCCTCCCGCCGTGCCGAACAACAACTTCGAGATCAAAAGTGGTCTGATCACCATGATCCAAGGAAACAAGTTTCACGGGTTGCCTATGGAGGATCCACTCGACCACTTGGACGAGTTCGACCGTCTTTGTGGTCTCACCAAGATCAACAGCGTGAGTGAGGATGGTTACAAGTTGCGCCTCTTCCCTTTCTCCTTGGGAGACAATGCTCATCAATGGGAGAGAAATCTTCCCAAGGGACCCATCACCACCTGGGATGGTTGCAAGAAAGCATTCTTGGCCAAGTTTTTCTCCAACTCCAGAACAGCACGTCTCAGGAATGAGATTTCCAGCTTCACTCTGAAAAGCTCAGAATCATTCTGTGAAGCATGGGAGCGTTTCAAGGGTTACCACAGCCAGTGCCCATATCATGGTTTCAGCAACGAGTCATTACTGAGTACTCTCTACCGTGGTATCCTTCACAAAATACGTATGCTGCTTGATACCGCTTCAAACGGTGACTTCCTGAACAAGGATGTCGATGAAGGTTGGCAACTGGTGGAGAATCTCGCTCAGTCCGACGGCAATTACAATGAGGATTATGACCGCACATTTCGCGGCGACGCTGGGTCTGAAGAGAAGTACAAGAAGGACCTCAAAAATGTCAATGAGAAGCTTGACCGTATCTTGCTAAGCCAGCAGAGGAGCGTCCACTTTGTATCTGAGGATGACCCTTTCCAAGTTCCAGATGGGGAGGGCGAGCAGACTGAGGAGATCAGCTATGTTCAGAATCAGGGTGGATACAACAAAGGTTACAACTCCTACAAGACGAACCCCAATTTGTCTTACCGAAGTACCAATGTTGCTAATCCACAAGATCAGGTGTACCCGCCTCAACAACAACAGCAAGGTCAACAAAAACCTTTTGTGCCTTACAATCCGGGATTCGCTCCAAAACAACAGTTCCAGCAGAGTTACCAAGCTCCCTCAAGACCACCGCCAGGATTCCGCCCTCAACCAATTCAGCCCACTCCAGCCCCAGATCAAGAAATGAAGCAGATGATGCAACAACTTCTTCAGGGTCAAGCTAGCGGTTCTATGGATACTGCTAAGAAATTTGCTGAACTCAGTCAGTGGATGGAATGTTCTTACAATGATTTGAATGTCAAGTTTGAAGCTCTGAACTCGAAGCTGAAGTATATGGAAGGCAAAACTGCTTCTACCCCTACACCTGGCCAACTACCTGGAAACGCAGTTCAAAATCCCAAGGACTATGCTACTATCCATGCAATCACCACCCAAGCTGTAGATGTACGGCTCACTAAGGACAATGAGAGTTTAGATGGGGAGGATTTTCTTCAAGATGAAGTTCAGATAAAGGATCCCGTCAAGGTGCTCAAGAATCCAATTGAGTCAGCCAAGCAATCTGATCCTCAAGCTACTAAAGAACCAGCTTCTCCCAAGGATAAACCTGTGAGATTCATTCCTCCACCATACAAGCCTCCTCTACCATTTCCAGTGAGGTTCAAGAAGCAGCTTACTGAGAAGTACAAAGCCTTGTTCGAAAAACAAGTCAAGGAGATTGAGTTGAGGATGCCATTGCTGGATGCATTCGCACTTGTTCCTCACTACCAAAAATTCCTCAATGACTTAGTGATGGAAAGATCAAAAGAAGTTCAAGGCATGTCGGTACTATGTCTTGAGTGCAATGCAACCATTCAAAAGAAGATTTTACCCAAGAAGCTCAAAGATCCTGGATCATTCACTCTACCTTGCTCCCTTGGACCTATGTCTTTTGATAGGTTTCTATGTGATCTTGGCGCTTCAATTAATCTTATGCCACTCTCTGTGGCTAAGAGGTTGGGTTTTACAAGGTTTAAAGGTTGCGACGTCTCCCTCATCCTTGCAGATAGAACAATGAGACTTTCACATGGTATCCTAGAAGATTTACCTGTCAGGATTAGAGACGTGGAAGTGCCAACCGACTTTGTGGTTCTGGAAATGGATGAAGAACCAAAAGATCCTATAATATTAGGAAGGCCATTCCTGGCAACTGCTGGAGCCATCATTGATGTCAGAAATGGCAAGATTGATCTTAATCTGGAGGATGACTTCACTATGAAGTTTGACATCAAGGATACCTTGAAGAAACCAACAATAAGAGGACAAGTCTTCTATATTGAAAAGATGGATCAGTTGGCTGATGAGTTGTTGGAGGAATTAGCTGAGGAGGACCATCTCAAGACCGCTTTAACCAAGGATGGGGAAGAAGGATTCTTGCATGACGAAACCATTTGTTACAAGAATCTGCTAGACTCCCATAGAGAAATAGATGGACCAGAGGAGGAGGTATGTGCAGTTGAGGCAGAGACATTGGATCACGTGACTTCCCACTCGACCCGCCTACACCCTGTTCGAGCCAAATCAGTGAAGCATCACACTCAACCGACAATGAAGCTCCCGCTTGAGTCAACAAGCTACGACTCAACCTGGGGAATTCAACTACTACCATCTCACACGACTCGACCACCGGCATTACAGTGTCACTCGATCTGTTTCAACACTGCCGCTCGATCCGCTGAAGGAAGCTGTTCCACTCGAGCCGCCTCTGTAAGTCTCTCCCGACCCATGGTCCAACTACCTCTCTCGAGCCACTCACGCTTACACCGCCCAACTGCCTCTCTCGAGTCACACTCACCGTCGTCCTCGTACTTGTCAATCGAGCCGATCTCACAACCATCATCGAGCCGCCTCCAAACTCCTCTGCTTGATTGCCGTCTAATCCACTCGTTTGCGTTTGAGCAAACACACACTCAATCGAGGCGATCACCATCTCATTCTCGCCAACACTGTCCGAACTCACCAATCGAGCCACTGCCAAACCTGTGCGACTCGACCCACAAGACAAAGACGTTCCGCTCGGTCCACCGTCCCGAAACTATCACCGTTCGAGCCACTCTCGATTCCACTCGATCCATCATCCCGGAGCTGTCATCCACTCGATCGGTTTATCCTTTCTTTGCACTTTCAAATTTTAAATTTCATAATTGCTCTTGCTACTTGCTCACTAACGTATTAATGTTTTAGCTTTGAGTTCATCATGTCTTTGAGAAGCAGGAAGAGTACTGAGCTCATACATGAGATGAGAGAGGCGTATGGTTGTGTAGGTGGACAATGCTCATCCCCCGAGTCCTTGGCGAAGCGTTTCTTAGAAATGAAGAACATGGTCGGCGAAGTTGTTGGGGGTTCAGGACAGGCAACAGGGTCAAGCAGACCTGTCAAACCGCTCACCAAGAGAAAGAGTCGCGGGAAGAGACCGGTACCAGCTTCTAACTCAAGAGAGGAGGACAGTAATTACGAACAGGAGGAACCTGATTTGCGTTTAGGACAGGCACCCAGGAAATCTGTAAGAAGGAAGGTAAGAGACAGGGCGTTCAACAGTTTCACAAATACGTTCACGAACTTCATGCGTAAGTTCAGCTGTTCGACATCCACTACCGTCGTCCCAATGTCTATCCCTGAGAACACCAGACCAATGTCGGGACGCGCCTCTGCGACTCTCGAGCCAACTTGCCAAGCACAACCATCTACAGCACGCCGGTCTGCTTACACACCACGAACGCAGCAACCCTCTCCAGCTCGACCACGGCATTCCTTTCATGAGCCCCATGAGAGAGCGAGAAAGTCGTTGAAGAAAGCTAAGACGGGACCTTCATCAAATCGTCCAGCTGAGCATCACCACGGCGGTCCTTCTGAGCATTTACCTGAACTAGTGGTTAAACAGCAGAACGAGTCTCAGATCAAATACAAGACCAAGCCAGCGACTGAGCAGCAGAATGAACCTCAAGGTGACCATCCGCATAAGGAGGATGTTATGCTATTATCGGATCATGGTGAGTCTCGCGTCGACAACATGCAGTGCGATGGACAACAGAACGTTCAACCGAACACGCAAGTGATTAATGAGCAAGTCGACCAACCAGCTGAGGCCACTCCCGCGGATCCCAAACACGGTGAAGGACAGAGCCTGTATCACGCACCAACTCCTTAGGCAAGCTCCGACTCCTTCTTCTACTACTGAGGTACTCCTACCTTCCTTTGTATATACCATTTCATTTCTGCATTGTTTGTGTTGTGATTCTTAAATCCTCCTGCAAATTTTTCTTACACAGGAGACTGTGTAATTTAAGTTTGGGGGAGAGTTTGAGATGATGTATCTGATGTTGTGTTCTGTGATTCTTATTTCAATTTTTTGCATCATATCATGTTTGAGATAGCATCCATTTATTTGCATAGAAAAACCAAAATTTTTTTAAAAAATTCGAAAATTTCCACAAAAACAGAGTGTTCATGTAGCTTGCACTTGCATATTAGGATTGAGTCTAGTGTCATTCATATAGGGTTGTTGCATTTAGCATAGGGGTTGATGATGATTGTAACCTTGGTAGCATGCTGAATTCAATAGGATAGGATCAAGGCCCTTGTTATTAGTTCTTTGATGCATGTTGATTGAATTTGAAAATGTAAGATTGAAGCATGTTCTGAATTGACGTTATTCCCTATCTATCTGAACCTAATCCTGACTTACAATTATCTTGTTATGCATTGAAGTTGAACTCATGGATACCATATACATACTTGGATTGTCTTTCACATTTTTACCACCCTTGTCAATCCAAGTAGATGATTCCCATTTTTGGAACAGTTCCCCGCACCTTTAACCAACCGTTCTTTCAAGCCAATTGTATTCTTGAGCGTCAGGCCTTTTCCGAGTTGAGCTTGTTAGAAAGTGTTAGGTTCTAACCGACAAGAGTAGGATCCTGTTTAGTTCTAGTTCGCGTTATCTGGAGTAGTAGGACTAGGTGAGAACTTGATTTTGGGTATTGGATATGGATTTGTGCAGAAAAGTAAAGGGTAGAAAGTCTTAAGGAGGGGGGTGTGTTTTCAAAGTTTACACATCTAGTCAAGGATTTGGGGTGAGCAAAGTAAAAAGAATAATTGGTTCTGGGCATGAAATTAAAAAAAAAAATTAGACAAAGAAAAGAAAGTAAAAATGCTTAAGATGTCTAGAAGAAAAGAGAATGAACCATAGTGATATTCGAGTTTTCCCAATCCGCTAGAGTGATAAGAAGTGAACTCTTCCTAAGACCAAATCTAAAGAATGAAAGAATGAGTTTGAGATGAAGTTTCTGATGAAGGGTAGAGATTGGTCCAACTTCGGTTTGGAATGTTCTTTGGGTAGACAGGGCGCTGCTCTTGTATGCATCAGTTGGTTTCAACCTTTAGCCTTCTCTTAAGCTCAACTCTTTTCATGAGAGAACCTTGTTATGTATCGATGGAAACACTTGAGAAAGAGACCACATTTGTCTCTAACCTTTCACCCTAGCCAAATGAGTTCAATGACACTGCATAGCTTGATTCATGGTTCTTTGTTAATAAATGTTAAAGGGGGTGATTGATAGGATTGCATGTGTAGATCAAGCGAATGAAATTTCTTCACCATGCATTATAGAACTAAAAACAAGGACCTTGATTCTAACTACTCTATTCAGTATGTTTTAGGTTCTGAGACCCCATCTTCACACCTCTTCTCCATACCATGTTCTTGATCGTTTGCTTGAGGGCAAGCAAAGAATAAGTTTGGGGGAGTTGATATGTCTATATTTTGTCTCTGCTAAGCATGTTTTTGTCACGCATCTAGTTAGGATTGTTTTGCATGAATTTCTACTCTCTTTTGTACACTTTTCATATTTAGGTAGTTCTTGCATTATCTTCGCATACATCGTGCATTTTGGAGTATTTCAGGTATTTAGGAGACTTTGGAGCCAGGCTGTCTCGAGTCGCGCCATCACTCCGTCATCACACATCTGCTCGGGTCACGCCATCACTCCATCATCACACATCCGCTTGGGTCACGCCATCATTCCGTCATCACACATCCGCTCGGGTCGCGCCATCACTCCGTCATCACACGTCCGCTCGGGTCGCGCCGTCACTCCGTCATCACACATCCGCTCGAGTCGTGCCATCACTCCGTCGTCGACTACCGTTTGAGCCAACGCCATCACTCACTCGAGCCACTACTCGTTCGCAAATGTCAGGAAGACGTTCCATCTTACACGCTTCAGGAGATTCCCAAACCGACTCTTCATCTTGTCGTTTTAAGTTTTAGGGATTTTATGTCTTTACTATAAATACGTTTTGTTAAGTCTCCGCGACGACATCTTAGTTTTTATCTCGTTTTTATTTTGTAAGGTTTCCCTAGCCACCAAGAACCGTTCCCAGACTTTGTATTCAGATATCTTTTGATACATTGAGTATTTGCATTTGATTTCTTCTACAAACTTGTTTATCTCATTTTTACCTATCTAAGAATGCTTGTTTCAATGTTTTCTGAGTTTGTATTGTTGACGATGATTTCCGGATCTGAGTAGTGCGTTAGTTCTTGAGGATGGGATATATTAGGGGGAGGATCTTAGGATGTAGGGTGTTTAAGCTTGATTTGTATGATTCCCTTCTGGACTAGAGTTAGAATTACTAGTTTCTCTCTGATCAATTGGAACTAGGTTCGAGACATTTCCACACCCAAAAGGTGTTCGATGAAATGCCTGGCCAACTAGTGCCAGAGACTTACGTTCCTAGCCTAAGAGATTAGTTGTCTAGGATGTTTGTTGACGTGAATGAACTTGTTTGTCATGCCTGCTCGACCACGTTTCTCTAGCGAGAGCTAGGTATGGAAGTGGTTGAGTCTGAGTAGCTTTTACCAAGAGATTGGATTACCTAAGTTGTGATGTTCGTTGTTTAGGGATAGATTGCTTGTGGCATGTTAAACACTCTGTAGACTAGGATACTGCACCGACATCAATTACTCCCATCCTTAGGACTTTTATCCTTTTGATTGATATTACATTCCTGAGATTGTTTCGCTTCTTGCTTTTTAGTTCATGCTTAGACTCGTTTCTGTTTTTATTAATTTTTATTTCTTGTCTTGCATTCTCGTTTCTAGTTCCAGAACACATTTCCGTTTGCATTTTTGTCATTCTATGATTGTTAGAAAAAACACTCTTTTTGAATTGGCTTGACTTGTGATTCCTTGATTGCATCTTGATTGCTAGCAACATCCTATTTGGATTAACACTTTAAATACTACAACACTTAAGGTTAATTGAACCTGGTAGGATAAGACATACAAAAAACCTAGTATCATGCTCGCATCTTTAGAGTTGGACATTTATATGGGAGAATTTTCACAATCCTACCCGATAGGATCAGATTGTGAAAATTTATACCATTTTAAAAATATTTCTAAATGCTATATTATCCTTAATGCTGTTGGTATAAATTGTGTATAAAAATAATTTATACCACTTTAACTTTTTTTGTGTTCGTCTATATATTTTCTTTCCTCCTGCTACACATCGAGCGGACCATAACTCTTTCATTAACCTGAGTAAGTTCATATACATAAGCGTCTTCGGTCTTCCTTGGAAGCTTCATCTTCAAAATGGAGGGTCATCAAGGATTATTGTTGACACTGATCGTCAACATTTTCTCCATTATTTATGCCCAGAATACAGAAGGTTTATATCTGCATCTTTTGTGAATTGTGATGGTTCTTATACGTACAATTCTGTTTATATATATCAAAAAAAATTTCAGAAAATCAACATTGATCACATCTCAAATTTTTCTTATACTTTTTCTCTCTTACTTTAAGGCTTGTCATGTCATTTTTAATTCTTTTAAACAAACAAACAAACAAACAAAAACTCCTCTCATAGTTATCTCGTCGTATATTTTGTGACTTAAACAGGATTTATCCCCTTAAAGACTCTCCTTATACCGAAGATAAAACAGGATTGATATTCTCCTCTGATGCAAATTTTATCTCAAGTGGGAAAAGTAGTAAAGTCCAAAGAGATGAACGACAAGACTACAAGCCATATAATGTATTAAGATATTTTCCTGACGGAGCACGGCATTGCTATGATATAAGTGTAAAGCAGGGCACTAATTATCTTTTCAGAGCTGTGTTCTTATATGGGAATTATGATAGTCGTAATATTATGCCCAGATTTGATCTGTATATAGGGCCAAATATATGGACAGTAGTTGAGGCGAACGTATTCAGTCTAGAGGAAGAGATCATTCACATGACAAAGTCAAATTCTTTACAGATCTGTCTTGTCAAAACAGGACCAACTACACCTTTCATATCAAGCCTAGAGCTATGGCCTTTGAGAAATGATATTTATGTTACTCCATCTGGTTCCTTGAAGCTCATACAACGGGTGGGTATGGCCCTTTTTAGCTATATGCGGTAAGTCAACTTTTGTTTTTGTTTTTTATGCATGTGGTAAGACTCATACATTATTTATTTCTTCAGTTATATGGTTAATCCAAAGAATATGCCAGGTATCCTGATGATGTCTTTGATCGTTCCTGGCATACATTTGGTCCGGCCAACGCAATAGGAATAACGGCAGCTCCTAATGTGAATCTTTCTAATCAATATGAACTACCAGAAGTCATAATTACTACGGCCGGTACCCCGATATTTTCCAGCGATTCTTTACGCATTGAGTATGGTGTAGATAACCGTGGTGACCAAGTCTATATGTATCTACATTTTGCCGAGATCCGAACCTTAGAGGCCAATGAGACCAGGGAATTGGACATTAGATGGCCTGGAAATATTTCAACTCTTGCTTATAGACCTAAGACGTTACAAACCGATACCTTAGTCAAGGCATCCTCGAATGAATGCAAGGGTGGACCTTGCTTTGTGGGTCTAGTGAGAACTAAAAGATCAACTCTTCCACCATTGCTTAACGCTTATGAGGTTTACACCGTTATCGAGTTCCAATATTCAGAAACCTATTCTGACGATGGTACGTCCCAACCTAATGAGTATTTATTTTTACATTGATTAAAATTCTCAGTCCCTAATTTCCTAGTTCCTACACTTAAAGCTCACTACTATAACGTTGCATATGTACATATGTTACTTCTATGCAAGTTGTTGCTATCAAGAATATCGAAGCTGCATATCGATCGTGAAAGCATGAAGACATATTTGTTCAACAAGGCTAGTCTGTGAGACACTGGAAGAAGTTGTGTGCAGAATCTAACGTACGTAGAATTGGAAAGACGTGGCGAATTATAATTGGAATATTGGAGTTTTTCTTTATTATCAAGCAAGATATTCTCAGATCAAATAAAGAAAATCTGAGATTATCTTAAATTAGGAAAGTAGGTTAGCAAACGTGATATGTTAGCTACCTATATATATTGGTATTGAGGCTTAAGGTTTTTCTTGAGCCGCATAGAAATAAAGGAGCCAAGCGAATAAGCTTTGAGGGTTCTTAACAAGTTTTGGTTAGATTAAGAATTAGTCAGTGACAAGTCATGTTGACTGTGTATAAATCTGATTAAACATATCTTGTAAGATTGTTTAAGTGATTCTTAATAAGAAAAGAGGTTCTTTTCAATTTTGGCTGCATCTTCGTTTTTACAATTGGTATCAGAGCAGTCAACCGACGAGAGCTCTATACTCGCTACAGGTTGAGATCTTGGGATAATGATGCAGTCGGGTAATGAGTTGATGATGCTTTAAAGGGCTGTGATCTTGGATGAACAAAGCTATGGTCGTTGGAAGGTCCTCATGGTTCAGTTGATCCGTAATCTAGGTGAGGATGCTTGGACGGCTGTGGAAGAAGGATGGGAACCTCCCTATGAGAAAACCGAAGATGGTGACAAGATCACTAAACCTAAGGCATGCTGGATGGTAGAAGAAAAGAACTTGTCTGAATACAATGCTAGGGCTCTTAATGCTATCTTTGGAGCTATTGACGATGATGAGTTTAAGCTTGTTCAAGGTTGTGAATCAGCTAAAGATGCTTGGGACATTCTGCAGAAGACTCATGAATGAAACTCAAGTGTCAAAAGAACAAGATTATACCAACTTGCATCTCAATTTGAAGTCTTGAGGATGGATCCAGAAGGGTCAATTTCAGAGTTTAGTGCAAAATTGAGTGCTATTGCTAATGAAGCAAAAAATCTTGGTAAGATCTATAAGAATACCAAGCTGGTTAATAAATTAATTAGATGTCTGCCATCTAAGCATGCAGCACACAAAGCTTTCATGAGAGTCTCTGGAAACACTGATACTTTGAAATTTGAAGATATGGTTGGTATGTTGAAGTCAGAAGAGATGGAGGTTGCTGAAGAACAGAGAATTCATGACAAAGGGATTGCGTTCAAGGTAGATGACACAAATGACCAGCTGAAAGAAATTAAAGATAACATGTCCTTGATGGCAAGAAACTTTGGAAAAGCTCTCAAGCGTGTTGAAAAAGGACAGGGACGAGAATTAGCTTGTTGGAATCGAAGTGCTACAGAGAGGTCTTGTTCTACGCCAAATGTGGAGAAAAGAGATTCAATGTCTTGAATGTGGTGGTCTTGGTCATTACAAACTTGAGTGTCCAATGATTAAGCGCAAGCAGATGAAGTGCTTTGAATGTAAAAGGATTAGACAGTTAAAATCTGAATGCCCAAACATGGACATTTAAAATCTGAATGCCCAGACATGGTGAAAGGAATTAATAAGACATATGTTAGCTTTAGTGATTCATAATCAGAGAGTGATGGAGATGAAAAGGAAGGAGGAATGCTGCATCTTTTTGTATACAGTGCTAAAAGTGATGATATAGCTGAGATGAAGAGTATTGAAAGCTCAGATGATGATGATGAAGAGTCAATTTCAAAAGAAAGATATTGTATTCTGTATGACAATTGGGTTCAGTTGTGTAATGAAAAGCTGTTACTTGTCAAGGAAAAACTAAAATTGGAAGCCAAAGTTAATATGCTGGAAGAAAAGAAGCCTGAAGAATTGATTGGTGAGGAACTACTCCCTGCTGAAAAGGAGTTGCTTGAGAAAAAACTGAGAAATCTTCAAGAACTCTATGGTTTGGAGAAGGAAAAATCAACAAGCCTTGAAAGGGAGCTGAACGAGAATCATAAAAAAATTAGAATGTTGAACAATGGTGACAAAAAGCTAGATGAGATACTATCTATGGGAATTGTAGGATCTCAGCATCAAGGTCTGGGTTATCACAAAGAGGAGACTGTTGAACTGTTGTCTCGTGATAAATCAGTAAGCTTCGTTAAGAGCAATGTAAATCATGAAACCGAGTCAAGTATTGTGAGAAAAGTGGTTCAACAGGAAGCCCCTGTAGCACTAACCAGGAACACACAAGTTCAATCTATATCTGCTCCTGAGCGAAAATGTTGGACTAAATCCAAGCGAGGACGAAGGATGTATGAATGTTTTTATTGTGGTAAAACTGGTCATGTCATATCTTTTTGTTACAAGTTTAAGAACAAGATCAAGGAGCTTTAGATGGCTAGAAAGTGTTTTATTGATCCTTATCATTTTTGTAGAGTCTGGGTGGCTGAAAAGGATCTATACAATAAAAATTTCAAGAATGATGAGAAAAAGTATGATCAAGTTTGCAGAGAGTCTGAAGAAATCAACCTATGCTGCAATCTCTCGAAGATAATCGCTGAAGAAGATGTTGGAGTTGAATCTCAGGTTCTACAGAAGCCTGTTGCATAACCACTAGTACAAGAAAAAATCACAACTAAATCAACCAGATCCATTAGTAACGAAAAGAAAGATGAATCGTCAGGCGTCTTAGTTGTATCTAAACAGTTGCAATGTCATAAGAATCACTCTGCTGCAGTTGCATTTGTTGAGCGAACCACTCATCATGTTCAACTGAATTCTCAAGAAGTGCTGCAACATTGTTTTGTTTCACATGTTGAACCTAAGAACATTATAAAAGCTCTTGAGGATTATTTTTGGTACAAGGCATGATAGGAAGCTTGTTGTGTGTCCCTGCTTAATGTCTTCATCCTTGTTTTTATATGAATGTGCACTCACGCTGGAGAAGAGTATGAAGTATGATGAGATGATGATATTGGTGAAGATGGTGTTGTTTAAATGAATGTGGTTGAGGGGATGTTTTTGAAAGATTCTAGTAGTATTCATATCTAGAGCTTGAGTTGATACATTCAAATAAAAAGGGGGAGATTGAAAGCATGAAGACATATTTGTTCAACAAGGCTAGTCTGTGAGACATTAGAAGAAGTTGTGTGCAGAATCTAACGTACGTAGAATTGGAAAGACGTGACGAACTATAATTGGAATATTGGAGTTTTTCTTTATTATCAAGCAAGATATTCTCAGATCAAATAAAGAAAATCTGAGATTATCTTAAATTAGGAAAGTAGGTTAGCCAACGTGATATGTTAGCTACCTATATATATTGGTATTGAGGCTTAAGGTTTTTCTTGAGCCGCATAGAAATAAAGAAGCCAAACGAATAAGCTTTGAGGGTTCTTAAGAAGTTTTGGTTAGATTAAGAATTGGTCAGTGACAAGTCGTGTTGACTGTGTGTAAATCTGATTAAACATATCTTGTAAGATTGTTTAAATGATTCTTAATAAAAAAAGGTTCTTTTCAATTTTGGGTGCATCTTCGTCTTCGATTTTACAGATTGAACATAATCAGTTGGCAAGGAGATCCTTGCCTTCCTCGAGAGTATAAGTGGGCTTATATAGAATGCAACTATACCAATAACTTCATTCCACCAAGAATCATTTCATTGTACGATCAATTTCTTTTTTTTTTTTTTTGTCAACTGTACGATCAATTTCTCTGATTAGCCTTTTCAGCTAAAATCAATGTCTCTTGACGTATATTCTATTTTTAAACAGAGACTTATCAGACCAGGGGTTAAAAGGGATCATATATAGCGCCTGCCTTTCAAAACTTAACCCAGCTTCAAAAACTGTAATTTTCTTAACCCAACTTAAAAAAATGTAGTCTCCTTCCTTAATACCCCGTTTCACAAAAAATGTTATTTGACATGTTCTACAAAAATTAAGAAAACTATTTCTACTATACTATGAAAATAAATTTATCTTTCTAATTAATAAGCTAAAACAATATAGATTAAAATAAAAAGGATGTTTAGTCGAAAAAATTGCATTAAAAATACAAAAGGACATTCTTGTCATTAGTATGGCACTGGTTTTGTATGCTAAGTTTAACAATCTATACTAGTATTTTTGCAGCAATTTTTGCTCAAAAATACTTCTTGGAAAGTTTTTACATTTAATGCATTGACTTTAATATTAGTTACCAAAACTTCAAAATTAATTATAGGTAAAATTTAAAAAAATAAGGAAATCTTTCTACCTCATTCAAACATAAATATATGATTCTCTTTCATTTTTATTTGAATTTATATTTAAATTATCTTGAATTATTCTATAATACATTTAGTTAATTAAAATTGTGATTTTTTCATGTATATGATGTAATAAAAATTTTAAAAACGGACATATATTACTCAATAGATGAATAAAAATATGGGTACAATATCCCACATCTCCTAAAAAAATTAGACAATGGTTCAGAGTCATACTATAAAAGAGACCAAAATGTTTCCGAATATAAATGAGAGTAAAAAGCTTGATTTATCAGGCTTTCAAACTTTAAAAACTTTTATTTGGTTTATTTCAGTTCTTTATTTTAAAGATTTTTAAAAGGTTAAATATGAAAAATATTTAAAACTTTTTAAAAGTTCAATATGATAAATATTATACCGTAGATACAAAATAAATATTCAAAATTAAATGATATAGTATGAGTTAAAATATCTCGAGACAAGGTATATAGCGGGACGGGTTTTATTGATATTTATATAAATTAAAAGGAATATCATTAATTCGGTGTTACAGGAGTAACACATCATTTCATTATTTTGTTAATATTGTCGGTATCAGAGAATAGACATATCTAATTAAATTGATTAAATAAATATTATGTAAAAAATAAATTATATTGCGGTATTATATGGTTTATTTAAAAATTATTATATAATTATAACATATTTAATCAACAAATACAACTTATAATTTAAATATTTTAGTTATAAATAATTTTGCCCGTGGTGTACCGCGGGTCCTAATCTAGTGGTAGTGTATTTTTGTAGTAAATCTTTGGTAATTCGACCTTATTTGTTGTCCCTACACCATAGATAAAAATAATTGCATATTGTATACTAATAATAAAGTTTTATTTTTCTTTTCTTTTGTGTCTGCAAAAAATAGAATGTTGTTATCATATGAACTTTGATTACTTAGGGACTTATCAAGTAACAGTTTATCTGGAGAAATACCTGCGTTTCTAGCCAACATGAAATCATTGTGGACCATGTAAGAATTTGGTTTACATATGGACTTTATATCTACCTCGATAGAAACTTAAGTTGGAACAATCTAAAAGGTCTGATTCCTCAAGCCCTTCGTGATAAAGAAAATAAAGGGCTTAAGCTAAAGTAAGTTTTTCACTTTTCACGTTTACATCCCGTCATCCATCCCATCACTTTTAACTTTTCACTTGTGCTTTGTACGTAGTATTCAAGGAAACCCAAAGCTTTGTCTAGCTGATAAATGCAAAAGCAGCAACACGAAATTTCTTATACCCGCTGTTGCATCAGTTGCTGCAGTGCTCCTTCTTATGGTGGGGATATTTATTTTATTCATTTACAAAAGGAAAAAGACGTCGAAAGGTACCAACAAGCTAAGACATTCATCAACACCTATATAATGATATTTAGCCGTTATTGTATTTAATTTTTCCAATACAGTTCGTCATAGATCACCAATTACAAAATCAACAATATTAACCAAAAAGAGAAGGTTTACATATTCGGAAGTCGAAGCAGTGACGAATAACTTTGAAAGAGTGATAGGAGAAGGAGGGTTTGGAATTGTGTGTATCATGGTTATTTGAATGATACAGCAGAACAAGTAGCTATTAAAGTTCTATCTCATTCATCAACTCAAGGCTATAAGCAATTTAAGGCAGAGGTAGCTTTCTTTTAACAAATACGAACACTACATGTGTTTTTACATTGTTCCTAAAAAATTAAGCATGATAAATGTTGCTACATGGTTGATCAGGTAGAGCTGCTTTTGAGAGTTCACCATACAAATTTAGTAAATCTTGTTGGATATTGTAATAATGAAGACAACTTGGCCCTTGTCTATGAGTATGCGGCTAACGGGGACTTAAAACAACATCTTTCAGGTAAAATATGAATTCAACCAAAAAGAAATTATACTAAAGAGTAAAGACAGTGATCCCCGATTAGATCATGTTGTTCCCTACATATTTTCATATAACACTCGAAAATCTTAAGTAGAATTTGGCATTTATATCGTGGAAAATAAGGAGAGTCTAGTTCCGCTTCTTTAAATTGGGCGAGTAGGCTTGGAATCGCTATGGAGACTGCACAAGGTATGTGATACTCCCAAGTAACTCCACAAAAAAAAAAATAATAATAAATAAAAAAAATAAATTATGTATATTTCAGACAAAAATTTATTGCATTTGCTTCAAGTATAACACATGACTGGATATTGTTCAAACAGGATTAGAGTACTTACACATTGGATGCGAACCCCCAATGATCCACAGAGATGTTAAAACGACGAATATACTTTTGGATAAGCATTTCTAGGGCTGGACATTCGGGTTCGGGTATTATCCATTTGGATTCGGGTAAACAGATTTAGAAAAATAGAATCCATTGGGTATTTTTAGATATATGGGTTGGGTTTGGGTCAGTTTAGGTACTATCGGGTTCGGGTCGGTTTGGGTTACAAATTTTAGACCCCGATTAGTACCCGAACTACTGAGTAACCGAAAAAATATAATTAAATTTAAATAGTTTAGTTAAATTTTGACTTATGTGACAAAATATTTTAGATATTTTAATTATTTTTGATATCTAGGTATAAAACTAAATGAAATATTCAAAATTATGATTATAATTTTGGGATAATTGCATTATATTAATGATAAATATTATAAATATGTTTATATGTTCGGTTTAATGGGTACCCAAACGGGTATTGGGTATTGCCCGATCCTAACCCAAAGCACAGGTATTAGAAAATAGAACCCAATAGAGTTTTATAGGCAAACCCGTGCCTAACCCGAACCTGGTTTTTCGGGTTGGATTCTGGGTTGGGTATTGGGGTAAGGTTTTTATGCCCATGCCTAAGCATTTACATGCAAAACTAGCTGATTTTGGACTTTCCAAATCTTTTCAAATTGGAGTTGAATCTCACGTGTCGACAAATGTTGCTGGCACTCCTGGATATCTTGATCCTGAGTAAGAAAATTTGAATTTTCCAAACAAAAATTGTATTCCTTCCTTAAGGATTATGATAAATAATATGTGGCTTGTTTATGCAGGTATTATCGAACAAATTGGTTGACTGAGAAAAGTGATGTATACAGCTTGGGGATTGTCATGTTAGAGATTATCACAAACCAGCCTGTGATTCAACAAGTCCGTGATAAGCCTCATATAGCAGAATGGGTGGGGTTGATGCTTACTAAGGGAGATATCACAAGCATTATGGATCCAAACTTGAATGGGGGGCTTATGACTCAAGTTCTGTTTGGAAGGCTCTTGAGCTAGCTATGTCATGCGTGAACCCCTCTTCCGGGGGAAGACCAAACATGTCTCAGGTTATAAGTGAACTTAAAGAATGTCTCATTTATGAGAACTCAAAGAAAGAAGGAAGATCAGATATAGACTCAAAAAGTTCCATTGAACTGAGCACCAGTTTCACGGCTGAAGTGACCCCTCATGCACGGTAACCTCTAATTAATAAGAATATTAACATCTTCATGTAACTATTTCTGTATCAAAATTTTGAGAAAAATAAAGTCAACAGACAATGTAATTTAAATATGGGCCAGAAGCTAAACGGTTACATTGCCACCTAAAACACTATTTTGGTGTTTTGGTTTTTATTTTGGTGTAATGGTTTTCTTTTTTAATATTGGGTATTTTTTGGAGTTTTTCCTTTAACAAACAATTAGGTATTTTATTTTTATGTTCAGGTTTTTATGGAAATGAAAACTTAACTTCCAACATTAACCTAACACATGCTGAAATTTTCTGTATAATTAATGATGAAAGAGTATGTTTTACGAATATTTAGGTACCAAATACTCCATTTCTATACGCTTCACCTTTGTTTTTTGGAGTTGCTATTTTATTCTTGATCTGCATCACGATATATAAAAATACATATCTGCAAATCTTGTTTGTTTTCAAAATAAGATGTTGGCCATTGAAGTAAGCAACGTATTATCATTGGTGTTCCAATTTAATCTTGTTCTTTCTGTCCACTTCAATCAATCATAAAGTTGCCACAAATTTAATAACCCATAGAGGAATAAAAGTTGTAAACACGTCGTGATCATGGTGACCAATTATCCCAGTTTTTTATGTTCTGTCAACAATATCATAATCACAAGTCAAAAGTCAACGATCAACCTTAATCCTTAACTTTAAACATGGACAAGGAATATATCAGACAGGCGATATCTGTTTTCTTGTCATAAACTCCTCAGAAAATGAAGAGTTTACAAGAACTTTTGCTAGCTCTGATCATTGTGGCTTTTGCCACTACCACACATCTAATTCAAGCTCAGCCTGATCCAAAAGGTACACTCTTACAAACACTTTTAAAACACATCTATTATTCTTTTTTGTTTTTCTATATATTTGACATGATCCCTTTGTCGCCTCTTACCAGAATTCATCAACTTAGATTGCGGTTTACACCCCGCGGCATCTCCTTATACCGAACCATTAACCACGTTAACATACACATCAGACGCCAACTTCACCCAAGGTGGTAAAAGTGGTAGGGTCCAAAAGGTTTGGGAAGAAGCCTATAAGCCATACACAGTTCTTAGATATTTTCCAGACGGTATACGAAACTGCTATGATCTACAAGTCACTTCAGGCAAAAAATATCTTATCAAAGCTCTCTTCCTCTATGGAAACTACGACGGGCTCAACAGTGGCCCTATATTTGATATGTATCTTGGTCCTAACATATGGACAACAGTTGATTTAAAAATCTCTATACTTTCTCGGAAAGAAGAGATCATACACATCGCAAAGTCGAGCTCTTTGCAGATTTGTCTTGTTAAAACAGGGAAGACTACACCAATCATTTCAGCTTTGGAACTAAGACCTTTGAGAGATGACACTTACATCACTACAAATGGTTCCTTGAAGCTCGTAAAACGCTATTATGCTAGCGATTTGTTCGGTCCATCGATTCGGTAATTTAAAATTTCTTACGTTACAAGTAACAGAAGCTTGTAAAAGGGGGCAACTGGCTTTTAACAGTTCTTGTTTACTGTTTCAGGTATCCTTCAGATATATATGATCGTGAATGGAAGCCCGTAAGTCTTTCTTTTGGGTTTAATTTCGTAAACACAAGTCTCAACGTAAACTCCTCATCTCCTTATGAGCTACCACAAGAAGTGATTTCAAAGGCAGTCATTAACAAAAACGTGACTGAGACGTTATCTTTCGACTGGTATGTCAATAACCGCGAGGATCAAGCTTTCATATACCTTCATTTTGCTGAAATTCAAACACTTAGAGAAAATGACACAAGAGAGTTCGACATTATATGGAAAGAAAACGACAGAAACATTACAAACGCAGCTTATCGCCCTCCAAAGTTACAGCTAGAAACTCTATACAACACATCACCTATGAAATGTAGGTTTATGCAATGTACAGTGGAGCTTGTTAAGACTAAGAGCTCAACTCTCCCACCAATGGTCAATGCTATAGAAACTTATCAGATTATTGAGTTCCCAGATGCAGAAACTAATCCTGAGGATGGTTAGTCAATCATTCACTAGTATAAATATGTTTTTTTTTTTATAATAATTTTGGTTTTCTTGTTAGTTGCTGCGGTCCAAAATATTCGAGCTACTTATGAATTGAGTAAAATCGACTGGCAAGGAGATCCATGCGTTCCTAGATTGTTCAAATGGGAGGGTATAAATTGCAGCTACACAAATGCTTCTATTCCACCAAGAATCATTTCCTTGTAAGATTATTTATTTACAGATTTCATTTAAAAAAATTGTGTTTAGATCTCTAAAAATGTGTGTGTTCTGTTTTTATAACCAGAGACCTATCATCAAGTGGACTACATGGGGCTATAACACCTAGCATACAAAATCTAACCCAACTACAAGAACTGTGAGATAACAATATTCTTAAAAACTGCATTTATTTTGTTATAAGCTCTTTGATTGCTTCTTCATTGTTTATCTTAATCGACTGTTAGGGACTTATCAAACAACAATCTAAGTGGAGGAGTGCCTGAATTTTTAGCCAACATGGAATCATTGTTGATCATGTGAGTTTATTTCTTGGTGAACAGTCAATGAACATATGCATTTTCATCAAATATACGAATGATGTGTATATAATAATGTTCTTCTCTGTTTTGACTTTTGACAGAAACTTGGGTTGGAACAGCTTAACCGGTTCAATTCCTCAAGCCCTTCGTGATAGAGAAAAGAAAGGGCTAAAATTGGTGTAAGTTTCTTCTCCCTAACCGTTTTTTTTGGTTCCTGATGAATTTGCGTGTTCAGTACCATTCTTGTTCTTTAGTGTTCAAGGAAACCCAAATCTATGTCTCTCCGACTCATGCAAGAACAAGAAAATCCTAGTGCCGGTTTTGGCATCGGTTGTTTCAGTGACGGCTGTTATCGCCTTATTGGCTCTCATTATTATTTTGAGAAAGAGAAAGCACTTATCAAAAGGTATATAGATAAATAGCTTCACCAATATAATACTCTAGTAAGTTTCGTGGTATATATAATAAATTAATAATGGCATTGCTTATGATTTTTCTCTATACAGCTGCTACAAGAGAGTTACCAAGAAAGTCATCAATCTTTGCGAAAAAGAAAAAGTTTACTTACTCGGAAGTGGTAGAGCTTACGGAAAACTTCAAAAGAGTTCTTGGGGAAGGAGGTTTTGGCGTTGTCTATCACGGTTCTTTGAGTGATACTGAACCAGTAGCTGTTAAAGTTCTCTCCGAATCATCAGTTCAAGGCTATAAAGAATTTAAGGCAGAGGTATGCATGTTACATACTTACATTCTTACACTTGTTTGAATATTGTAAAATCTGGTTTCAATGTGTTATTGAGAGATTCATATATATGAAATGAACCAAAAAAAGGTGGAGCTTCTTCTAAGAGTTCATCACATAAACTTGGTAAGCCTTGTTGGCTACTGTGATGAAGGAGGACATTTAGCTCTTATCTATGAGTACATGGCTAATGGAGACCTTAAACAACATTTATCAGGTAAACAATTAATACAAGACATGTCTGTATTTTTATCATTGAATCAATAACTTTTCTGTCTTTAACTAACTTGAAAGGATTTAGCATTTTCATTTACAGGAGAATCTTCTGGACCTACTTTGAAATGGGCTAGTAGACTAAAAATTGCAATTGAGGCGGCTCAAGGTTAGTTCTAGCTTACTTCATAATATTGCAATTTGCAAAGACATTATGAAACTTATACTTTCCAATTCCTTTTTGGTCTACCATACAATAATCACTCAACATGGATATGACTTTTTGTCCATAGGTTTAGAATACTTGCATGTTGGGTGTGAGCCGCCAATGGTTCATAGAGATGTCAAAAGTACGAATATACTATTAGATGATCGTTTTGAGGCCAAACTCGCGGATTTTGGACTTTCAAGATCATTTGCGGTAGGAGCTGAGACTCAAGTGGCAACAGTTGTTGCGGGTACACCCGGATATCTTGATCCAGAGTGAGTTATCTAGTTCATAGACGACAACTATATAGAGTCATTTCAATTTTTCTCCGTCACTAAGATCCATAAACTTTAACTTTTTGCAGATATTACCTAACAAATTGGTTAAACGAGAAGAGTGATGTCTACAGTTTCGGCATAGTACTACTAGAAATCATCACAAACCGAGCCGTGATTGAGCTAACAAGAGAAAAAGCTCATATAGCAGAATGGGTAAAGATTCTTATAAGCAGGGGAGACATCGAAAAAATAGTCGACCCAAACCTTGCTGGAGATTACGACTCAAACACAGTATGGAGGATACTTGAACTAGCAATGTCTTGCGTGAGTCACTCTTCATCAGATAGACCAACCATGTCCAAAGTAGTTAACATACTTAAAGAGTGTTTGATCTCTGAGAAGTCAAGAACAGGACAGATTCATCAAGATGATGGTGACTCAAAGAACTCAGACTTGACTATAAACTTCGGAACCGAAGTTACCCCTATTGCACGCTAACAGAACAAAGTGCTCTGATTTTATTTGCTTAGATGTTTCATGTTTGTGTCTATGTATTCCAAATTTGTAAAGACAACAAAACTCCAAAAGGGCAAAATGTTTTCTTTTCTTTTTTTTGCTAGTATTAAATTTTGTTTTTTACAGCTCCATTATTGTCACGTGCGTGGCACAGAAACTGGATAAATTTATAAAAAATAAAAAATTGTTTTTTTTCCAGTGATGAGATCTGAATCAGAGAATTCAGAACTCATACAAGAAACTTAGAAATCAAAACCACCCAGTAAGAAGCAAGAAGAACCCTAGAATCTGAGGAGAGTTTTGAGTTTTAGAACTAAAAATCTGATCTTGTGAACTGGGTCGGTTTTTTTGAATCGGATCCAAAAAAGAAATATGAAAGAAGGGAAAGCTTCAAAGTCGAATCATCAAGAGCAGCATGAACAGATTTATCACCAAAACGGTCACTTGGGTTCTTTCAAATTCGCCAAATTGTTTGATTCTGAAGCTTCATGGGACAAGGTATAGTCTTTTCTTGATTTATTTTATAGGTCTATTGAACCGATCGCAGAATCTGTTTAACTTTTGAGTTCGTTTTGGTACATAGTGAATTTGTAGCAATTGAGAGCTTTAAGGTTGATCTCTTTCTCATATGGGCTTACTTCGTTGTAGCAGTTGAGCTCTAAAGTTGATCTCTTTCTTCTCTGTGTGTACAATTAGTTGTAGCAAATTGAGAGCTCTAAAGTTGAAATTTTTACTTGTGTTGTAGTAGTTGAGGTGTGAAGTTGTTCTTGTTTTCTCCTGTGTGCCTTAATACTGCTCTTTTAGCCCATCTCGTACTATAAGAACTTGTTATGGAAAAAGAAAAGGAATGAATATGTTTCCTTATTGGGTTCTGATTCTGATTGTTTTTTGGAATATTCTCTGTATAGCAAATCGATGATGTGTGTTGGTTGATGCTTTGTTTCAAGCTGTTTTTGTTAATTTTTTGGTTGTTGTGTTTGGGATAGGATCAACTGGGAGATGTATTGCATTGGATAAGGCAAGTGGTTGGATTACTCTGTGGATTGGTTTGGGGTGCGATTCCTTTGGTTGGAGGCATATGGCTACTTCTGTAAGTTGTTTTCTTACAGTATGACTTAGAAAGAGTTAAAAATCTCCTGCCTAAACTCGAGCTAGAGTTTATAGAAATCTTTTGTGCTTAATGCATGAAATTGAATCAATTTGGCCACTATATGATATAGTCTATATCATTTGGTTTCCTTGGCTTTGTTCATATTGCTGATCGGAAAACTCTTAAAGGTCATAACAGTGAAACAGAGCTAAAATTTACCATCAAAACACCAATGTTCTGTTTTATGCATTGATTAGTTAAGGGTCTTTACTATTGAGCTAAATTTTATCTACTAGTGTTTCCGGTGACATTTAATGAGTTTGGTTTTTCTATTACAATCACACGACATAGCAGGCCGTTTGTGTTGAGATAATTTGTCTTAAACAAGTAACATCATTGATCATAACATTTTGGCAGATTTCTGGCAATCTCCTCGGGCATAGTATACGGTTACTATGCGTTGATTCTAAAGATTGATGAAGAAGACTTTGGTGGTCATGCAGCTCTGCTCCAGGATGGTCTATTTGCTTCTCTAAGCTTATTCCTGGTGTGTATCTCTCCCATTCTCTATGTCTGCAATTCTCTAACTAAAATGATCCCTCGCTTTTTTTCATACAATCTTGGAAAGTGATTTGGTTGCGATGGATTACGTTTCAGCTAGCGTGGATCCTGGTGTATAGCCTGTCTAGCTTCTGATAGAAAGACTCACTGTCTTGTGCTTGAGCTGCTGCTCCGAAGAAGTTTAGCAGAACGTACCTTTTCATGGTTTCTCCGATATAGGCTGTGCACTTCATGCTTTTGTTTTTCTGAAGATGGGAACTAGCATTGGTAGATTTTTCGTATTTTTTGTGGTTTCCATTTGTTTCTGTTAAGTTTTATGTTCTCATTTTGTGTAATAAGACTGATAGTATTATGCAAGGATGTGTTTCTAAAACTAATTGAGTTTCTCCAAAATTTTGAATAAAAATCCTCACTGATAGTGAACAACTTCTAGATGATCCTTGATAATATGCATTGGGAAAAAAATTATAGGTAAACCACAAAATAATGCGTCTGCCGGGAGTCGAACCCGGGTCTATTGCTTGGAAGGCAATTATCCTAACCGTTGGACTACAGACGCTACGTTGATTAGATGTTCAACAAAATAATCTTGACCAATATCTACATAAACACATATTACAATTTGACCTTGTTGATTGAGAATTGTATTTGTGGCTACTGCTGTTTACCGATCTCTCTGTGTCACCAATAATTAATTCTTGCTGGTGGTGTCCTATAGGGATCATGGAATCAATAGCAATAAGTCATGTTTGAAGAGGCTCATATAAAGAACATCACGAAATAATACTTGGGATTAACTGAGATTCATAAGCTGAAATATTACAAGTTACAATAAAACCTCCATAAATTAATAATTTATGCACTTATGATACTAAGCAAACTTTTAAAACCACCTAAAAATACACCATTAACTTGTGGTTTTGCCATGGAGTTAGTTATACAATACAATTTTGTCCAAAATTTGGTCAATAGCAACATAATCTTTAAATTTCAAACAAAACCAATTTGTGAAAATAAAATCCTCGTGACTTCTTTCTACCAACACAATCACAACTACATGTCCTACATTCACTTCTCTCCCAATAAATTAAAAAAAAAAACATATGAATCATAGCCTATCGAAGTAAGAATCCCACTCATGCTTCTCAACATTCCCAAACACATTATATTTCCAAGAATACTTCTCCGGGAAATCAAGAATCTTCTCCTTCCCTTCCTCAATCCTCTTCCTTAACCCCTCAACTCTTTGCAACACTCCTTCCACGGCAACATCAAATGCATCTTCAAACCTTCCCGTATCTTCACTCTTGCTCGACGGATTAAAATACATTAGCCTCGGTATCAGCCTTATCACTTGTTCTCTCATCGCAAAAACTCTCGTCCTTGGGATCCTACTCAAAACATTCTCTATACTCACTTTACCTTCTTTCACGTTTTTCTCCGGTATGAAAACAGAATATTTCCCGATATCTTTCGGTAAATGCCAAATGTATTGCGCATAAGCTGATCCGGGATGGAAGAAAACCGGTATGCAACCTGCTAAGATGGAGTCGAACGTGGAGCGGCGTGTGTATGAGTCACCCGGTGGTTGTAGACAGAACGTTGAGCTCAAGAAGAACTTCATGATTTGGTCGGGTTTGTAGCATTTTTGTGAACCAGAGACGCATTCAAGAAGCTTGCATTTTCTTTTGGAAGCTTTGCATTGGTCCATGATCTCGGTTCTTATGCTGTCACCGAGGTTTGGACGTGGAGCACCGACAAAGGAGAATAGGTAACGGCGATTTATTCTTCTCATTCGCATCTGCCATTGGATGATCTCTGCGTAGGTTGAAGGGTGGAAATATGTCGGGTAAGGAACAGCGAACCCGTGGTAGTTCCATGGGCTTGATTCTATTAGTAACATCGTCATGTTTCTTACTTCCGGTAAGATCATTAACCTGGCTAGGTAGATAGAAACACCAATGAGAAAACTTGTTTCATTCTATATTATGTTTCAACTTATACTATGAATTATATATATGATCATTTAAAACTATTTTATCATGCACATAACTACTCAAGTTTTCACTATTGCACTATAGTATAAAACTAACTACAACAATTATTCATCTCTTGTGTTTCCCATGCTTAATAACTATACTATTCATTTGACATTAGTTTAACAAATAGGATGGTGGTGTGTACCTATTGCCCCAGTCGGATTCATTCTCAGGTGTACGCATGAAGTCCCAAGTGGTGCGACCAGCCACCATGAAATGGTCTCTTCCGTTCATCCTCTTCCATTCCCGACTCTCCCTCAGCCACTTCATCAGATCAAGCGCCGCAGCATCTCTCATGGAAGGGAACGGTCCCCACAAAAACCGCATCAAGTCTAGGCCCGCATAGTAAGGAACAAACACCGCGGAAGCCAGAGACGAGTCTTTGGTCAAGCACTTGTACTGCTTCATCCTGTTGTGGAATATCACTTCCAACGTGAATTGGTTTGTGGCATACCAACCAGAAACTCCCTCCACGTTTGGTAGACGAGGGCCTAAACCGAAGTTAGACGTTAACTCGCACATATCAGTCCACCTGCTCAGTGTCCAGCAATTCTTGAGAAGCTCTTCGTTAAACAAAGATGGCACCTCGTGCATATACACGTATTTTCCTTTACATGGATCGTTACGTCTTGTTTCTATTGGCCGTAACGTAACTTTCTGGTCTTTCTTAGGTTGGTTTCTCTTGGAGTCTACTCTTGTTTTGGCCTTGGAAGTAATGTTATTGGACGCGTTTTTTCTCTGAGTTTTTGGTTGTGATACTTCTTCAGAGGTGTTATCACCTTGGAGATCATCATCAGATCCGTCATTCTCCAATTCCTTGCCTTTCTTGTTCTCGGAATCTTCCTCATTATCATCAACTTGCTCTTTCTTTGGTTCCACGTAGTTCTTAGACTCGAAAAAGTTTGGTTCTTTGTCGGACGATTGATGATTCTCTTGATCACTATTCTCCACCTTGGTCTCTTCATCATCATTACGACGAACCCTTTTCTTATCTGCCTCCACTCTACCCGAAGATCTTGCCTTTCGTGACTCTCGATGTCCTCTCCTTGCCCTCGATGACCGTCCACTTATTATACCGGAATCAACTCGCTTCTTCTCGATCTCAACTCGCTTCTTCTCATTCTCAACCCTTTCTTTCTCGAGTTCTTCAACAAGATCAGCCACAACCTTTTTGTCTTCTGACATCTGATCAACCGAAGACGAATCGACGGAAACAGGAAGAGAGCTGTTGTCGACGGAAATTTCCTCGGAGACAACGACAGGAGCTTCATCGGATTCGTTGTTCTGTGGGACGTTTTCGACAGGGAGATCGATGACGTTTTCTTGCCGGAACAACCTCTCGTGGTTATGAACGGTTTTTGCGGAAGAACTGAAAAGGTAAAGCAAGACAAGCCAGAGGAGGAAAGAGGCCATTGCAACGTACCAGAACTGGGTTCTGTACTTTGAGCTAGACTTCTCCATGGCCATCGTTCCTCCTCTCCTTTTTGGTTTTCTCATGCATTAATTAACCAAATCTCACCTCCAAACGCCAAAACTTGTTGCTTGCAGTACAAGAAACCGTGAAAGATCTGTTGTATTATTGGGTGTGAATGATAGATTAGGACAATATGGATGGATCTGTCGTAGATTTAGAAAAACTAATACGAAAGCTGAGAAAGAGTCTTTTTTTTTACAGAGAGATGGTTGAGATTTAGGAGGGTGTTGAAGCGTTCAAAGGTCTAGGTTTTCTTTAGGGGTGAGCGTTTGGTTTCGGTTCAGTTTTTTTGGTTTTATAAAATTGAAACCATATGTATATTTTGGTTTGGTTACGGTTCGGTTTTTACGGTTTTACGATTTATCGGTTTTATTAAAAATAAAACCATATAAAACCATATGTATCTCGGTTCGATTTGGTTACGGTTTTATTAGATTATTATATATTTTACAACAACAAAAAAAGTTAAATTTGTTGCATAAAATAAACAAAAAACAGAAATAATATATCTTTCAATAAGTTATAAATAATTTCAAATAATAGAATCTAAATATGGTTCTGGAAACCCAAAACTTCCAAGTAAATACTCAAGAAAAATAATTCAAATAATTATAAAAACAATTAAAAAATCGTAAAGATATTATTAAATATAATATAAAGTACACATATAAAATCAATATACATAGATATTCCAAATACAAACCAAAAAATCATTTTGGTTTTACTGTTTTTAACCAAACCAAACATAAACTATTTGGTTAATATATATAACAACCAAATAGATTTTTAGACTAAATTGTAACCAAACCAAACTATTTATTTCGGTTTGGTTCTGTTCGGTTTTTTGGATTACGGCTTTTTTGCCCACCCCTAGTTTTCTTAGTGATTAACGAAATGTGTAAAGATGTGTCTTTTTCAAAAACAAAAGTGTTAATTAATTACATTGGAGTGATGTAAATAATCAAAGATTCTCTCGTAAATGCACCTAAATTAAAGTGCTGCCACAGAATTAGAACTTCTTAATTGCTGCCAAAAATACAAAAAGTCACTTTTCCAACAAGTTAATGTAAATATTTAGTTCATCCACTCGAAGGCTAATCTAATGCAAATTAAAATCTATGTTGACGCAGAATCTAATGTTATATACTTTATACTTATGTCTGATTAAGACTCTAAACTTTTTTTCTTTGTTCTCTTTACCTAGTTTTGCGTCGGTTTATAACTGATATATATTGTATAAGATAATTGATGATGCCAGATCCTCTTTTCTAGATTCCTTTGAACCTAACAATTCTATAAATAACCTTTGAGAAGTCTTCCAGTTTTTCAGATTCATCAAATTAAACTACTCTATTGGTAACTGATTTTATATAACAAAGAAAAAAAATCAGCTATGGCCAAGACATCTTCTTCATTTGTTCTTCCCATCATCTTCCTTGTTATGTTCGCCTTAGGTATATTTATGAAATATTTTGATATTTTTACAAAAGTAAAATAAAATTGGGCTTTCTTCATTGACATATATAAATATATAATGCTCCAGGGTTATAGTTAGTTCTTTCTTATGATTTCTTTATCTCAAGGTTACTTCAAAACCATTTCACATATGATCTACTATACTTTTTAGCTTCGGCTCTTTTGAAGTGTTGTAGTTTGATATAACTATTTCTCCTAAGTTCTACTGATATTTTGTTATCTAAATATAGATCGTTTTGTTGGTTATAGTTGAACAGAATATGGGATGCATGGCAGTTCTTGGCTCGTGCGGTGTTATAACAGACTGCAGTGGGGCATGCAAGTCTAAATTTGGACAAGATACACTTAGCAGATGTGACCGCGACGGTGGTGCTGGAACATGTATTTGCAGTTATCCTTGTTTAACTGAAAAACCCCATATCTGAAGTCAGCATTATTTTAATTTCTTAAAAGTATATAATTAAAAACTAATAAAGTCAAAATCTTAATTGTTCTGGTATTTCATAAGCCTGTCATAAATAACTAAACTGATATCTTTGAACCGAATTAATTAAACTGAACCAGGTTATGATCATTTCGGTTTTGCTTCAGTTATTACCGCTAAACCGATCAATAGTTTTGTAAGTTCGGGTACCCGAAATATTTGGTTTGATTCGGGCAAAGCGAACAGTTAATTGAAGAAAAACAAACTAACCAAACCAAACTAGCTTTCTTCCAATGTTTTCACGGTCGGACCGGCCTTTTTGTATAGTTTCTCCGTATCTCTTCCTCTTCTTCTCCTTCTTTCTATTTTTTTTCTTGTTTAACTTTGGTCTGATTTCCTCTTTTTCTTCGACGAATCTCTTCTCTTTTTTCTCCATCTTTACCAAATCAAACAACGTTAGATTTGAAGCTACTAATTTTGCGATGCAAGTACGTAGCTATAATCACTACATGAAAATGCAATATTAGCGTTTGCTGGTGCGCTATTTTATGTCCCGCAATAATAGATATTTATGTTTGGATAGCAGTTTATGTTCTGCTATTTCAATAATGTGTTATATGGATAAGTTCATATCCTCTAGACCTCTTTTTCTTGCTTCTTCTTCTTCGTCCTCCTTAGAGCATGGACATTGGTGTCCCCTGATTTTTGGTCCCCCAAATTTAATAGTATTATTTTGAAAGGTTCTTATTTTTAGTATGAACATTGGTGTCTATTTGTATTTGGTCCCCTAAATAAAATAATAATAGTTTGAAAGTTTAAACATTAATTATTTAAATTAAAAAGTAAATTCACAGTAAAAATTTAATAAAAATAAAACATATAACATTAACATTGAAAACATTTAAAAATTACAAAGTTACAAAAAGTTGAAAAACAAAAACATACAAATAAGACATTAAAAACAGATTGGGAGCACCAACTAGTTCCATGAGAAATTAGACGAGCACCAACTAGTTCTCCAACCAGGGCAGTCAGATTGGGAGCAACAGTGTTCATTCTGCTCTTCAGGTAATCGTATAGCTGAGCTCTGTACTCAGACAGAGAAAGAACCTGGTCAAAGAGTTCCCGGATATGCAGCAAGTCAAGGTCACTGACTTTTGTTCCCATGGATATCACAGCTGCTTCCTTCAGATCTGCCTCAATTTCCTTAGATAGGATCTGCAATGAAACCAGAAACAGGAGAATATAGTATCATTAATCAAGGCGTTTTTGGTTAATGGAGTTCTATTTACACAGTATACAATATGAAACTTACCTCAGAGAAGTCAAGCTTAGCAGCATTAATCCGGTTGCCCATCAATTTAACAGATTTTGCATATAGGATATTGTCTGAGATGATCTTAGCAAGCTCGGGAAAATGCCATCCGTAACATTCTCTAACCCTCATCGCATACGTGTTTAGCTCTTTGTCAAGATCATCGAGCAGACCGATAGCTTGGATAATCATGGTGTCCACCTGACAAAAACTAAACCGTTAAGAGATGCAAGAGAAGCAAAGACAAACACAGGATACGTTAATTGGACAATCAAACAGTAGTTTGATAGAGAAGTTCCATAATTCACCACAGGTTAGCTTTGAATCCATTAACAAATTCATACACTTTACACGTCACCACATAAAAACACCAATATGTTGTAAACTAGAAAATTTAGGAAGTAAATCTCTTGTCTTATTGATAATAGAATGAACGAGGTTACATATATATAGAGTTTACATTAGACCGACATAGGACTTAAGCTAATGGACTGATGGGCCTAAGAGGCCGAGACACATAACACACACGGTAGATGGGCCGGTCGATGGAGTCCACTAAGTGTTTTACAACACTCCCCCTTGGACGATATGACCGTGCCTATGCTGGATGGGATCGACGTAATGTGCTTAGGGGATGCTGCCTCATTAAAACCTTACGAGAAAAACCCATTGGGACAAAACCTTGGTGAAGGAAAAAGAGTACAGCACACATTGCTCCCCCTATTTCAAGCATCACTCTAAGTCCTTGAGCCTCCACATTCCAATATGGTGCGTGAGCTTCCTGAATGTTGTTGTCGGTAATGCTTTGGTGAAGAGATCGGCTGAGTTGTCGCATGATTGAACTTGCACCACTTGAACTTCTCCGGCCTTTTGTAGTTCATGTGTGAAGAAGAACTTTGGCAGTATGTGCTTCGTCCGATCTCCCTTGATGTAACCTTCCTTGAGCTGTGCGATGCTGGCAGTATTGTCCTCATATAGTACTGTTGGCTCCTTATCATCAATATTAACCAAACACACTAAACTTTCTTTGTTATAACCTGCATCAGAAAAACCAACTAAAACATCTTTGTTATAGTTAGTATAATATAAACCTAAATATTTAGTTCCTTGTAGGTAATGTAATAAATACTTAATTCCACTCCAGTGCCTTTGGGTCGAACAAGAACTAAATCTTGCAAGGAGGTTCACGGCAAAACATAAGTCTGGTCTAGTGTGGCTAGCCAAGAACATTAACACTCCTATAGCACTGAGGTATGGCATTTTAGGACTGAGAATCTTCTCATTGTCCTTCTTTGGACCAAATGGATTTTTTATCCAAGTCAAAGCTTCTAACAACCATTGGGCTGGTCAATGGGTGAGCCTGGTCCATATTAAATCTCTTGAGTACCTTTCTGTATATGCCATTTGATGCACAAGGTTTTCATCATCAATGTACTCAAGCTGTAATCCCAAACAAAATTTATTCTCTCTCTTTTGCCTAGGTCTTTCATTTCAAATTCTTTCTTTAACTATTCTACTTGTTTGGGCGATTTAACCAGGGGTTCCAAGGATGTTTAAATCATCCATACATGGACTGCTATGATTACAAACCCTTTATTTGCAAACTTCTTTATAAATACATGGACTGATGGGATCATTTTATAGCCCTATTTGTCTAGGTACTTACTTAATCTATTGTACCATATACACCCATTTTGTTTCAGTCCAGTAAGGGATTTGTCTAGCCTTATGCAGTATTTTCTCGAGAACCACTCTTATAATTGAGCTCTATACCCTCTCGTAATCTCATATAAATTTCATTATCTAGTGGACCATATAAGTATGTGGTTACAACATATATTAACCACAAATCCAGTTTCTTTTCTCTTATAGCGAGACTTTATTAAATATCTAAAGTCGTTGCATCCATCACAGGGGAGTAAGTCTCCTCATAATTTATTCTTGGTCTTTGAGAGAATCCTTGTGCTACAAGCCGTGCCTTATATCTCACGATTTCATTACTCTCATTTCTCTTTCTTACAAAGACCCGCTTATGTCCAACTGGCTTTATATCAAGTGTTTCCTTAAGATCGAACCAAACACACTTCTCTTCTTCTAAGAGTTAAGCTCCACGTTAATAGCTTCTTTCTATTTTAACCAATATTTGCTTTGAGTGCACTCTAATATAGACGTGGGCTCTAGATCCTCATTTATCTCAAGTGCTACCTTGTATGCATAATATTTCATTTAATGTCGACATCTTTGCGGTTCCATTATATTCCAGACATGATATAATTTATTGAGAGCTCATTATTATCAATACCTTTAGGTCCTTGAGGTTCAGCATCCCAAACCTCATTTTGGTACCTTAGGTCTTGCCGCGGCTATGTTAGTATTTTCTGTAATTCCCTTAACCTCGGTCTGATTTGCACCTCTTTTACTTTTCCGAGGGTTCTTATCTTTGGAACCTTTCTGTAGCAACTTGTTTATTGTGTCCCTCTTGAACATCAATACGTACTGGTGCATTACAAGCTGGTATGTACGATTTTCTTATTCTCTTTGGGTCAAAAGGAATCTGGCAATTTATTAGCTAGCTTTTGCAAATATATAATTCTTTGGACCTCTGCATCTTATGCTAGAGTCCGAGGATCTTGCCAATTTAAGGATATTTGATTCCATATTAATTCTTTGACCAGCTTGCTAGTCTCTCCACCCAACATAGGGAATTCGGATTCTGTAAACTTACATTCCATATATCTGGCCTTAAATAAATCACATGTGGTTGGCTCAAGATACTTTATAATAGTGGGAGACTCATATCAACATATATTCCCATTCTCTTTTGAGATCCCATCTTAGTTCTCTATGTGGATGCAATATAAACGGCACACCCGAATATTATTTTAGATGGGATATGTCTGGCTTATGACCCGTTAATAATTGGGAATATTTATTCTCACTAGATGGCCTGATGCGTATAAGTTCTGTTGCATGTAATACTATGTGTCCCCAAGCCGACACAAGAAGCTTCGACTTCATGAGTAATGGTCGAGCATTTAATTATATACATTTGAGGAAGGATTTATCCAATCCATTTTCTATATGTACATGTGCCACATGGTGGTCCACACATCCCCCCATGGACATACCATAATTATTAAATGCTTGGGATATAAATTCACCAATCGTATAAGTGGAAAATTTGGTGATGGCCTTATAATAAGTTTCCCTTGTGTACATGCTACACACGTGAGTTTTAGGGATAACTTTCCTCTCTTTAAGAGTGTGCCCATTCATATTCAATTTACGCATCACGTTAGAACCTGGATGGCCAGTCCGGTCATGCCATAAAGTGTATTATCTTATTCATTGCCAAATTAGTCTTTATCATAATAATCTTAGCTTGGTATAAACCAGTGGCTAGTTCAGGTATAGTTTCTAGGACTTTCTTATGTCCTTATACTATTTCAATAATATATAGAAACTCTTTGTTTCCTTAACCCTTTATTTCAACATAATGACCATTCAAAAGAAAGTCTTTAAAGCTCAATAAGTTTTTCTTAGAGCTGGGTGTATACAAGGCATCACTTAGTTCAAGATGTGTGCCATAAAATATAAGTCTGGCCGTAGCCATCAACTAGGCTTGCTATACCCGCTAATTTGCTAATTGGCATTTTCATTATGATATTATGCAAAATATCTCTTAACCTTCAAAATTGTGTGGTTTAATCCACTATCCACCACAATTATTCTCTTGTCCTTAGCCATTTCAATATGGACAAAAAATTGTGTTTTGATTTTAATAATACAATCGATTATATATATATATATATATATATATATATATATATATATATATATATATGAAGGAAATAAATCAATGAATTTAAACCAAAATAATAATCCAATAAAATTCAAAGTCATAAAACATATAAATTAAACCAAAGCAATATTTAGGCAACCAGAAGTCTCATAATCTAATTAGTCATCATTCTCATGGCAAAGTTCTTCTTCACCATCGGGATGCACTAAATTAGCTTCTGGATTCTTTTTCAAATTCTCTTGATAGAGATTAATTAGATGTTTAGTAGTTATGTATGTCTTTATCCAATGGTTCTTCATACCATATCTATGATAAGTGGACTTGGTCATATGTTGCGGTTTTAAATGACCCGCGGCCCTTTTTTCGACCATGGCCGAAGCCTAGTTGGTTTACACGGCCTTGACCATCATTCTTGTGTCCTTGGTAGTTGCCACGTCCACTTGTTCCATGGCCCCAGACATACTTGTCCCTAAGGACATAGTTAGACTCTTTAGGCTCTTTGGGATTTTTTTTACGCCCTATCTTAGTCATGTCAAATTTGTGGGCTTCTGATAATGGGTTATATCCAGGAGGCCTCACAGCACTGTATATAATTCATTGTTTTGCTCAGCAAGTAGCAAACAAGAGATTAAATCAGCATATGTTTTAAAACCTTTCTTGCGATATTGCTGTTGGAGCACAAGGTTACTTGTGTGAAATGTCGAGAATGTCTTCTCCAACAATTCCTTCTCAATGACCTTAGTACCACACAACCTTAGGATTGAGACAATCTTAAAAGCTCTGAGTTATACTCATCCAGGGATTTGAAGTCCTGGTTCCTTAGGTTTTCCAATCGAATTGAGCCTTTGGTAGGAGCACCATCTTTTGGTGTCCGTATTTGCTTTTAAGCTCTGTCCAAAGGTCAATAGGATTATCTATCGTGAGGTACTGGTTTTATAAGCTCTCAGCAAGATAATCATTTGATATCTATATTTTTCAGTGCGATTATTATTCTCAATGCATTTGCATAGATCCCTTTTGATATTAATCTTTGACATTTACATAACTTATCATATCATTAGCATGCGGTATTAGCTCCCGTTACCATGCCTTTAAATTATTCACAGGTCATGCGAAAACATGCCTTGCCTTATCTCTTATTATTTTCGGCTTTGGTGTGCATGATAAATGCCTTAGGTCATGCGGTATTTGAGACCGAAACATGCCTTGTTATACTTATAATTTTGTGGTTTAATTCATGCATGCAAGACAACAAACCTAGATAGGTACTAGCATGCAATAATTTCCTTTTTACTAGATAGGATTTCCTTTTCTTAAGTTTTCCTGTTCATTCTAGGATTTAGTAATTATTGTTTTAGGAGTTTTAGATAATTACTATAATTAATTAGGAACTTATCCTAACCAATATTTTAATTTCCGAATTCATGTTTTTAATTTTATAGAAACTTAACAAAAGTTTTAATCTTAATCGGATTCAATCCTAGAACACAAGATTTTAGGAAAATTACTATGATTTAATTTGGAAGTTTTAATATCCTAAGAACAAACCTATGTGTTCGATTTTTTTTTTCTTTTAGGATTCATGCAATCGAAATTTTACAAGAATAAGTTTATGATCCGATTCTATAATTGTGTTCGAGTTATAATTGTTTCTATAACAACCTTAACATGATCCGATTTTCTTATGATGCATGAATGACCAAGTTTTAAATAGCCTAGAACAGTTTGGATTAATATTTCGACAGGTTTTAGGGTTTTATAGGATTAAAGATCTTTAAAGTTTGTTTGCTGTGTACTTGGATGTTTTAGGATTCAATAGTTTTAGGGTTCAGATTTGATTATATGGTTTTAAGGAGGTTTCGATTTTGTTTACCTTAACACCAATAGGGTCTGACTGGATATGAACCGGGAGCTAAAGACCTCAGTTTTAACTTTGCTTGATTCTCGAACAGAACTTCCCCCGGACCACGAACCTCGATCAAAACTCCAACAAGACTCGATCACGAACGGATCTTGGACCGCTCCTTGTACCGCTTCAGGACTCGTTCACGAACACAAGCAGGATCCGGACAAGTCTCTCGATCAGAACTCGTTCGGACCGAGCTCGAATGTATCTTCGAGTAAGGACCTATCGCCGATAGTAACTTCGAACAGAAACCGAACCGCAGACGATGATGGATCACGAACAAGGAATTGATCGCCGAAGGTTGAACGATCATGAATAGGAGTCGATCACGAACACGGATCGAATTTAGACGCGGTTTGAGCAATCGCCGAGAGTTTCAATCGAACAAAGGATGTGCGGCGGTTCTAGGGTTTATAGGGTTTTACTCAGCTGGACTTGAGAGTCTATCGTGCTGATAACGTGTTGTAAACTAGAGAATTTAGAGAGTAAATCTCTTGTCTTATTGATAAAAAAATGAATGAGGTTACATATATATATAGAGTTTACATTAGACCGACATAGGACTTAAGCTAATGGACCGATTGGCCTAAGAGGCCGAGACACATAACACACACGGTAGATGGGCCGGTCGATGGAGTCCACTAAGTGTTTTACAACACAATATAATTTGTCAGGAGTAGAAAATACCTTGTCGGAACTAAACTTGAGCTTATATCTAGCAAGGCTGTGAGACAAACCCAATCTAATAGGAGCCATGTCTTGATCACCCAAACCAGATAAGAGCTCTGTAAACTGACTTCTAACACCTCGGAGAAGCACCATCACAGCATTGTTGTGAACACAGTTCTATCCTGTACCCAATAGAACAGAACAGCGATTATCAACAGAATTGTGAATCAGAGGCTCAATCCTGTAAGTATGTACTAATGTCACATATTGCATATATTTGGAAGGCTAAAAAAACCCTCAAAAAGCCATTGAAGCCACCTTCTAACAAGTCATCATTCTATTTCAGATATAGAAGCTCTAGCTAAATCAGAAGAAAGAGACTGAGGCACAGAACATACCAGATAAAGGGCATAGAAATGCAAGAACACCGATTTCTTGCTCGTTTGATCACGAAGCACATGGGAAGCCCGTCTGTACTCTCGACAATCGAAGTAGGACTTTGCTAAAAGGTAAAGGTCACCATCAATGGTTTCATCTTCTTCCGGGAGAGGAGTAGCTGCTTGAGAGAAACCAATGGAAGGTTGGGGTGTTGAAATAGATTCATTGGTGCTGAACCTTCTGCGGATACTCGAGCTTCCTCGCTGGAACCTTGTATTCGAAGGCGTAAAATTAGAAGGGTCTTGCTCTATCCCCACAAGCTGCTCTCCTGCCCTGCAATTTGAAACCCAAGGAGATGTCAGATATAGAACTGGCTAAATAGTTCACCACCATTGCATTACTATGCCAGTACTAAAAACCAAAACTTTAACTCATAATTCACAAATGAGAATGAACCAAAATCAGAATTTCACATTATAAAGAACACATTTTTTCAATCAGGGTTGAACTCATACATATCAAAACACAAAACCCACAAACCCGTAGGTCAAAATTAATCTGAATTGGAATATATCCAATACCAAATTCGCAACAACAGTTCAAATCAACGATTCTGCTTAACCAAAAATTAGCATCCATTCACTTAAAATTTTCCCAGGATTAATAAAAAAAAAACAGAGCAAAACCACAAAACTCTGTCTACGTACTCCAAACACGAATATTGAAGAAGCATTCATGGTGAAGGAAAGAGAGAGAGATTCAATCAATACCTGAGTTACTCAAAGCTGCACCTGTTGTGAAAGAGAGGAAGAAGAAGAAGAAGACGGAGACGGGACAATCACTTAGGGTTTTAAGAGGGTACAAATTTGGCTTGAAATCGGTGGAAAAGAGGAAGAACGACACTATGGGAATGGGTCACCGTCGAGATAGAAGAGAGAAGTCGAGAACTTTCTCTTGCGAAATTGTTTGTGTTAATCCTAGACAAATTCTACTACCAATCACAATAAACCACGTGTCCAAGTAGACGGACGAAAAACGTCCCAAATTAAAAATTGTTTCTTCGATATTGGGCCTTTTTTTATTTATTTAAAAACATAAAAACCCGGGGGACAGCCCAAGTGTACGCCGTTGCACATGGTCTTAGTACATTTGTTGTTTGTATAGATAACTTGCCTTTAGTGGTTGAATCTGTAGACGAAAAAACTGCTTAGGGCATCTTTAAAGGGGCAACTATTTTTGGTGTTCTTAGACTAAATATATTATGAAAATAATGTAAGATCAGTAGTTAAGATCTTTTGTTAAAAAGTTAGTTATTGGGAGAACATGTTTAAGATCATAAGATTTAATAATATAATATTTTTAAACATATTACAATTTTAAAAACTTATAAAAGAATATTTAAATTTGAAACTTATAAAACTTTTACTAAAATTCAAAATACAATACCAAATTTTTATGAAACAACAAAAACATTAAAGATATAAAAAAAAACAAACATATTACTTAATTAAAGCACACAAACATTTTATTTAATTAATACATAGTTTAATGTTCAAATTTATTCCATATATTCTCAATCAAATCCTCTTTTAATTTGTGAAAAATTGTTTGCAAAAAATTATATCCATTCACAGCTTGCCACGTCAGCTTAGAACTGGACCAAGATCAGTTCTTGTAGAACTGATCTTGGTGTTCTTATGCCACTATTTATTATATTTATAATTTTAAGGGAAAATGACACCCACACCCACTTTCTCCTAAAGTATTGACACTTACACCCACTTTCTACTATCCCTATACTTTTCTTATGTCAAATTACAACTTACACCCTCTAACTAAACTAACATTTTCTTTCTACTTTTTTTTTTCCTTCTCATCTCTCTCTCTAACTTTTCTCTTTCTTTTCTAATATTTTTTTTTCTTTAACATTTATTTTTTATTTTCATTACTAAATTTTAAGTTTAGTAACTTTAGTTGTTGACAAACAAAAAAAGTTAACCTTATACCCTAAATCTTAAATCCTAACACCACATAGACACTAAATCCATATAAGCCCAAAAACGTCAACCTTATACCCTAAATCTTAAATCCTAAACCACCCTAAACTATGGTGATGTTTGAACATGCAACAAACTTGTCAATAAATTTCATCTGGATTGCTTGTCCACGTGGTCAGAGTTTGGTGGATAGGCTTAGAGATTAATAATAACCATGTTTGTTGTTTAGTATGCGTCTAGTGACACTTCTAAGTTCTAATATCTCTAATTCTAGCTTAAAAATAGTACAAAAATATTTGGCTAAAAGACATCTAAGTGGCTAAACTATAGTGATGTTTGAACATGCAACAAACTTGTCAATAAATTTCATCTGGATTGCTTGTCCACGTGGTCAGAATTTGGTGGATAGGCTTTGAGATTAATAATGACCATGTTTATTGTGTAGTATGCTTCTAGTGACACTTCTAAGTTCTAATATACCTACTTCTAGCTGAAAAATAGTACAAAAACATTTAGCTAAAAGAAATCTATGTGGCTAATTTATTTTGGACAAATTTCTGCTCATGTAAAGAATGAGCAAGATATTATATGATAAATATCCATAACTACTAATCCACATGATTGATATTCAATGTTCTAAATAAATCAATGTTGTTAATTTTTATTTTGTTTATTAACCTCTTATGAGTGTATATGTTTCTGGACCAACACAAAATATGAAGCAAGGAGCTCATGGTGCCTATGGATTTAATTGTGTGGATGTTGTATGATGATTCTTTGGTCTGTCTACATTGGTATCCACAAAAAAATATCCACATGATCACATCCATAGCCACCATTCAACTGCTATTCTTCAGCTTAATGTCTAGATATGCTTTGTAAATTTATGGAGACCTATCCATAGTTTTTCTATCCACTAAACTTTGTTTTTTAAAGTGAATAGTTTTGGTTTTAGGTTCAAGGGTTTATGTTCTAGGATTTAAAATTTAGAATTAAAGGGTTTTGTACTTATTTGATCTATGTTGTGTTATGGATAATATGCTATGGATAAAGATCTAACCAAATTTATGTATGTATATTTTGTATGAATAAACACAAGTAACTATCTATTAACAATACTGCAATTGATTATCCACTTATAATTGAACAAATGTTCAACGACAGATGGATACTGTATAATCTAAAAATTCATAAAAATATAGCAATATGTATCTTAAAATGTAGAAAATATATAATCATAATATATTTTATATAAATGAATAGAAAATTTGTTTTATTATAACAAATAAAAATATTTTACTTTGTTAAAGTGTTAATAACAAAAAAGAAGAGAAAAAGAGAGAAAAGAAGGAGAGAAAGAGGAGAGGGGCAAAATCATCCAAAATGTGTGGACACATAAGCAAAAAACTTGGAAAAGTATAGGGAGAGTGGAAAGTGGGTGTGGGTGACACAACTCACAACCAAAGTGGGTGTGGGTGTCATTTTCCCTAATTTTAATGGGCTAAGAACACCAAGGATGTTCTCCCTATAAGGGCATCTTTATAGGGGGAACTATTTTGGGTGTTTTTAGAGTAAATATATTATGAAAATAATATAAGATCAGTAGTTAAGATCTTTTGTTAAAAAGTTAGTTATTGGGGGAACATGTTTAAGATCATAATATTTAATAATATAATAATGTTAAACATATTACAATTATAAAAACTTATAAAATAACATTTAAATTGCAAACTTATAAAACTTTTACTAAAATTCAAAATACAATACCAAAATTTTATGAAACAAAAAAACATTAAAAGATTACTTAATTAAAGCACACAAACATTTTATTTAATTAATATATAGTTTAATGTCCAAATTTATTCTATATATTCTCAATCAAATCCTCTTTTAATTTGTGAAAAATTGTTTACAAAAAATAATATCCATTCACAGCTTGCCACATCAGCTTAGAACTGAGCCAAGAACAGTTCTACATTAAGAACTGATCTTGGTGTTCTTATGCTACTATTCATTATTTTCTAATTTTTTTGGACTAAAAACACCCTTGGTGTTATGCCTATAAAGATGGCCTAAAGATGGCCTTAACAGTGTTCACAAATGATTATTTAATTCTACAAACTTTTGTAAAATTTTGAATTTATATGTCATTTTTGAGTTGGAGAATGCAATTTTTGAGAATTGAAAGCCAAATCCAGTAGAGACATGAGAGACGCCTTCAAATCTACTCGTCTCTAGAGAGTAGTTATTTATTTATTTCTTTTTTTTTTTTTTTTGAAAAATTAAATAGTTTTTGATTGTATGTATGAAAGATTTACAAAACATAAATAATTCATTCTGAAACATTATTTAGCACCAAATATTCTAACCAGTTAACCTAACAAACATGGGATTCTTAAACCAAATGCCATTAATTATTGAACTAAATCTTTTGTTTTTGCCATTTGTCTCAATAATTTTCAGTTTTGCCATTTTTGCTATTTTTAAATAAGAAATATTTTAGAGTTCTTTTTCATAAAACACATATTTCATAACAAAAACTAGACCCTAAAAAAACTGGAATCTAATAAACCCAAACATTTTATCTGTAAATTTATGTTCTTAGATATAAAAAAATTAGCATTTTTGAAAGTTTTTTGGACAAATGGCAAAACCTATAAACACTCCTCAAAGAAGTTAATTAACTCTAACAAACATTCATCTCAACTAAACTTTCTATAGATTATAATTAAATCTCCATTATAATATTTTATTTTATTAATTTATCACTATATTAATTAATTAAAAAGAAATTAAAGAAAATTATAATTATTTATGGAAATATTAATTTATTGAGTATAGAGGTTATAACTATATTATACTGAATCAGTTTTATAGATGAACATTTTTTTTTATAGAGTATTTATGATATGATGATGAGATATCTTATATAGTAAGACTATCTCTACCATTTCAAGATCTTGTCTATAATAATTATGTTTAATACTACTACTTATTACGATTATTTTAACATGTTTGACGGTTTTAGAAGCTAAGTCAAAATTTTAACGTTTGGATTCGAAGGTAAGGAACATATTTTCTGAATTTACAAGAAACAGAAAGGAATAATTTCTATTTTCAACTCTACTATACTCTATCAACCATTATACAAACTATATAATATACTAATGATACATGTGATTAACAAACAAAGCTACTGTTGCGCAATTAATATTCGAATCTTTTAACTCATGTGTGATTTAAATCAAAATTAAAAACTATATCTTATACAAAAAAAAATTAATTACATGTTTCCTAAATAATAGATAATTGTCTTAACATCCAATCTAATTAGCGTCTTCACAAGGAAATGCCTCAAAAGAGGAAAGACGATTGATTCATCTCTTCACCTTGGTCTTCTTTACAATACACAACAACAACAATGTCATTAAAAGTTTGATCCTTTTGTTTCTCTTTTAGATTTTCGTAAATGGCTCGCGATCGGCGGGAAGGTCTGGAGATTAAGGTGGTGAATCCACCGACGGCGGCGATGGGTAATAATAACGCGTCTGCGGAAACGTCTCGGAGGCAGCAGAGAGCTTCGTTCGCAGAGTTTAGGCCGTTTAAGCTTTGGTTTCCATGGCTAGTTCCAGCAATCGTGGTGGCTAACATTGCCCTTTTCGCCATTTCGATGTTTATTAACAATTGTCCTAAGAACTCGCCTAAATGCTCAGCTAGGTTTCTTGGGAGATTTGCTTTTCAGCCTATGAAAGAGAATCCTCTTCTGGGTCCTTCTTCTTTGACGTGGGTAACCTTAAAGCTCTCATCTTTATTCCAAGAAAGATTCCACATTATTTTTTACCTTGGTCGGTTCAGATTCGTGTGTTCTGAGTTTTGTAAAAGGTTCAATTTTGTGATAATAAAAGTCATTACTTTGGAGATGAGTTCAAATTTGTGACAATGCTACTCATTTCTTAGATCTTTAGAGTTTGGGGATGAGTTAAAAAAGTGTTACAATGATGTGTGTTGTTTTGTTATATCAGATTGGAGAGGATGGGGGCTTTAGATGTATCAATGGTGGTTCATAAACATCAGGTGTGGCGCTTGTTCACTTGTATATGGCTACATGCTGGGGTTTTTCATGTTCTTGCCAACATGTTGAGTCTTATCTTCATTGGTATCCGGCTTGAGCAAGAATTTGGATTTGGTATGCAACTTTATGTTTTCTCAGCCTTTTATCTTTATTAAAGGATGAATCTTTTATGAGTTTTATCTATGAGTCAAAATGTGTATGGTTGTTTGCCGAAGACTGCTCTTATTGATGATGTTCCTTTCTTCGACAGTGCGCATTGGATTGCTCTATATGATATCTGGATTTGGTGGAAGTTTGTTATCATCTCTCTTTAACCGGGCTGGTATATCTGTTGGTGCCTCTGGAGCATTATTTGGCTTGCTTGGTGCTATGCTTTCAGAGCTCCTTACTAACTGGACCATTTACGCAAATAAGGTATAGCCAAATAGAAGATTAAAAACTTCTAGTTTCTTCCCATCCATGATTGATATGTCTAAAAGGAGCTTCATTGGTTTTTCTCCATTTGCAGTTTGCAGCTCTTTTGACTCTCATCTTCATCATAGCCATTAATTTAGCAGTAGGTATTCTTCCACATGTAGACAACTTTGCCCATCTTGGAGGATTCACTTCAGGGTTTCTTCTAGGCTTTGTTTTCTTGATCCGTCCTCAGTATGGATACTTCAACCAAAGAAACAATCCTCGGGGTTATGCTCCACCGTCTGCTAAATCCAAACACAAGCCATACCAATATGTTCTCTGGATCACCTCTTTAATACTATTGATAGCTGGGTATGCTTTCTCTTTTTTTATACCGTGAATCTGACTACAATATGAAATACATATTCCAGTCTGTTCTTTAATGCATATTTTATGAAATATGGTGTCAGATATACCGTTGGACTCATAGTGCTTCTTCAAGGGACAGATTTGAACAAGTATTGTTCGTGGTGCCATTATCTCAGCTGTATTCCTACGTCGCTATGGAGTTGTAAATCTCAAAACGTCTACTGTCAGGTAAAAACTACTTATCCTCTCCACATACATATCTAGTTTTATCCTGCAGTTCTTATAGTTAATACTTATAAGAAGACACTAGTCGTTGTGTGTGACCACCAAAAACCAAGTTTTTAGACTAGATATAAACTAGACAGGCTTTGCAGAAGTGTAGAAGATAGAATAGTTGTTTTCGTTGTTGTTTTCGAGTTTATAAAACTGAGAGTGATTGTGGAATTGGTTGCAGTCGAGCCAAATTGGGCAGCAGATGAACTTGACGTGTATCGCGAATGGGAGAACGGAGATGTACAACCTCTCTGACGATAACCAGTCTCGGATTCAGCAGTTGTGTTCCCAACTATGCCGCTGATACCACTAAACGTCTAATTTTTTATACTCTGTAGAAAGTTAGGAAGAGAGAAATTTGTTCATTTAACATGATCATACACTTGTGGTTTGTGGATTCTTCTTTCTGATCATTGTTTGGTTCCACCTTCTTGATTTACTGCGTATATGTATGGACCATCGTCTCTATAATGAAAACTTAGATGAAGAGAAAGTTGAACAAAGTTTTTGTTCTTTTTTTTTTTTTTTTGACCTCGAAAGTTTTTGTTCTATAACATTATAATTCTTAATCAAGATGTTTAATTTCATCTAATTCTATTTTTATATACAATAAAAAATAATTAGCTGTATATTAAACCATTTCTATAATTGAATTCAAATAAAGTAGTAAAATAATCAGGTCAAACGATAAATGTAATTTATTAGTAAAAGCAAATTATATAATGGTAATACACTTATCATTCGCAACTTTTGAGTTTTCCACTATGGTATGAAGAAGCAAATTATATAATTAATTCAAAAGTTGAAATTGATATACCTAAATGTGTCTAATCATATTTTTAGTGTCTTATACGTACGTATATGGTTAGTGCGAATATGAAAAACTCTAGTACCATCTTACTTCTTTTAAAAAAAAAAATAACATATATGCGTGTTTAAATTTACATGATATCTCACTGAGTCACTACCACCTCACTTTTTAAATACAAGTGGATAACAGTAGAAAATATAAACAAATGTTAAAAGGTAGTCTGCCCTTTGTATGTGCGTGCACAAAGTAAAATTAAATAGTTGACCTAAAAGTAAAATTAAATAATTTATGGTAAATATTTATAAACAAAAATACAAGTTTATTTATCAAACAATAAAAAATAGTTTTTAAAAGTATGTTATGTGGTGTAATAGTTTTGGGTGTGAAGAGGGGAGTTTTAGATTTGTTGTATATGGTCATTACCTAATAGTCAAAAAATAATTTTTAAATGACTGGTTAAATGAAATAAATAAACATCAAGTTTACAAAACCATAATTATATATCTCTAACCACTGGAAAGAAGTCTCTACTTTATGTCACCGATCCAATCCTCAAATTTGTTTTAGAGTATTATATATTAAACTCTTATGTACTCTTACGTAGGTTTAACTTTAATGCCAACTTTTTATCACATCTACCGTGTTTGATTCTTTAGGTCTTTCACATTCACACCTATTTCAATGTTAGGTCGGTCGGTGGTTTCCACCCATTATATTCTTTGACTACCACAAATTTCACAAAAATTTACAGTCGTTATTTCAGTAATAATTGAGTACTCATCGTTTTTATAACGGTATCATCATCATTTTATGTTACATTTATACAGACTCCAGATTTAACACTAAGGGGATGTATTCAAACCATGATTTTGGAGAATTTGATGGGATTTAGGAAATTTAGAATTTTGATAGATTTTAGGGAAGTTCATATGATTTTTTGTAAAATTCTTTCAAATCCCACCTAAAACCATGAGATTTGGATTTCTTTATTTTTAACTAAACAAATCCTCCAGAATCCTCCAGAATCCTAAAAATTATTAAAATCCTAATCTACAAAACTGTTTTGAATAACAGTAGATTTTTAAATCATTAGTTCAATAACAAGGGATTCTAATGGATTTTAAAGTAAATTTTTAAATCATCAGTTCAATAACAGTGGATTTTAATAGACTTTTTAAAATCCATGATTGAATAACATAGAATTTGTAAATTTCACACAAATCACTTAAAATGTCAAGTTGAATACACCCCCCTAAACACTAGATTAGGATCCGTGCTATAAATTCCATTTATTTATATTATAACTTTAAAATAAAATCTAATTTATATGATTGTTTTTAAAAGTTTTTTGGATAAAACATTATGCAATAAAATCATATGCTAAATATGATAGCTTAAAAAAAACACATATTTTGTAAGTTTTATATTGTTAATTTTGTAATTTTATGTATGAGAAATGGTTATGTTTGTTGTTTGTTTTTATTTTGATTTTTGAACATGTTTGGCGAAAGTTTTTTAATATGATCTGTGCTTAGTTAAAATTTTATTTTTAACTGCACAATAAGATTTCGGAAATCACGATTAAGTGTGATAAATTGCTAAGATTTCATTTATTTTTACACCTAACCTTATATATTTGTAACAATATATGGAATATTAAAGATTTTATTTTGGAAATTGTATAAATCACCGAAATATTCTCTTTAAGAAATTTTTTTGAGATATTCTTATTTATATTCAAATAGCCCACAAATTGACCAATTAATCTATAACTTTTTTTTTTTATAACTAACTTATTTTTAATGTATAACTTATTTTGTTATCAACTTATACAAATTATATAGTCTAACAAAAAGTTATATATTTTGTTTTATTATATAGGGAACACCAAAAACTGGTTGGCACCACCATACTGCAGAATTGTATAATTTGTTACGGATTTTTATAAATTCAAAGAACGCCGAAATGGCTAAGGATGACCCGAGTGGGATTTATGATTCATATAAAGAGGACAAAGTGGTGAATTAAATAATTGAAATAAAAATTGTATCTTTCATCTACTTATTCTTCTTCTATAGTTTTTATACATAAACAAATACTTAGTCTCCACCACTTACACAGATCATTGCTTCCAACACAAACGTTTCTTCTTCCATAGCATCTGAAACATCGGCGCATCTTAATCCCAAACAGGTATGCTTTCCAAATTGTTATCCTTACTTTTCTTTTGTGATTAGATTCTATCTGTTTTCTTGTGGTTACTAATCTTGATTAGGGACAAGAAAGCAAATGATTCAACCTTTAAACACAGGGTTCTTTGTGTGTCGGAGACTAGTAAGATAATAAGGACTTTTTTGTTTTCTTGTGGAACAATTTTTAGGGTTTATTAGGGTTCTTGATTTCATCCAATGGGTTCTTACTCGGCTGGCTTCCCTGGATCTTTGGACTGGTTTGATTTTCCCGCTTTAGGAAATGGATTATATCTAAATGATCAACCTTTGTTAGATACTGGATCTGTTCCTCCTCTTCCTCCAGAGCCGCCATCATATTCTCAACAGAATCTTGCTTCTGCGGATGCTGAATTCTCTGATTCGGTTTTGAAATACATAAGCCAAGTGCTAATGGAAGAAGACATAGAAGACAAGCCTTGTATGTTTCATGATGCTTTGTCTCTTCAAGCAGCTGAGAAATCTCTCTATGAAGCTCTAGGAGAAAAGTACCCTGAAGATGATGCATCTCACCCTATGAGTATTACTACTACTAGGCCTGCTCATTTGGTTAGTAGCCCTGGTGGTTCTTCTTATACTTCAAGCATCACAACCACTTCCTCTGATTCACAATGGAGTTTTGATTGTTTGGAGAATAATAGGCCTTCTTCTTGGTTGCAGACACCGATTCCGAATAACTTTGTTTTCCAGTCCACTTCTATGAGATCTAGTCCAAGTCCACAGTCTGTTGTTGGTGGCGGTAATGCGGTTTTCGTGTCAAGTTTTAGTAATGATTTGGTTTCTAATATGTTTAACGATAAGGAAATGGAGTTACAGTTCAAGAAAGGGATGGAGGAAGCTAGTAAGTTCCTTCCTAAGAGTTCTCAGTTGGTTATAGACATTCCGGCTTTGGGATCCAAGGGGAAGGATAACTCTGTTCCTTACAGAATGACCGGGAAGAAAAGCCAGTTGCGTGAAGATGAAGATTCTGATGAAGAAAGAAGTAAGAAGCAAGCAGCTGTTTATGTTGATGAATCTGAGCTGACTGAGATGTTTAACAAGGTTCTTATATTTGGCGAGCCAATGGAACCACCCGTATGCATTCTTCAGGAGAGTTTCCAGAAGGAACCAGAGAAAGCTTCATCGGTTAGTAAGAGTCATAAAGGCGAGAAACCAGCGGCTAATGATAAAGAAACACCTGACCTAAGGACCATGTTGGTTTCTTGTGCTCAAGCTGTCTCGATTAATGATCGTAGAACTGCTGACGATCTGTTGACTCGGATAAGGCAACATTCTTCGTCTTACGGCGATGGAACAGAGAGATTGGCTCATTATTTCGCTAACAGTCTTGAAGCACGGTTGGCTGGGATAGGTACGCAGGTTTATACCGCCTTGTCTTCCAAGAAAACATCTGTTTCGGACATGTTGCAAGCTTACCAGACATACATATCTGTCTGCCCGTTCAAGAAAATCGCAATCATATTCGCTAACCACAGTATCATGCGGTTGGCTTCTACTGCCAATGCCAAAACCATCCACATCATTGATTTTGGGATATCTTATGGTTTCCAGTGGCCTTCTCTGATTCATCGACTTGCTTGGAGACGTGGTTCATCCTGTAAGCTTCGGATAACCGGTATAGAGCTGCCTCAACGTGGGTTTCGACCAGCTGAGGGAGTTATTGAGACGGGTCATCGATTGGCTAAGTATTGTCAGAAGTTTAATATTCCGTTTGAGTACAATGCGATTGCGCAGAAATGGGAAAACATCAAGTTGGAGGACTTGAAACTAAAAGAAGGCGAGTTTGTAGCTGTTAACTCGTTGTTTCGGTTTAGGAACCTTCTAGATGAGACCGTGGCAGTGCACAGCCCGAGAGATGCGGTTCTGAAGCTGATAAGGAAGATTAAACCAGACGTATTCATGCCCGCGATCCTCAGCGGATCCTACAACGCGCCTTTCTTTGTCACGAGGTTTAGAGAAGTTCTGTTTCATTACTCATCTCTGTTTGACATGTGTGACACGACCCTGACACGAGATGATCCAATGAGGGTAATGTTTGAGAAAGAGTTCTACGGGAGGGAGATCATGAACGTGGTGGCTTGCGAGGGGACAGAGAGAGTGGAGAGGCCAGAGAGTTATAAGCAGTGGCAGGCGAGGGCGATGAGAGCCGGGTTTAGACAGATTCCGCTGGACAAGGACCTGGTTCAGAAACTGAAGTTGCTGGTAGAAAATGGATACAAAACTAAAGAGTTTGATGTTGATCAAGATTGTAACTGGTTGCTTCAGGGCTGGAAAGGCAGGATTGTGTATGCTTCATCTGTTTGGGTTCCTTTGTAGAAAGTTTGTTACTTTGTTTGTCTTAAATCCCAAGTCACTGATTCTAGATAGGGTTTTGTGCTGATAGTACCTTTATCTCACACATGACATCTAGATTTGTATATTGGTAAAGGTCTAGGGTTCTTGCCTTCTTGAGGGGGTTTCTGTAACAGTATTTGGTTAGTTAAGGTTCACTTATTAGGCACAAGTGAGAGATAGTTTTCTCCACGCATGATGCCATGATGTAAAAAAATATTGTACTTGTAACATTTTAATGTATATTGATAATGTTGGATAATGGTCACTTTGGTAAAAAAGAAGAAGCTTCATGGCACTTATTTATTAGAAACATGTATGGTGCTGTTGAGTATTTGATTTAAAATCAATATGTTTAAGCGGAAAAAAAAGTGTGAATCTAATAGAAGATTTTCTTTTTCCACCAATGAATCAATATATTATTTATGAAAACTATTATATAAATGATTCTACCATGTGAAACTAAAAGAGTCGAATGGAACTTTTGCGGGAAAAAAAAAAAGGAACAACAGAATCATCGCTTTTGTGACTAAATGTTGAATGTAATTTCACCTTCAATTGTTCTTAGAATATTTTTTAAAATTAGAAAAAAATAAAAGAGTATATATGAACCATAACTATGATGAATACAAAGAAGGATATAAATGATAAGCATTAGATGGTTAAGAGTAGAATAACGATGATGACAAGTATCTAACTTATTACCAACGGAACAAACAATTGGGCCAAAGCCCTACTTTATTACAGAACATGAAAACAGAGTCAACGTAGCCGCCACCACAAAGACTTGTTGTTTTTCTTAAGTTTTTTACACCTGGGGTACGAGTCTTGCAAAGACTTGTTGTCTCTCTCTACACCACTTCTTTCTTCCCCGTAAAAGCTTTCATCCGACACAGTCCTTAACCGAAAAGCTGTCCTAAAAGCCGTAATGATCTTTTAGATCATTACTTTAAACCTCGTACATCATCAGATTTCATTCAAACCGAGGTAAGCAATGACATCAACTCCCCGTGTTCTCTCTCTTTCTCTCTCACATGTGCAGTTCAATTACTGTTGCTTAGTTTGAATTTTTAATTCTAATCTTTTGATTCAATCCTTTGACTCTCTCTCTCTCTCTCTCTCTCTCTCTCTCTGTTTCTTGTTCTTGTGTAGCGTTCTATGTGGGTTTTATTGTGTATCAATTAGGGTTTTTGAATGATGGATCCCAATTTCGATGCAAACCCTAGTTATTTAGCTGATCCAGTAGAAGAAGATCAGTATACGCTGTTGAAATACGTGAGCGAGATCCTTATGGAAGAGAGTAACGGTGATTACAAACAGTCTATGTTCTACGATTCATTAGCTTTACGCAAAACAGAGGAAATGTTGCAGCAAGTGATTACAGATTCTCAAAATCAATCCTTTAGCTCTGATTCGATCATTACCACTAATTCCAGCAGCTGTCCTGTGGGGGATGCAAGTGGAAGCATAGTTGAATCGGCTGATCTCCGGATTAGTCCAGCTGTGGTTAAGAGTATGTTTAGTGATGCAGATTCTGCTTTACAGTTTAAGAAAGGTGTTGAAGAAGCTAGTAAGTTCCTTCCCAATAGTGACCAATGGCTTATCAAACCCGAAAGGTTTGATTTGGGTTTGGATCCGTTGAGAGTTAAGAGGAATCATGAAAGGGAAGTTATTGATTTTGAGGAAGTTAGGAATAGTAAGCAGTTTGCAACTAATGTTGAAGATGGGAAGATCACAGAGCTGTTTGATAAAGTTTTGCTTCTTGACAGTGAATGCGATCCACCAACTTTGTTAGACAGCAAGATTCAAGAGATTAGGAGTAGTAACAAACAAGGAGTGAAGGGGAAGAAGGAGAAGAAGAAGAAGAAGAAGAGTCAGGTGGTTGATTTCAGAACACTTCTCACACTATGTGCACAAGCCATTTCCACAGGGGATAAAACCACGGCACTTGATTTGTTGATGCAGATAAGACAACAGTCTTCACCTATTGGTGACGCGGGACAAAGACTTGCTCATTGTTTCGCTAACGCGCTTGAGGCTCGTTTACAAGGAAGCACTGGTTCTATGATCCAGAATTATTACAATGCTATCACCACTTCCTCGTTGAAAGAAACCGCTACGGATACACTTAAAGCGTACAGAGTGTATCTCTCTTCGTCTCCGTTTGTTACCTTAATGTATTTCTTCTCCTTCAGGATGATATTAGATGCGTCGATAGATGCTAACGTTCTTCATATAGTTGATTTTGGGATTCTCTACGGGTTTCAATGGCCGATGTTTATTCAATACATATCAGGAAGAAAAGATGCACCGAAGAAACTGAGGATTACTGGTATCGAGCTACCTCAGCGTGGTTTTCGTCCGGCGGAACGTATAGAGGAAACGGGAAGGAGATTGGCTGAGTATTGTAAACGGTTCAACGTACCGTTTGAGTACAAAGCTATTGCGTCTCAACACTGGGAAAAGATCAGGATACAAGATCTTGATATACGACCAAACGAAGTCTTGGCGGTTACTGCTGGACTAAGGCTCAAGAACCTTCAAGACGAAACAGGAAGTGAAGAGAATTGTCCTAGAGACGCTGTTTTGAAGCTGATAAGGAACATGAACCCGAACGTTTTCATCCACTCGATCGTCAACGGTTCGTTCAACGCGCCGTTCTTCATCTCACGGTTCAAAGAAGCGGTTTACCATTACTCTGCTCTCTTCGACATGTTTGATTCGACGCTTCCTAGGGATAACGAAGAGAGGATTAGGTTTGAGAGGGAGTTTTATGGGAGAGAGGCTATGAATGTGATAGCATGCGAAGAAGCTGATAGGGTAGAGAGGCCGGAGACTTATAGACAGTGGCAAGTGAGAATGGTTAGAGCAGGGTTTAGGCAGAAACAAGTGAAACCTGAGCTGGTTGAGAAGTTTAGGGAAAAGCTGAAGAAATGGGGTTACCATAAAGACTTTGTGGTTGATGAAAATAGTAAATGGTTGTTACAAGGCTGGAAAGGTCGAACTCTTTATGCTTCTTCTTGTTGGGTTCCTTTGTAAAAATGATTATAGTCTTCTCTTTTTTGTTTGTTACAAAAATCATGTAATTTTAGGAATATGTCTGATATGTTTGTTAGCACATAAAAATTCTTCAATTGGCCCAAAGGTATATGCAGTTTTGGTAACTTAATTTCTTAACTTTTGTCATATATTTAATATCGAATACGTTGGGTATGACTCAAAATATGAGGCGACGACCCTCTCCATTTTTGCCAGCCTTGTTCATCTAAATCGTTCCCAGTTTGTTTTTTTTTTTTGTTATTCTTTAGGTTCAACCTCAAGTAGTTTGGTTTATCTACTTTTTATTCGTGGACCACTAATTTTCTTTATCAAAAAGTAATCAAACTAAAAAAAAAAAAAAGATCGAAACAAACAAAACCGAAAATTATGAGAGAGAGAATGACAGATGGATGAAGAAGAAAGATGAGGATGAGAGAGATATAGCCAGCTTCATGATTTGTCTCCCCGACCGATATTATCTCTTCCTAATTTCTGTCTGAATTCTTTTTTTTCTTGTTTGAAGAACTTTTCTACTAGCTCCCCCCGATCATCATCATCGACTCATCCTCCTCCTGTAAGACTTTTTCTTTCTCAGTTTTTTTTCTTTGTCGGCTTAATCGAACTGTGTGTTTCCTTAGATTCCGATGTTGTTGTAGTTCATGATTTTTCCTCACTTGGAGAAACTTTTTTTCTTTTTATCATATTAAATCCTGTAATTGGTATTTAATATACGCACGTTTCCGAATTCTTGTTATACGAATATACGATCTTGATTAGAGTATGTTTTGATTCTTGAATTTCATATTTATTCGATTAGGGTATGTTTCATATTGATCATCAAAGAAATGTGTTTATATTCAATTTTCTTGGAATTTAGTGTTTCATATTGAATTTTAAGTCATTCTGTTTTGGTCGTAATTTTCATGTTACAGAGGCGAATGGAGGACTTAAAAAATCCTACTGACAGTGGAGATATTGTTAGTGATAATGCTGCAACATTAAATCCTGATTTGGTCGAATCGGCCAGTACTCGAGAATCTAACTTACAACAATCAGTTTCAAAGGTTGATGATAATATACCACAATCTCAAACCGATAATGAAGATTCTGTTTCTGCTTCTGATGCTGCAACTGCTGCGGTGTTAACCGAAAAAGATATTTCGAGTACAACAACAACCGTAGAAGAACAAGTGTCAGAGCTAAATGAGATTGGTTTACCTAATGTAAAGACTCTGGTTGGTACGGCAACAAATGATGGGTCACCTACAACTGGGACGCCGAAAAAGGTGGACTCACATAGAGGTATAATCGATAACGCTGCACCTTTTGAATCTGTTAAAGAAGCTGTCTCCAAATTTGGTGGAATTACTGACTGGAAGTCTCACCGAATGCAAGCAGTAGAGGTAAGGATACATGTGCATTATTTCTTGTTTTGTTGCCTTTCTTGTTTCATATCTTTTTTTTTTGTGTATCTGCAGAGGCGCAAGCTTATAGAAGAAGAGCTTAAAAAGATCCATGATGAGATTCCTGAGTACAAAACACATTCAGAAACCGCCGAGGCTGCAAAACTGAAAGTTCTCAAGGAGCTAGAAAGCACAAAGAGACTCATAGAACAGTTGAAGCTTAACTTGGAAAAAGCACAAACAGAAGAACAACAAGCGAAGCAAGACTCAGAGCTTGCTAAGCTAAGGGTTGAGGAGATGGAACAAGGAATAGCTGAAGACGTCAGTGTTGCAGCTAAAGCTCAGCTTGAGGTGGCCAAGGCAAGGCATAACGGAGCCGTTACAGAGTTGTGCTCTGTCAAGGATGAGTTAGAGACTCTCCACAAGGAATATGATGCTTTGGTGCAAGACAAAGATGTGGCGGTAAAGAAAGTAGAAGAAGCAACGTTGGCTTCAAAAGAAGTTGAGAAGACTGTTGAAGAACTCACCATAGAGCTGATAGCTACAAAAGAGTCGTTGGAATCAGCACATGCTTCTCATTTAGAGGCGGAAGAACAGAGGATTGGAGCAGCCATGGCTAGAGACCAGGATACTCACCGCTGGGAGAAGGAACTTAAGCAAGCGGAAGATGAACTTCAAAAACTTAACCAACAGATACATTCTTCCAAGGACCTTAAATCAAAGCTTGACACTGCCTCAGCGCTGCTTCTTGATTTGAAGGCAGAGTTGGTTGCTTATATGGAATCCAAGCTAAAACAGGAAGCGTGTGACTCAAGCACCACAAACAGCGATCCTTCAACAGATTTACATACAGCTGTTGCCTCTGCAAAGAAGGAGCTTGAAGAAGTCAATGCCAATATCGAAAAAGCAGCTGCTGAAGTGAACTGCTTGAAACTAGCCTCCTCTTCCCTGCAGCTTGAACTGGAGAAAGAGAAGTCTGCTCTTGCCTCAATCAAACAAAGAGAAGGAATGGCTTCCATTGCAGTAGCTTCTTTAGAAGCTGAAATTGAAAGAACAAGATCGGAGATTGCTTCAGTTCAGTCAAAGGAGAAAGAAGGGAGAGACAAAATGGTGGAGCTACCAAAGCAACTTCAGCAAGCAGCAGAAGAGGCTGATGAAGCAAAGTCGCTTGCTGAAGTTGCTCGTGAGGAGCTACGAAAGGCGAAAGAAGATTCAGATCAAGCCAAAGCTGGAGCAAGTACAATGGAGAGCAGGCTATTCGCTGCTCAGAAAGAAATCGAAGCAGCTAAAGCTTCAGAGAGGCTAGCCTTAGCCGCGATCAAGGCTTTGGAAGAGAGTGAATCAACAACACTGAAAGAGAATGCTCCACAAAGCGTTACACTTTCATTAGAAGAGTACTATGAGCTCAGCAAACGCGCTCACGAGGCAGAGGAACTGGCGAATGCAAGAGTAGCAGCAGCGGTTTCAAGGATCGAGGAAGCTAAAGAAACAGAAACGAGAAGCTTGGAGAAGTTGGAAGAGGTGAACAGAGACATGGATGCGAGAAAGAAGGCTTTAAAAGAAGCAACTGAAAAGGCTGAGAAAGCTAAAGAAGGGAAGTTGGGGGTGGAACAGGAGCTCAGGAAATGGAGGGCAGAGCATGAACAGAAGAGAAAGGCTGGTGGTGATGGAGTCAACAACACTGAGAAAAGTCACCAAAGAGATAGTAGCTTTGAAGGAGGAGGAAATGAGTTGAGTAAGTTGGAGAAATCATCACCTGAGGAGGCTGCTGTTTATGCCTCTAGCCCAAGTGACTCATATGGAACAGAAGATAACGTCTCTGAAACCAATCAGTCACCACAGACTAAGTCTGGAAAGAAAAAGAAGAAGCTCTCTTTCCCCCGCTTTTTTATGTTCTTGTCTAAGAAGAAGTCACATAATTCAAACATCTAATTCGCTTTTTCTGTCTCATCTGTTGGAACTTTGATTTCAGAAACAAGTCCACTCGAACAAGTATTTGTGATGTAAATGGTGTTCTTTTTCTTTTGTTCCATTTTTTCTTGCTCAAACACTTAACAAACTTGCAGTTGCTTAAACTACATATGATCCCCAATACAGATTAATCCCCAGTAAAGGAACGTTTGTTTGATAGTATTTTCATGCACTTAAATGGGCTTAGAGAACGTATGGCCCATCCATATGTATAACATAAAAGCTCATGTCGTTTCTTATGAAAACTTATCAGTCCCACATCGGTTAGAACTGAAAGAATGATTGAAGAAGCAGAGTATAAAGCAAGATGGGGAGCGACTGAGAAAAGTACTTACCTGGACGGGGTCGACTCGTGATCAAGAAGACGAGTGGCCTAAGCTAGTGACCTCCATTGCACATAAAGGAGGGGTGCTTAGCTTAAGGTCTCCCCAAGTAGGAGAGCCTGCGTCATTATTTGTGGCAGAGGAGGCCTGCGTTCGCGCGGCCTCTACCATTCTTAGTTTATCATACTTTGTTCTTCTTTCTTTATTTGACAAACATTCTTCAATTTATGTATTCCATTATTAGGAATGTTAAGTTTTAGAAATATATTCTATTTGTTATTTTGGACACAATCCCACATCGGAAGTGTATAACTGTATATGAAGTTGGTCGGTTTTGTTTTGGTATAAAATACAGAGGCATTTAATGAAAGAAACGTATCTTTGCGCTTGGGGCAATGACGCAGCTAATGAGGTTTTAACCGAGGTGCGTCTATTGCTGGTTGAAAACTATTTCCAAACCCCCTCTTAGGTGTAAAACCTAAAAAGCTTCTGATCTGGAAGGGATCCCTTCGGCGTAAAGCCTTGCAATTTTCAGTTAAAATTCTTCATTCTCAATTCATGGCATTTTTTCTTTGTCTGAAAACTATAGAGTCATGTAAGAATTTATGGAAGGGCTCTCCTTGTTTCAATGGTCGTAGCTAGCAGCCTAGCACCAGTCAGCATCGAACCTTGTTATTCAAACGGACTCACAAAAGTGGTAGAGGCTGGAGTCATTTTTTGGTTCTTCAAACCATAAGAAACGTGGTTAGGTTTCTGGATTGGTTTGGGTTTTACTGTTTTATTGGGTGTTTAAGGAATTGGATGAATTTCAGACACTAAAAAAATATATGTATATTACTAATTCCGTTTTATAAAGAGTATCACTCTATCATTTTTTACACAAGTTATGATAAGTAACTAAATTTTATTCTATCCTTTATTAATACCCTAGATAACACTGTTTAGTTCTGGAAAAAAAAACACCATTTAATTTATTAATATTTTTAAAACAAATTTACTAGTAATATTTAATTTTGGATTTTTTAAAACACAAATTTACTTTTTTACATACAAAACCGAACCAAAAATTATTTTGGTCAATTTTGACAAAATTTTCAAAACTCAAAAAGATCAAAAACCGAACTGAACTAACCAATGGTCCACAAAAAATAAACCAAAATTTTTACTTTTTTCTTCCATCAAAACATTATTTCTCAAGAGAAATTTATTAAGAGTGCCATGAGCATTGAACATTCTTCTGGTATATGTCATTTTCATAAATTTCTTTTCCTAGAAACAAACTAAAAAAACTACAGTAGAACCTCTATAAATTAATACTCGATAAATTAATAATCTCTATAAATTAATAAATTTCTCCGGTTCCAAGTTGGGACTAGTGTAATTTTGGACATTATTCGATAATATAATAAAATAATAAATTTTTTTAAACTCCTTTGTAAATATATGGTCCCATCAATAATATAAATTAATAATTATATAAAATTATCTAAATTTATGTATATATCTACACATTAATTTTTCTTAGAGTTAATTTTTAATATTTTTACTATATAAAAATCTTTGAGTGTTATCTTCAAAACATGAATAATTGTTATTTTCATTGTAATTGATTTTATAAACATATTACTTACAAAGATTAAATCTTATTTTAATATTTTTAACCAAATTAGGAAAGTCTCTCTATAAATTAATAATTATTAATTTATCGATAAATTAAAACCTCTATAAATTAATAAAATTTCATGGTCCCGAGTTTATTAATTTATAGAGGTTTTACTGTATATTGCCCTCTAAAATCTAAACAACAATATTGATTTTTTTTTAATGACACAAAGTCTCTAAATCTAACCCCTTTCTCTCTCTCAAAAAATCTTTTTAACAAATCTTCATTTCTTTTCAACCTTCATTATTCTCTGCAACTCTCCATTTTTCATATTCCAAAAGTTTTTTTGGTGCATTTCTCCATCCAACTTCATCTAGTAAATAGACAACTTACTATATATAGTTTCTTCCATAATTAATTCCGACCAAGTTTTGCATATAATCCAATTTCACCTGCTGCGTATGATAAATCATTTCATCTGTAACATGAGATGTTCCCCTGATCGTTAGAGATGCTTCCTTCTAAAGCGGGGTTTATATTCGTAAAAACAGTCGCATCTCGTACCAAGTAATTAAATGTGACCTTTTTATTTTAAAGATAAATTTGTCTTTTTTTTTTACGTGCGGCACAAAATGAAAAATAGCATTTTCTGAAAGCCAAGATTAAAAATGGCATTTACCTAAACTCGAGTTTCAAAAGTGGCACTTTTACATAAATTCTCATTTCTCAAATTAGGTTCCTATGGAAAAAACGAAATATTACACACATATTTGGAAATTAATTCCACGTAGGATAAAACTGAGTCGACATACAGAAACCAATTAAAGAACGCCACGTTTATAATGGTTCGTTTTTACTTGATGATACGATCCCAGTTTCTTCGCCCCGTTTAAAACCTATAAAAGTGTGTGTGTGTATCCTTCTCTCCTTCTTTCTTTCTTCTTCTCTGCAAATCAAAACAAACTTTATTCAGTTTCCGATCTGCTCTCCATTGACTAGAGAAGCAGAAGCTTTATACGATCTTCAAGCTTCACTAGCCTTTTAAATCGGATCGGTACGGTACTGATGATCTGATGATCAAGCTCTAGTTAACTTTATCGTTCTTCGTCTGTTGGGTTTAAAACCATAAAGAAGTAAATTAAAAGTGTTCACGACTGTTCCGATCATCACTCTTGTTCTTGTTAAGTGGCTTAATCAATCTTTATTCATCAACTCTAGTCCACAATTTTCGGATTTAGTACGATCATCTCCTTTGATTTGTTTTTTTTCTGCGGAGATCTTTATGGAGTTGAATCTTCGAGCTGAGTTTTGTCAATTTTGAATTTCGGATTGAACTTTCGTATATGATTTTTGAAGTTTCTTTCGATGTGTTTATTTGTGCACACAAGCTTTTCGATGAATTGCCTCAATGGGTTGGTTTTGTTAAGAGATAAGTGTTTCTCTCTTCTTACTGACTTTTAGATTTTTTGTGGCAGTAGAGAGAGTAGATATGAATGGTGGAGATGCTTCTAGCTTCCAGCAGTGTTACCGTTGTTACCCAGTCACATTCATTGAAAAGGTCTCTTTGATGTATCTATCAAGCTTCTATAAGAAAGTGAAAAGCAAAAATGATTCTAATATTAGACATTTTCATAAATGCAGGCACATCTTGAGAAGGGTGACAAAAGTACATATCACTCACTATTCTCTTCCTTTAGTGGTCTCTTTAAATAGTTTCTTTAAGACCAAAGTTTCGATATTTGTTTTGACATTTGGTAATAATCTCTGCAGTTATCATGCCTCCTTCTGCTCTTGATCGTCTTGGTGAGCCTTTTCTACTCTCATTTTAGTCTTTTTCTTACTCAGTTTTTTACTTTCATTTGAGTTTTGGTGCCTTACCAATATAATCACTGGTCTGTGAATCCATATCGTTTCAGCTTCTTTGCATATTGAATACCCAATGCTGTTTCAACTGAGTAATGTTTCTCTTGATAAAACTTCACATTGCGGTGTACTGGAATTCACCGCAGACGAAGGCCTTGTTTACTTGCCGTATTGGGTATATATATATATATAGTTACTTATGTTCATCTTCTTTGTCTTTTGTTATTTCTTTCCACTAGTTTCTTAATCTGATGGTCTGTTGTTTTTGTTGGCATTACTTATAGATGATGTTAAACATGTCTCTTCAAGAGGGAGATATTTTGCAAGTTAAGAGTATCAGCTTGGTCAAAGGAACTTACATTAAGCTACAGCCTCATACTCAAGATTTCTTGGATATTTCCAACCCAAAAGCCATGTTTGTAGTTTTGAAAACTGAATATCTATCTTTTGGGTTTGAAGAATTTTCTTTCTTACATTCTTTTTTTGCAGCTTGGAGACTACGCTTAGGAGCTACTCTTGCTTAACCACCGGTGATACTATTATGGTTCCTTATAACGACAAGCAATATTTTATCAATGTGATTGCAGCAAAGCCTTCTTCAGCTGTGAGTATTATCGAAACAGATTGTGAGGTTGATTTTGCACCTCCTCTTGATTACAAAGAACCTGAGAAGCTACAAAAGTTGACTCCCTCAAATAAGCGAACTCGTGAAGGTTTCCTTTGCGTTCATTCGAAATTATCTATTGAGTTCTTTCGCGAAATAACAGCCTCAAGTTGTACTTATATGCTTTTCCTCTCTTCCTTGCAGTTGAGGAAGAGGAACCAACAAGCAAAGTTCCCAAATTCACGCCGTTCACTGGATCAGGAAAACGTTTAGATGGAAAAGCAAAGCCACAAACTGAATCAGAAGATACAAAACAACAAGAAAAGCCAACTGAGACTGGGAAAGACGATGAGAAGATGTCAGTTACCACACCACGGCAACGATCAGGGAAACTTGTCTTTGGTTCAAACAGCAAACCAGCTGCAAAAGAAACTGTGAAAGTATGTCTTTCTTCTCTGGATTTTCCATTCATGTGGTCTAATTAGTCATCCATTATAGATAACTAATCGTGTTTGTATGACTTCTAAATGTATATAGGTTGATCCAAAGAACATCGAGCAAGAGAGTACAACAAAATCAGATGAAGCTAAGTTTCAAGTGTTCACAGGAAAAAAATACTCACTCAAGGGTTAAAACAGGGTTGTTTGATCATGTCTCTACGGTTCTGCTGATGATATTTATCTGTTTAAGCATTCATACATCGTCACACCAATTTCTGGGAATAGCTTGGATTGGAACGCTACAAAGACCCTCAGGATAACATAGATTTCTCTCTGAAAGCTTAAAAGGTTATTGATATGTTTCTTTCTAATATGTTTTGAGACAGAAGAAAATGAACAAATTTCAGCAAATTTGACCAGGGATTATAGTTTTCTTCTGAATACAAAGCTTTCTCTCATTCATCGACCGAGTAGAGAGAGAGCTTGGCATGTTTTGAAAAAAACATCAAATGTATTGGAAGATGTAACAATATCATCAGTCAATTTCAATTATTACAAAACACAAATTATAAGCAGAGTAACCCAAAAAAAAAAAAAAAAAAAAAATCTTATTAGAAACAATAATTTAGAAAACAAGAAAAAAATATTCATTGCTAACAAAGTCCCTCATCACTAAAACCATTGAAGAACAAGAGAGTACTCTTCTTTTTTTGGATTGTGTTATTGCATTTCTTAATTAAATTTACAATTGTAACAGTGGCGTGTCTCTTACGTCGGAACAACCTGAGGTTCAAGCGGCGGAGGAGCTCCTTCATCCACCACAGGCTCCACTCTCGGCGTAGCGGCTGAGTCCTTCTCACTGTCCTCAAACCCTGACTTAAAACGGTCATAATTAGTCACCTCTGCCGACTTAAACGGACGTTCACCTAAAATTTTTAGAAGATCATCCTGATGCAGCACTTCTTTGTCTAGTAAAAGCTCCGCAATCTCAGCCACTTTCTCTTTGTGTTCCTCGACCAGCTCTAGTGTCCGCTCATAAGCTTTGCTCACCCAATCCCTAACTTCCTGGTCTATGATCGCACCAGTCTTGTTGCTGTAAGGTTTAGAAAAGTCGTAGCCATCGTCCCTTGGCGGAAATGAGAGCAGTCCAACCTTGTCACTGAAACCGTACACAGCTACTTGCGCGTACGTCATCTTTGTCACCTTCTCAAGATCATTCTGCGCACCCGTCGAAATTCGTCCTATCAATACCTGCGATTTGAAAAGGAACAGAAACTTAAAAAACATCTTCAACCAAACCCACACTCGTATATGTTTTCATTTATCTTACCTGCTCAGCTGCACGGCCACCAAGGGTCATACAAGTCATGTCGAAGAGTTGCTCTTTGGTCATGAGAAGGTTTTCATTTGGAACGTATTGTGCAAACCCGAGCGCTGCTGTACCACGTGGCACAATAGTCACCTTCAGCAATGGCTCTGCGTGTTCCAGGAACCACCCAGTAACCGCGTGTCCAGACTCATGATATGCAACTGTACGACGCTCCAACTTGCTTATGACCCGGTTCTTCTTCTCAAGACCACCAATAACACGATCAATAGCAGACTCAAAGTGTGCCATAGTAACAGTTGCTCCTTCATGTCTAGCAGCAATAAGAGCTGCTTCGTTACAAACATTCGCAATGTCAGCTCCAGCAAATCCAGGAGTTAGAGCAGCAAGTCTTTGAGAGTAATAAGATGGCTCATGATCGAGTTTGATTTTCTTTAAGTAAATCTGAAAAATCTGATCACGACCTTTGATATCAGGTTTATCAATGGTTATCTGACGATCAAACCGACCAGGCCGTAACAAAGCTTTATCCAAAATATCCGGTCTGTTTGTCCCAGCAAGAACCACAACTCCAGCAGTTGTACCAAAACCGTCCATTTCAACTAGCAACTGATTCAGAGTGCTTTCACGCTCATCGTTACCACCTAAGCCACCACGTCCTCTTGCTCGACCAATGGCATCAATCTCATCTATGAATATAATACTCGGTGCAGATGCTCTAGCTTCTTGGAACAAATGCCTCACCCTCGAAGGGCCAACACCAACAAACATCTCCATGAAATCTGAACCGGATATAGATAGAAACGGCACACCTGATTCCCCTGCAGTTGCTTTTGCTAAAAGAGTCTTCCCGGTTCCAGGCGGACCTACTAAAAGCGCACCTTTCGGGATTTTAGCTCCCAAATCTTCATACTTCTTTGGGTTCTTAAGGAAATGCACAAACTCCATAATTTCTTGTTTAGCCTCTTCACATCCAGCAACATCCTTAAAATATATCTGTAGAATAAAGGAGCAAGAATAAGAAAAAACTCGGTTTGTTAAGTTCCAGTAGGATCTTTTTATGAGTTTCTAACCTTATTCTTGGAATTTTTATCGGCTCTTGTTATTGTAGCCTTGCCTATATTGAAAATTCCACGACCATTCTTTCCACCGGTTCCTCCCACGCCCAATCCTCCTTGCATCCGTCTCGCACCATAGAAAAGAGTACCCAAGAGCAATAAAGTTGGTGCAAACCTCATGATCTCTTGATACCAGACCATTTCAGAGACGTATGTCACAGGAACATATTCATGAGGATCAACACCTAATGCTTCTTGAGCTTCTTCGAGTTTCTCCTCAAAAGAGTCGACACTACCGATATTGAAGTAGTACTTATACTGACCACCAGTTCTTTTAGCAGGAATACCGTTACCACTGCCTTGGATGTCAGTTGTTTGCTGGTCTTTCGGTGTGCTCCTCACATAGACTTTAGCTACTGATTTGTTTGAAACATCTATGTGGTCAACTAGACCAGGCTCGAGAAGCTTGTTTTTGAACTCCTGGAAACTAATCTGAAACAATAAAAAAAAATAGGTAGCATGGATATTATTAGTTGAAAACATATGAGCAGGGCCAGATCTACAGTTCCATTACTTCCATATCCAAGAATAACACAAAGGTTAGATTGAATATACTTGCCTGTTGTTGGTCCCCAGAGCCAAACGAGAAAGAAGAAAAGAACAAACCAAGAGCTAATAGAGGAATTAGCAAATTCTGGAACCGATTCATGAACATATCTCCCACGTTCTCACTTTCATTCTTCTCTGAACCCTCTGTATTGCAACACATAACATATCCAATTATTAGAATCCTTCAGTAGCACCAATAGGCAATAGGTCTCAAAACAAGAAGAGTATCTTCAAAAGCTAGGTTGTTATAGAAATGACTCATGCTTGTTTAATTCTATTTTAGCTAAACAAAATCCAGACAGCGGTAAAAGCGAAAACAATGGTATAAAGATGATTAAAATTTCCATATAGTCTTCGAAACAATCAATAGATCCCTAATTTCCCAACTCATTAGTACAAGGCTATGTCTCAATGGAGTAACAAAACACGTCTCAGGTCATTTCCAATGCAACATATAGAATCACTAACACTCTTGTTGATCAATCATCTTATTTGAGTAAACAGTTAGCAAATACAACTACCCCACAAACAAAACTCAGACGCCTATTCACTTTTCATAAGTTGTATTCAAATTTTGCATAAGGATACAGTTTAAGACTTTTTATCAGATAAAAGAACATAAGAACACAAAACACCAAAGAGGATAGTCTATACAAAACTCATAGCTATTTCTAAACATCCAACGCTCTCTCACAAATACTAAACTCTACGAAATGGGGAAAAAGCCAAGAAATAGACATTCCTAAATCAGGAAATAGATGATAAAAAACCTAAAGAAAACTCTGTACTCACCTTTATGATCTGATTTCTGATCACTCTTGGGTTCTTGCTTTGGATCTTTGGGAAAATAGTTTTCATAATCTGCACAAATCACCAAAATGTTACACAACAAAAACACAACTATTACACTTTTCTCAACTTATGAATTAAAAGTACGAGTTTTTTTTGGCAAAACATACTCTTCTTCTTAGGAGCTTCATCAGAGAAGAATCTACGAAGTCTTGGATTAGCAAGAACACCAATCAAATCATTGTTGACTAAACCCTTCCGAGAAGCTAACGAAGCAAAGTGTCGTCTCAAAAACCCTAATCCTTCACCTTCCACTTGATTAACCGACGCAGCCTCAAGACCTGACGGAGCAAGTAACCTTGCCGATCTAACACCACTACCGTTCAAAAACCCCTAATTTCACCAAAAGTCACAAAAACTCAGGATTAGAAAGAACACAAATTGAGAACGAATCTGGGAAGGAATCAACGAAATGAAACTGACCCTTGAACGAGAAATGGAGCGACCAAGCTTGGAGAAGAAGATCATTGTCATTTATAGGAATCACGAAGAACAAAACTGAGTTCGCATAATAGTTTGGGAACACACAAAAATTGGCGGAATCGAAGATCTGAAATACGAGGTAGAAGTGTGAAAAAATGCAAACTTTTTTTTGTTTGGGTTTTTGGAATACAGGCAAACCAAATCAAATGAGAAAGAACCGAAATCAGAAACAAGATAAGAAGGAATTAGGGTTTTTGATTGGGGGAAATAAAAAAAAAGTTTGGGTTTTTAATTTTTTATTTGTTTTAATATCTGAAGCTTATCGAGAGAAGCGAAAGGTTTTTATGAAATGTCAAGACACACAAGACAAAGACAAAGACTCTGTGTACTTGTTACTGTTTCTGTGGATTCTCTTGAACCGGTTTTGTTCTAACAGAAATTGTGCTAAACCGGTTTTTTTATGTTCGGATCTCAAAACCGATTTCCGAAGAGAAAGTTTAGAGCTTAATTGTTTACATATATTGGGCCTTGGACAACATATGGGCTAGCTTTTGTCATATAATAAGAAAACTGGTTATATAAATTGATTATGAAAGTGAAGAGATGTAAACTTGAACAAAAACGTTTCCTCCAAATCACTTATACTAATACAAGTTACACAGTTCCTATTACTTTAGTTCAAAAAAAAAAAACACAGTTCCTATTACTATTGGAGTGTGTTTTTTTTTTTTTTTCAGCAAATCAAATTTACTATTGGAGTGTGTTAATTTTAAGATTAGTTAATAAATTTTTTGTATGTGATGAATTACCTCATGGAAGAAAATAGTGATTTTCCTAAAAATTGTTTTTCTTTCTTCACTTGTGGGTTCATCATATAAATTTATTTTAATTTTCAATGATTAAAAATAGAAATTCTAAAATTGATATTTTTCACGATTATTTTACGTTAATCAACTAAACAGATTTTGCAATTTAAAAATTCTTAAATTTACGACAAAAAAATTTTGGAGATAAAATTTTATTTAACTTTCTCTTTCACCATTTTATCGGATAATTTTAGTTATTACAATTAGTCGGATTACTGTAGACCGAAAATATCAAAATTTTGTTCAACTTTCTCTTTCATCATTTATTCGTCATAACCTAAATAATATCTTCTTGAAAGAGATCTCACGCGGGCATTTCCAAGTGCATCTCCTTTGACAACACTTTCACCAAAATGATATATTTTACATTCTTAAAAGATTAAAGCATTTGTAAACTTTTAATACGTAAGCATTATATATATTTTGTTTTCAAATTTGCTAATTCACATAAACAAGATACAGGTAAAGTCTATGGATACTTGTGAAAAAAAAAACTTAGATCAGTTAGATTTAGACATTAGATTGACATAAATGTAGAAAAAAAAGGGAAAAAAAATATATTTTTCTCAAATTAAATTAAGTACATCAATTGTAATAGTCTTAAAAGGATAAAAAAGAAAAATAAAAAATTAAAAATTAAAAAAAGAGGAACTCATTTTATCATTCATTTGATTAAAAACGAAGTAGTCAACTACTAATCTTAAAACAGTAAAAAAATCAGAAATACAGAAAAAAAAAAAAAAAACTATGATTTTTTTGTTTATATCAATTTAGTAAAGAAAAAGGAAAATAAAATAAGTTTACAAATAGATTACCAGGAATCACATATATGATGTTAGTTTTAAACGATTTTCTAGTTTAGTATTGAAATTATATATTGTTTTACATCTATTTAGTATTAAATTATATGAATTACATTTTAGTGTTTCTAAAAATTTAACCCTTGGTACATATTAGATCTTATAAATTTAGTATTGCAATTACTCATTTAGGGGTGTCAAAAGAGATTAACACTTGCATTCAACTCATCCCCATCATTTGCACTAATATCAATCTTAGAGGATCAATTAATATGAATTAGTTTTAGCAATAGTTAGTACTAATTTATAATTACAAAATTATTAAGCAAGAATTTCAGAAATACTCCTTTTCTAATATCATTTTCAAAAATGTCGACTCTCTAAAATTTTATTAAAAATGCTACTAAAAATATGATATTTATCCAAATATGTGTATATCTTAAAATATCTATAATTTATAAATACTTTTTAACAACTTTTAAAAACTTATTAAGCTTTATAAATATTTGGATCAAGTATCTGAATTGTAGTTACTATTCAAAAGTATCTTATAAAACTATAAATTTTCAGATTTCATTAGGAATATTTTTGAAAATGAATAAATAGAATTGATAGTTTTGAAAAAGATGCACCCAAAAGGTATTTCTTAAAAATTCTCAATTATTAAAGGAAAGAAGCAAATGCTCTTTGTAATTTTCAACATAAATTCACGAATATTTTTTGTTCAGAGGATTAATTTTTGGGATTGTAAATAGAATTAGTTTGTAAAATAGAAAATAGAAATATTATACCTCCAACTCTTTGTGAAGTTTATTTTTATGTCCCTTCTTTCCTTGTACCAATCCTCTATGAGGATCACAATATTCACCATTAATGAAAGCAACTGTTAAAAAAAAAAAATATGATACGTGTAAGAATCAGTTTTTTTTTTTTTTTTTTTTTTTTGCGTTAAACAGGATCCAAAATATGGGATGTAGATACCTTTGACCGGACCCGATTTCCCATTTTTTTAACTTTTAAGTTTATTTTTAGTGAAGTTCCTAATTTGTTCTTTAAATTAGTGACATTCTTTGTAAAAATAAATGTTTTTTTGAAAAGGGTTAAAAATAAAGGTTATTAACATAAATGGTACTCTTTGAAATGTAATTCAAAAATGTTAAATAAATTAAAATTAAATACACTTTTGTCATTGAATATATAGTCACTCACTGTGCTACCAATCAAACTCTTATTATACCTCCACTTAGCCTTCGCCGTAGCTCGTCAAAAAATATTGTTATACCTCCACTATGTTTTCCTAATGATATTTTCGTAATGTGTAGCTACATTGCCCTAATGCCTAATGCAATAAATCTGTATATAGTTCGATAGAACAAAATATTGCTACGTTATCATACCGATGGTTTTAGTAAAATCTGTTACAAATTTAACGGCTTGAATTCGTCAAAATCTGGTACATCGAATTCCCACGAGACCATAGTATGGTCATTTAATATTTATAAATGTGTTATATTTATAAGATTATATAACTTCTCCAACGTACCGCTTAATCTTATGATGTATATTGCTACTCTACTATCAGTTGTGCCAATCAAACTCTATATAACCCTCGTCAACAAAATGTCGTGCATTGTTTTTAAAGAATTATGGCTACTTGAATCATAAGTTTTGACCCAAAAATAACAACTGAAGATATGTATGATAGAAGTAGAAACATATACATAACTTGTCTATGGTAAACAATATATATGAACTTGGGATCAAGCAAAAACTCAATATGGAAATCATGGTACCGTACATCATCTTCTTATAGTAATGTATTTTTTGGCAATGAACTATGGCTACCTATTTTACAAATCTTCGTAAGAAATTAATATATAATGTCTACGTTTTGAAAGACTCGTCATTTACGTCGACTTGAATGAAAATATAAGTTTCGGTAGCTTCACGTATCTAATCCAAAAATACATCGATCGTGTTAATCCCCATTCTCCCTTCTTTTCTTGTACACGTTTTAGTCGTCTCATATCAAATCCTCTCTTTAAAATGAAAACAAAAAAGATTGAGAGAGACACTTCCAAGAACAAATCATGTGAAAACTTTGAGGTAGGGCTTAATCAAAGAGGTACAAGAGAGGGAGGGGGGGGGGGGGGGGACAAATTGGATAAGAAAGGGTTGGAGCATGTTAAATCTCTGTCCACCAAACCCTCGGGATGGTTTAGAGACTCTCAAGTGGACCAATGCAAACCAATTTTACTCTCTAACGAATCTCTGATTCTCTCTGACTTTAGACAGAGACAAATCGGGGACAACGAATTAGATTCATTTCAATCTTATTCGTTTATGGAAGTCAAGAGTTCCACGTAAGGCTTTCTTACAAGATGTGTTAGGTGGAGTCGTTGCATGCACGTATCCGACTGTGAACACGTGGCTACCCATGTTATCACGAGACTTCAACTAAATTAATGTGTTGTCTCCCTTGCATGGCTCAAGGATTTATGTACACTTCCGTGTTTGTGACATGTAATGATAAACTGTTTTCTAATAAAATTATTTATAAGGTTTAAACACAGTTAGTTATTAATAACTATGTATGTATGTAAGTTACGCATCACGTATGTTGTAAACATAAAAGAAAAACTTTCCTTTTTTGGGCTCAGAATACTTTCAATACAATAGAGACTCTTATCCACTCAGAAAAATATCTTGTTGGAAAAATAATTTTTTTTCCTTAGATTTTCACATATTTACATCCTTATTCACTATAATCTGGGTTCTTACTCGTTATCTATCATGTTTTCTTCAAACTTCTTCATAGCCTGTTGCTATCTGTCGATTCTCCCTAAAATCAATTCGGCAATCCCACAATATGTCTTCCTCGATTGATAACATGATCAAAGCATTAGAAGAAGCTGATGAGCCATTTAATCTGCCGAATCTACCTCAGTTTTCTTCGAAGAACACAAACTCGATAAGTTTAATTGGTCGAATTCTCAATCCTGATTGTCAAAATGTCTCGGATATTGTGGATATGCCCAGGAAGTGGCTAATCTATGATCGCTTTAGGGGAGCGGCTCTTTCGAAAGACAAATTTCAATTCATCTTTAAGCACGAACAGGATTTGGAAAAGATACTCCACCATGGGGTTCATACGTACAACCAGTAGACAATAGCCCTTGATAGGTGGGTAGAAACACCTCCACTTGCTTATCTCCAATCAATTCCGATATGGGTACAAATTTGCAATATACTGGTTAACCATCACACGAAAGAAGCAATCAAGGTATTCACAGAATTTGCAGGACCAGGTCTTCAACTCGACTATGATCCATCAATTTCTCAGAACCAGGACTTCGTTCGAGCTGAGATTCTTTTTGATGTTTCAAAATCGCTTCGAAGATCCAAAGTGATAGTTCTTCCCTCTGGTGAAGCTATAACAATTCTTTACGATTATGAAAGGATTCAGAAGAGGTGCTACTTTTGCCAGCGACTCACACATGAACGAGAGAAGTGCCCCCTGTATCTTCAGAAACATAAAGAACTTTAGGGCACAGAGATAAAGCACTTAGTTCATGATAAATCCGCCGTCTTCGATTCTTTTAATTCTCCGACACTGACTTTTCCAACTGAGCAAGACTCGGCTCCTCCAGTTGGGAAGATTAGCATCCCAGCCTTACCCATGCTGTATGAAGACCCATCAGACGCTTAACTTGGAACTCAAGAAGAAACCTTGGAACTTAAAACGGACCTGCCTTTACTCTCTTCAAAAGGTCCTCCAGAACCAGCAAATCTCTATGAAGTTCCCTTGGACTCATCATATGTCTACAATATTCTTAACTCGGATGCTAGCACTTCTGGAACGGAAAAGGCAAATTCTTTGTATAGGAAGAACTCTCTCAAGCCAGCACGAAACAAAAAGGTATTCCACTACTCTATCCTCCAATGAATTCTGAATTAACCTTAGATTCAGGAACCACTTTGTTGGGTAAAAGGAAAGGTTCAGTAGAAGGAAAAAAGGTTCACAAAGTAGGGAAGCACACAAATCAAAAGATGGTCCCTCTAAAGGGACCGTCTACAATCTAATGAGCCTTCTAAGCTAGAATTGTCAAGGTTTGGGATGGTTCCAAGACTTGACAATTCCTCGCCTCAAGGAAATACGTAAAGAACATTTCCGTGAGATTTTGTTTTTGATGGAGACTATGAATAACAGTAATGTCTTGGTAGATATTCAGGAATGGTTAGGATATGATAGAGTGTTTACTATTAACCCTATAGAAAAGAGTGGAGGCTTGGCTTTTTGGAAAAGCAGTGTTGATATTACATTTCTTTCTGTCGATAAGAACCTCCTAGACCTCCATGTTAAGTTTGGTTTAGTAGATTTCTTTGTCACGTGTGTATATGGAGATCCGATGTTTACTTCCTGGCCATTAGTTTGGGAAAAACTAATGCGTACTGGACTAACACGAAAAGAAAGTTGGAGTATGGTTGGAGACTTCAATGAAATTCTGAACAATTAAGAGAAAATAGGAGGACCTAGAAGAAGCGAGGCCTCCTTCCTACCCTTTGAGAACAAGCTCAGAGCCTGTGATATGATGGAACTTCCCTCCTCTGGTAATAGCTTCACTTGGGGAGGCAAAAGAAATGACTTATTGTTCCAGAGCAAGTTAGATAGATGCTTTGGGAATAAAAACTGGTTTCACTTATTCCTAGCCTCCAATCAGAAATTCTTAGAAAAGAGAGGATCAGATCATAGACCCGTTTTAGTCAAACTTTTATTCTCAAGAAGTCCTTACAGAGGAAATTTCTGATTTGATAAACGGCTTTTAAATAAGCCTCTGGTTAATGAAGCTATCTCCCATGCTTGGTTCAACAATTACTCTTCATCTATCTCATCAGTTGCAGGAAAAGATTCGAAGATGCAGGAAGGCCTTAAGCAATTGGAAAAAGGAAAACAAACTCAACTCCTTGGATAAGATTAATCACCTTCAATTTGCTTTAGATCAGGAACAATCTTCCTCCTTTCCTTCCCTTGCTCACGTTCATGGTCTTAAGAATCAGTTGATTTTAGCCTATAGAGAAGAAGAGACTTATTTGAGTCAGCAGAGTCGTGAAAAATGGCTACAGGAAGGAGACTGTAATACAAAAAAATTTCATGCCTCTGTCCAAGCAAATAGATCAAGAAATAGAGTTCACACCTTGATTGATACTAATGGTAACATTCAAAAATCAGAGGCTTCAAAAGGAGAGGTAGCTATCAATTACTTCAAGGAATTATTCCAATCATCTAATCCATACAGCTTTGATTGGTTATTCCATGATTTTCAACTTAAAGTTTCTGCTCAGATGAATGAAATTTTGATAAGTAAGTGACTAGTGGAGAGATTAAAAAGCGGTTTTTTCAATTAATCCCACTAAGGCTCCGGGAGCAGATGAAATGACAGGCTTGTTCTTTCAACATTATTTGGAAATCATTGGTCCTCAGGTTACAGAGGAAGTGCAGAGTTTTTTTACAACTGGATCCTTCCCATCTAAATGGAACTACACTCAGCTCTGTCTAATCCCTAAAGTCAGAAATTCCAATCTAATGTCAGATCTTAGGCCAATTAGTTTGTGTTCAGTCCTTTATAAGATTATATCCAAGATTATAGCCTCAAGACTGCAACCCTTTTTACTTGAATTAGTATCCCCCACACAGTCAGCTTTAGTTTCTAAACGTCTAATTTCTGACAACATTTCAATCGTCCATGAAATGGTTCATGCGTTAAGAACTCATCCCTTAATTTCTTCTGAGTACTTGGCAATAAAATATGATATGTCCAAAGCTTTTGACAGATTAGAATGGACTTATCTTCGAAGATTATTATTGGCTTTAGGCTTCCATCATAGATGGGTTCAGTAGATAATGTTTTGTGTCTCCACAGTAACTTATTATGTTCTGCTAAACGATCAATCTTACGGCATGATCAACCCTCAAAGAGAATTGAGACAGAGTGATCCTATTTCTCACTTCCTCTTTGTTCTTTGCACTGAATGTCTTACTCACTTGTTGAATAGAGCTGAGTCTGAAGGGTCAATACAAGGAATAAAGTTTTATAATTCTGGACCATCTCTCCATCATCTCTTTTTTGTTGATGATAGTCTTTTTAGCTGTAAAGCTTCAATCTATCAAGTTAACAACCTACAAAGTATCTTGCGATCTTATGGTGATATGTCTGGTCAGCGAATCAATGTTAACAAATCTTCGATCACTTATGGCTCTAAAGTAGATCAGCAAACTCAGAGCTCTATAAAGTCACTAACTGGAATTCACAACGAAGGAGGTGCAGGATCCTACTTAGGTCTTCCAGAATGCTTTAGTGGCTCAAAGGTGGATATACTCGACTATGTTTTTGTTCGGCTGAAATCTAGACTCTCAGGATGGTTTGAACATACTCTATCTTTAGGATGCAAGGAAATACTTTTGAAAGCAGTAGCTCTGGCTTTGCCTGTTTATGCAATGACATGTTTTAAACTTCCCATTACAACTTATCAAAAGCTTACATCTGCAATGTCTGCTTTTTGGTGGAACTCAATGGAACACAAGAAAAGATTCATTGGATAAGTTGGGATAAGCTATGTTTAACGAAAGATCAAGGAGGGCTGATCCGTGGCTCTTAGAGAATGGAAGAAGAAGAATTCCCTTAATGAAAAATATTTTCATTAATCTGGATTTGAAGGTTGCTACTCTAATTAACTTGTCCACGAGAAAATGGAATCAAAGCTCACTAGAGGAATTATTTTATCCCACAGATGTGGGTATTATTTTAGAGAATAATCCAGTGATTTCAAAATCAGACTTTTGGAGTTGGATATATACTAAGAGTGGAGATTTTTCAGTAAAAACAGGGTACACTCTAGCAAGTCAAGTGCTTAAACCGAATATGATCTCGGAAGCAGAAATGAAACCCTCTATCAATGATCTAAAGAACCAGGTGTGGTCTCAACATGCTCCTCCAAAAATTAAAAACTTCATTTGGAGAGACTTAAGTGGAGCTATTGCTGTTGCAGACAGACTGGAAAGTAGAGGATTGAGTAAAGACCTGAGATGTCAATTTTGTGAACAGGAAAAAGAATCTATTAATCATGTTCTTTTCTATTGCTCAATTGCTAGACAAGTATGGGCACTGTCTGAGATCCCAACCCCTGAAGAAGGTTTTGCTAAGTTCTCAAAATATGCTAATATCTCCTACTTGCTTTCTTTAGATAAGAATCAGAACATCCCTCATTATATTAGGAAAAATTTTCTCTGGATACTTTGGTACCTTTGGAAACATAGAAATGAGTTATTTTTTGAAGGAAAATCGAAGGATATTCTGGGTTTGGTCCTCAAAATAAGAGAGGAATCAACGTTATGGATTAATGCTCAAGGTTTAGAAAGTCGACAGGCTAGTTCCAAATTTTTTGATCGAGGAAAGGGTTCACTGGATTGGATTCCTCCTCCTAAGTCATGGTTGAAATGTAATATTGGAATGCGTTGGTGAAAACTACTAATACAGGGGGCTTTTCTTGGGTTTTTCTCTAACATTACAAATTTGTTAGAAGCCAAGTTTCAAAGTATCATCTGGGCTATTGATAGTATGGTTAATCATCATATCAATCAGGTGATCTTCTCTTCTGAAGCCTTTGAAATGATTAATGCAATCAACAGTCCTCAAGAATGACCTTCTTTCCAATTCTATGCATCGGAAATTAAAAGAGGTCTCTGCTTCATAAAAGAGTGGACAATGGAGAATGTACATTCTCATTCCAATCAAGGAGCTACCCTTATTGCCCATAGTGCGACTCAACAAAAAAATTTCCAGTCGTACGTAGCAATGGGTCATCCAAGGTGGCTAAATTCTCTTTTTGCTTCAGAAGAATGGAAAATACATAGACTCCTCTTTGACTGATATGTTTGACTTCGTTATAAGCTTAATTTTTTTGAAGAGGTTTGATAGACGTTTTTTTGTCTCTACCCAGTTTTTTCCTTCAATGAGTTGACTTTTTCTGATAACCTTCACTTATCTTATTTCTATCTTATCACACTTCTCCCAATCTTTTTGTTTCTACTGCAGTAGATATTTTCTCCCTTGGTTCTGCTGTTTGGATAATCCTTGCAGTAAACATATAATTTTATTACCTCTTCCCTTCTCTTATTTAACCCTACTATTTATCATATATAAATACCCTCTTCTAGCGCTTTCAAACCTCAATGTTCTCCCTTCAAGTGAGACTAATGGAGAAGGACCTTTGGGATGAGATTCAAAATTTAGCACTAGGGAGAGAAGACCCAGAGTTCTTAATTCCAAACTCCGACTATGAAGATTTCCTAGCAAGCAACAGGCTCAGCTTGATAGCCAGACCACTTAACCCAGTGGATCAAAATTTGTTTGAAGTGGCGGCAAATCTTCCTACAGTCTGGGGACTAGCATCTTCAGTTCATGGCAGAGTTCTCGATGACCGTTTTATCCAGTTTCAGTTCTAGTCTGAAAGAGATCTGATATCAGTACTTCGACGTGAACCATGGAGCTTCAATAGATGGTTTGTTGCCTTGCAAAGATGGGATGACTAACCACAGTTGGATTTCTTAACCTCTTTAGATCTTTGGGTTTAAATCAGGGGTCTCCCTATCTCTTATGTCTCTGCTAAAACTATCCGCATAATAGCTAGATCTGTAGGGGAGTTAGTGCAGTTGGACTTTGAGGATTCAGTTACCAACCAGATTTCATTCCTCCGTGTGAAAATCAGGGTCTCCATAACTGATCGCTTTAGGTTTTTCAGAAGAGTGAGATTTCAAACAGGTGACAGAGCTATGCTTGGCTTCCAGTACGAGAAGATGGAAAACATTTGTACTAATTGTTGCAGGATTATGCATCCTACCTCTAGATGTCCCTTTGAGCCTATCTGATGTGACCCGAGGACGCGGTCACGGCACGGACGCGGCTTAAGCTCTCAGCCAACCTTCAAACGGTAGAACTTTCCTCGGCACAGATTCTGGGCTTCAGATCTAGGGAAGAAACGAACGAGGGAAACAAAGTTTGACAGGATTCAAACGAGCCGTTTAGGAGATACGTCGAGAAGCCACGAATGGATCGATCGGATAGTACGGGTGCGGAACAAACGAACGAATGGTTGCGGTGGAAACGTTGGTGGGGACGAGTTGAGATGATTTAGTAAAGAACTCGAGAACTTATGGCAGAAGACTCGAGGTTGCGAAGGGGAAAGATGGGAAGCGAAGTGAGGGGAAATTACGAGTGGATCGAGAGACGACACAAGAGGTTTGGCTCTCCTCTTGATACGGTCTCTAACAAGGTCGAACCCGGTTCGAGGCTTGTTAGGATTTTCTCAAGGTTCAATCCCGGATTGAAGAAAGAGAAGAGTGAGACAAGTTTCAAGAATCTCTCTTGAAGAAAAGTTTTATTTTCATATAAGTCTAAGGAGGAACAAGGGCTTAAGGAGAGTTTAAATAGCTAGGTCTAGATAGGAGCTTAAGGACACACGGATTCATCTTGATCCGCACATCATCCTTTTGACGTGTCCCCTTTACAAAGAGAACACATCGCCACCTTTTGACTAACACGCTTAGCCACAAACACTCTCCAACGTTCACAAACATAAGGATCAAAAGAGAATATTCTCAAGTTCAAAATTAAACCAAAAATAAGAGAGAAAGAGAGATAACTGCCTTGGCCTTGTGCGTGAAGCAACTTAGCCTTTAGGCGTTTTGCGTTTAGCTCCATGCCTCGTTAAAACCTTCTCCGGTAAACCCATTGAGACAAACCCGGAGTGAGGAAAAAGAGTACACTTCCTAGCTTAACGACTTAACCATCTTCACTCTTGGGTAAGAGTGAAGACTAAGCGAACTGAGCCTTCGGAGTCTTCATGGGGTGGCTGGCATTGGACGAATGTTCGGACAAATAGGTTGAGCCGCTGCTTGGCCGCCTTTGCTGAGCTCTTGGAACGTGTGGTGGCTCCGGGAAGGATTGTTGGAGCCTTGGTCGCGTCTGAAGAGGTTGCCCTGGTCGCGTCCGATGCGTCTTGGTCAGGCGTCTCGGTCGCGTCCGGCGTGTCTTGGTCTTCTTGGCCGAGGTCGCGTCCTGCGATCACATCACTATCAATCCTAATTACTACAACAACCAAGATGATCAAGCTCATCAACGGAGAAACGATGGACTCGAGGATCCGGACTCAGCCCCTATCTCACAACAATCAAGCCCTGTCGCTCAAGTCCCTGTTTTGATTCAAGAGAATCAGAATCCTCCTCCCCAGAAAAGATCGAATCCTTACTTTTCCTTAGCCTTCCCTCATTTTGACTTATCGGGTAAAGAAGAATCTATAGGATCAAATCTCGATGGTAAATCTCCTCCCAAGATGCAGTCTAAGTATGAAGTGGGAGAATGTTCAAAAAGAAAGCTGAAGGTTAATCCAAACAAGGAACTCCCAATGAAGAAGAGAGCAAGTTTGCCGGACCATGACAGAGAAGATACTCATCAATTACTTTATCCTTCTTGATCACTTTTTTAGTTCTGTCAAGTTAACTTTTTGATGTGAATAGTTCTTCCCTTCAATTAGGCATAATGGCCTATGGTTTAATGATATTAGTTATGCAGTATGAAGCGGAATGTCACTGAAGAAGATTAGGCTTTAGCTTTCTGTTGGATTTTCGAAGTTAAGTTAATTCCTGATTTTGGTATTTTTCACTTTGAGTTGTATGTTTAAATTTTGATGTACCTTGTAACTCCCTGTGTAATATTGTAATCAGTTGTTGACCTGAGATCTTCTTCTTAGGCTTAATAAAATTACCCCTTTGTGGAAAAAAGAAAAACTATGTATGTATGTATATGTCATTAATAATACAACGAACTAGATAATAATCCGCGCTGGTAGCGGGGAGAATTTGTTTTTTTTATTTTGTTATTTGTTAATATTATGTTTATGTTGTATCATTCATTTACATGTTATATAATATAGTACTATATGGTGAATTTTGATTCATATTAAACTACTAATAGGTAGGCCTGGAAACTACTACCGATACCCGAATTGGACCCGTTTTTCGGTTTGTATCCGTCCCGGAAAAAGGTACCCGCAGTTTTAGGGTCAAGTGAAGGGTATAATAATTATATTATCCATGAATAATGATCGAGTATCGGATATTAATTTAATTTTTGAGCGTCTCGTTACCCATCTCATTACCCGACTCATAAATACATGTTAATATTTTTGTACAATAATGTTACCAGTGTGAGGAAATATTTATGTAAATCTGGATTTGTTTGTTACAAAATAATAGTAGAAAATTTATTAATTCTATACCTTTTATAAAATTATATATTTAATTTACTTAAGGTCATACTCTGATTTCGACCCGTAGTTGGTACTACTATTTTTGTTTGGTGCAATATCAAATTCGTTAATTATACATTTGGTAAAGCCAAAAATATCCAACAAAACATGTATTGACCCGTGATTTGATATTACAAATTGATGTGATCGTGTTTAGAGATTTTAATATACCAAATTTACAAATTGAAGTTATTGGTATAACATGTTGTATATTAATTTTATAGGTGAAAATTACAATTAGATTATGTATATTATCAATATTATATACTTATTATTGTTTATATAGTGAATATTATGTATAAACAATTAAGTTTTAGCCAATTAAATAGTTTGTTATTATTTCCTAAGATTTATGAAACAATAAATAGAGTTTTTTTATTTTGTAAACAAATTTAAACTTTTCTTTTGTTAGTTATTAGAATAATTAAAATATAATAGCATTTTTGTAATATGTCACATTAGAAACTGGTTAAATTTTTAATAACATAGGTTAAATATATATATATATATATATATATATTTTTTTTTAAAATAGAAACAATGTTGTATCCTAATTTTAATATATATTTGTTATTATTAAATGATTTAGATATGTAAATATTTAATTTTAGTTTTATAAATAAATTTAAGTTTTATAATTTTCTAAAGAGTTTGTTATTGTTTTCTAAGATTTCTGAAACAATAAATAGAATCTGTTTAATTATTTTATTATATAATTTTGAAATAATTTTATTATTATTTTGTTAAATAATTTCAAAATTATTTTATTAATAATTTCTTATAATCTAATAAATGAATAATTACTATTTTTTAGATAATCATTTTCAAATTACAATAAATTAATTTTAAGATTCTATTATTATATTTTGTATTAAAATACAGTGATATTTTGTATAATATTTTACATAGAATATGATTATTTGTTTAAAAGGTTGCTTAAATAAATATAGAGATTAAACTTTACAACTAGTATATAAACAGAATACGCATGCTTCCGTACAAAACAATTACGTCGACCTCAGCTTTATATGTCTGAACGGAATCTTAAACAATGATCCGATAAAGGAAACAAACGAATATTTTTATTGGTTGAGAACTTGAAACTAATAGATCAAATATTCGTTTGTTAATAAAAAAAAGTAGATTAAATATTTAGGATCTGGAAAATCTTGTAAATAAATCAAAGGTTACGAAGATTCAAAAAAAAAAAAAAAAATCAAAGTCCTTGAATGCACCGAAACAAAAATTCAGATGCAAACATGAAACATTTATCAATTTTAAAATCTGAATATATGTGTGTGTAATTTCCTCTAACACAATTTCTCAAAATTTGGTTGGCTCGGATCCAAACACAAATATTTCAACGCAACTGTCACAACATGATAGCAATAAGCTAGTTGGATGAGAGCAATAATAAGCTAGTTGGAGATCTATAATAGTATTCGAAGATATCTAAACTAGTCCAACCAATGAAAATAAAATTTATTTATTAATTGCAACTTTACATAAATAATAATATATTTACAAAAAGAAAACGGGCCAAAATTGGAGGCCATTTTAAAGATGAAAAAAAACTCTACTTGTAGAGCAACTAAATTATTTGATTAAAAATAATATAAACAAAAAAAAAAGTTCCAAATATGCCTTAGGCTTTAAATTGGAGTTACTCTTATCGGTAAACCCTTCTTTGGCACTGGGAAAGGACCATACTGTATTCCTTCATCGCCTCCTTCAACTTTCCACCTGCAAATTAAAATCCAAACCTCATTAATTATATTATACAATCATCAATAATTTGATGACTGATAGTAATACTAAGTTATACAAACAATCTCAGAAAAAAACGAGATTCACATCTTTTGTGTTGGACCATATATGGGCAAGGTACTAATTTGACAGGTCGCCGATTCACATGTTTTGACAATTCTTTTTTGGGGTACTACAAATCAATGTTATCAACATATATATCTACTTACTAACACAAACACAAACGCACACACAAATACAAATATCTACTCAAGAAGTTCTCAAGAATAAAACAAAAACTAAAGATTGATTCTTATATTAGATCTCTTATACAGCTGGCGATCTCTTTCCAATTCTTTATCATCACAAGTTTTTTTTTTCACGCCATGGGTCCAATGACTCTTTATTAACACTAGTTCACATCTTCAATAAAACACGAAATTAAGATACAAAAAACCAAACATTTTAAATGCATATATGACAATATGACATCATAAAGTGATGACGTCGTACAATATATAAATTTGGAGTCGAATATAGATTATGCAATTTACGTTTGCAAGCAATATTTACGTTTGCCAGCAATATTTACGTAGATAATATCTATATTATATATATTTTCAGGAAATTTGAAGTTTTGTAATTGTTAAACTCAGAAAAATAGAGAATGAAAATTCAAAACTTTATAAACTCTAACTTGGTGAAGAATGGCATATAATAGAACTGAGACACAAAATTAGAGTTCTTCATTAAAAAGCTCGAAAATATTATATACCAAAAGAAAATAATTACAATATATACCTGAAGGAAGTAGTGAGGTGGTGAAGGAGGATAAGCATCTCAAGTTTAGCCAGCTCACTTCCTGGACATGAGTGCACTCCATTCCCAAATGGCATGTACGTGTAAGGTTTTGGTGACACCTGTCAACATCACAAGATGTGAGATGTCATCTACATGCAATGCAAGTCTATCCAAGTCCCCACAAAGTTGACTAAACCCTAGATTTTGACATTGAGTTCGTTCGATGTTTTACTCTTCATCCATCTATCTTTCACCAACAATAATTTTTCGTTGGTACGCATCCATATACCACAGGACTAGTAGTCGAGAGTCATTGTTCCATGTCTCAGTCACCTTATTATCTACCCATGCATAATGATCTACGTAGTTGATAATCTTATTTCATTATAGATATACCTCGAATCTAGAAGGATCAAATTTTTCGGGATCGGGGAAATATTCAGGAGAGTGATGGATTCGCCGGAAAAGAGGAAGAACCTTCCAACCCTTTGGGATCAAGTAGCCTTCAAATTCGACGTCTTGTACTGCTTCTCTAAATGTAAAGGACAATACACTTGCTGCTCTTTGTGTCTCTTGTATCACCTACCAAAAGTACGTATCATAACACCATTAATTGATTGTACCATCGAACATTATAATGACATCATCATTACAAATGATACATTGAAATGGTATATACCCTTGAAGTCAGTGGCATTTTTCTTGTATCTTCCCATGAGATTCTCCGCTTTTCTTCTCTTATTTTTTGTCGGATGCGTAGTTGCTCCCTCTATTAAATTGAAAATAAGGATAAGAATATTAAATGGCTTCTTGGCTAGAAAACAATTTTTTATATCAGAATTGGAAAAGTGCAATAACAAAACCATAATTATAAAATCGTGTGCTATTAAATAAAATAATATACTAACATATTTGTGGAAAAATCCATCAGAAACCAAATGTACCATCAAAGGTTAGAAAATATTCATCATTTAAATGTATGTAGTATGATAGTTTAAAAAAAACTATTGTAATGGAGGCAAGAGATATAACTATTTCATTTCAGAAAAAAAAGAGAGGAGATATAACTATTTTCTCAAACCTTTTGTTGCGATAACATCTTTCCATATATGAAACCTTTTGTTGGTTCAAAATCAAATCCTATCCTTAAACAGTTAAGACACTATTTTCTAGATGATCCTTAATTAACATGCAAAAGATAAACTTGAAAAGTAAAGAAAAATTAAAAAGAAAGTTGCTTACGGTGACTTCTTGAAGGAGATTGGGGTTGTCGTGTAAGTACTTGAGAAGCCAAGTTAAGACAGAAGCGGTGGTGTCGGTGGCAGCGAAGATTACCCCGATGATGTTGTCGGCGATCTGTGAATCACTCAACCCGTTACGTTTCTGATCCTTTGCTCCGAGAAGTACTCCCAAGAGTCCTCCTCCTTCTCTCCCACTCTCCCTTCTCTTCTTTATCATTCTCCTTAATTCTTCACTTAATTCCCTTCGTGCCTTAATTTTCCAATTACCAAAAATAAAACATTCATTTATGGGATTGAGATTAACCCTAATTTATGCATCATTTATTTTTTTATTAAAACACTCAATAAAATAGAATAAAGTGAATGGAAGTATTTTCATCACATCAACAAACATCTATGTCTTGAAGATGACTTTGTCTTTATGTTTTTGTGAAAAGAATCTACAACCTATGTCAAATAATATCGCACACGTGTGGTCCCCAAAGACCTAAACTGTACAATCTTGTTGCCCAATTCTTTTGTGGTATTTTACGAATCTACATTGAATTGTCACGTTCAACGTACGCATTACTTAACAGAATTTAAAGAATCATCTCTATCTACCCCGATCATGAGCTTCATATATACATAGTTCATAAGTTTTATACCTTCATGGATTTGTGAAAAAGTGTGCCAGGTAAGTTTAGAGGCATGGAGTTGTAACCCTTTTCTAGACGTTGATAAAGAAGCTTAATTGCTTCAATTTCAGTGGGCTCCTCTTTGTCTCCAAACGCTGACATGATCGCCACATCGAATGCATACTACACCCACAAATCCAATTTCCTCTCAAATCAATACTTTCATAAAGATTCGATACAAAACAAAACCATATATAGCGGACCCTCAAACACCATGGTTCTGCTATTCAAAATAAATAAATAAAAAACTTCTAAGTGTATGTTTTAGATTTTGTCCACATATTTAATTAGAAAAAAGCAAACAAACAAATATCTTTACAGGACATTTTTCCTGAATGGAATTTTTATTTCATATGATTGTAGTGTACAAAACAAAATTTAGTCATAAAACAAATTTCAAGTTTGTTTTCTTTCCTGAACTATTCTTTTTCCTTTAAGAAAGTGAGGCCCGCAAAATTTGGAAATCATTTTTGTCAATATTTTCTTTTCGAATGCCTCAAAGGACCGTCCATGCATATAACCCAAAAATAGATCAAAGAGACATACTCGTTTCATGTATTCGAGGGTGTTGATGGACTTTTGTGATGTCCAAGAGGAGAGGGTTTGGAGGACAAGGAGCTCGATGTGAGAGACGGTTGGTCTGAGAGCAGAAGGCATGAAAGATGACTGAACGAGCCGCTTGAGGGTAGAATGGTACGGACCTTGGTGGAAAAAGAGAGCATCTGGTCCAATCATACGCTCTTTGCTAGAAGGGTAAGTTGGCTTGAACAAGTGCGCTTTGCTCACTAAGACCATTCGAGCCGCCTCTGGACTGCTTATCATCACACATGGACATCCCAATATGTGCGTCTTGAATATATCCCCGTACCTGCGGATCCCATTTTTCACACTTAGATTATTTTTCGGAATTTGTGCCACAAAAACATATTTTTATCATAAGAAAAGTGATTATTATGACTAAATTAATAGTGAAAAGACTTGAATTTAGTTGGATTGGTAATGTGAATCCTTCAACCATCTAATTTATTGGTTAACGGATACATATTGAACGATACACCTAAGGTTAATATATATGTCATTAATTCATGCCTATTTATGTATGTAGCTACGTAGGAGAAGAAAAGAGTACTTGTTTTGGCGAGTGGCGAAGAAGGAATTGGGATTTTCTGTGTAGAGGCGGAGTGTCTCTCCTATGTAAGGCAACCCCATAGAGCCAGGCGGTAGCCGTCGTCTTTTCTCTTTCCGGTGCAACCGCCATTGAAGCACTAACACTACTACTACTATTACAACTACACTTGTTATTGTGATTAGTGCCGATTCATCAGCATAAACAGAGGAGAAGAAAATAAAAGAAGATGGTGTCGATGACATTTGCATTATCAGGAAGTGATTTAGGTGAATTATTTTTCTATATGAATATGTAGTTTTAGTTAGGAATTGTGTGTGTGTTCGTTCTTGTTAGTGACTTTTGCTTGAAGATTATTAAGGGGTTTATATAGCTATAGTTGAGGTGGAAAGACACTTCATTCCTGGCCTTTCTTTCTTTTTTTTACAAAATTTATTTTTATGACAATTTTATACAATTTATTTTTATGACAATTTTATAATAATCCCAATTTTGCCGCCAATGAATATACCGTATTATTTGCAAAATAAAAATAACAATACCGTAAATCTTTTTTTTTTCGTATTTACTTTTTTTGCAGTTCAAAAACATTTGCCGACGGTTCTTTGGTCCAATAAACACAAAGTTGGAAACTGCATATAGGCTACAAATAGAATATGCTAGAAGAATAGAAGATATACATACCGTTATATAATTTAGAATTCTTATCAACAATTGATTTTAATTTTTCTCTGTAGATATTTTATACGCACAAAGTTTTCGGCGCTGAACTCTTCATGTGGTTATTGTTCACCTAAATTATATATTCAGGATGATTTTATATTTCTTTGTTGATAAGAAAATATGTACGGAACAAGAAAGGAGAAAATAATGTGCAAGTTCATTGGTATTTGTGTATTTGGACTGTATTAGCGTTTTTATTTTACTTGCCCTTTGGCTAACCCCACACTACACTTTAGTGACCACAGAAAAACAAAGACCTTAGTTCATCATTTTTTTCCTCTTGAGATAATTGGGATCCACTGAAAATGTTGTATGGTTGAGTTCTCTTGTCAGCAAGAAAAAATCTAGCAAAGTTAAAACTCTTTTCTTCTTCTTCTTCTTCTTCTTTTTTTTTGGTTTTTCTTGTAGAAATTATTAATGCTTCCATTAGATAAACAAATACTACGTTTGATTTTTTCTATTTTTGTTTTTGTTTTTGTTTTATGAGGATGAATCTTTTTCTCTGTACGATGTGATAGTTAATTATTTTTATGTATACACAGTGACAGTAGAAGATAATACAAAGAATCTTTTCACTAAACAACAATTGAAAACATCATAATTTAAGAACATGATAATATAAGTTTCTTTGTCCATCAAGTAAAATGGATCAAAACAAGTATTGATAGTAAGTTAAATTATTTTATCATAACAAGTTATTTTTCTAGGTCGGCATCTAGTTTATAATGAACATTAAAAAAAAAAAAGAATCTAAGTTATTAGATATAAGGTTTTTACTCTGGTCACATAAAACCTTTCTCTTACTATTATCGAAAACTTAATACTTACGTTGAGAAATTACATACGTGAGCTAAACCTTAGCTTATTATCTCAGTAAAATAATAACACTTATATATAACTGATGTATATGGTTGTTCGTTGTAGTGAAAGGGCTGCTTAGTGGATAAGTTGGATAAAGATAATACAAATATAGCATTTGAAGAGGTTTGAAAGAAAATAAATAACGTAGCCCGTGACATCCTGAGGAATCCACGTACGCAGAGACGAGTACCAGAGATCACTGCAAGATTCAGTAACCGCTTCGCTGAAACTCCTCAGCTACTCACACTTCAAGTTTTCCTCCTCCTTAAGATACTTCCCTTCGTTTTATTTTTTTGTAAGTCCTAGGTATATATATATTTTCATGAAATTAAAAATAAACGTTCTTACTAGTATTTCTCATACTCATTTTTTTGGTCGGCGATCGCATATTTGTTATAGTCAGTTTTGTTTTTTTTTGGGTGCGGGCTTAAGTATACTGGTGAAATACTTTGCACATCTTAGAGTAATAGAAGTGCGTTTGATAAAAACACAAGTGTCTTCTTTCAAATATTGTGTATAGGCAAGGACTAAAAGATAAATAATTTCAAATAATTATAAATTGTGCATAGTAAATTGAGAAAATCATATAAACTGAAACAAATATGTTTTTAAACATCTAACAAAATGGAATAACCACAGACTAAGTCTGGAAAGAAAAAAAGAAGCTCTCTTTCCCCCGGTTTTTTATGTTCTTGTCAAAGAAGAAGTCACATAATTAACTCTTACAGTACCTATTCAGACATCTAATTCTCTTTTTCTCTGTCGCATCTGTTGGAAGTTGGAACTTTGATTTCAGAAACAAGTATTTGTGATGTAAATGGTGTTCTTTTTTTGATCCCTTTTTTCTTGCTCAAACACTTAACAAACTTGCAGATATCATCCCCAATACAAAGGAACGTTTGTTTGATAGTATTTTTGATGCACTTTAATGGGCTTAGAGAACGTATGGCCCATCCATATGTATAACATAAAAACTCGTGTATTTTGAAAACGTATCAGTCCCACATCGGTTAGAACTGAAAGAATGATTGAAGAAGCAGGGTATAAGACAAGATGGGGAGCGACTGAGAAAAGTACTTACCTGGACGGGGTCGACTCGTGATCAAGAAGACGAGTGGCCTAAGCTAGTGACCTCCATTGCACATAAAGGAGGGGTGCTTAGCTTAAGGTCTCCCCAAGTGGGAGAGCCTGCATCATTATTTGTTGCAGAGGAGGCATGCGTTCGCGCGGCCTCCACCAATCTTAGTCATAATCATACTTTGTTCTTCTTTCTTTTTTTGACAAACATTCTTCAATTTATATTTTCCATTATTAGTAATGTTAAGTTTTGGAAATCTATACTATTTGTTATTTTGGACAGAGTCCCACATCGGAAGTGTATATGAAGTTGGTCAGTTTTGTTTTGGTATAAAATACAGAGCCATTTAGTGAAAGAAACTTATCTTTGGGCAATGACGCAGCTAATGAGGTTCTAACCGAGGCGCGTCTATTGCTGGTTGAAAACTATTTCCAAACCCCCTCTTAGGTGTAAGCCTTTGAGAATTTCTGGAAGGGCTCCCTTCGGGGTAAAGCCTTGCAATTTTCAGTTTAAATTTTTTATTCTCAACTCATGGCAATTTTTCTGTCTGAAACCTATAGGGTTATGTAAGAATTTATGGAAGAGCTCTCCTTGTTTCAATGGTCGTTGCTAGCAGCCTAGCACCAGTCAGCATCGAACCTTGTTATTCAAACGGACTCACAAAAGTGGTAGAGGCTGAAGTCATTACTTGGCTTCAAACCATACGAAACGTGGTTAGGTTTCTAGATTGGTTTGGGTTTTACTATTTTAGCGAGTGTTATTGGATTATAGTTTTTAAAGAAATTGGATAAATTTCAGACATAAAAACCAAATTAACCAAACCGAACCGAAATTTATTTTGGTTAATTTTGAAAAAGAAAAATTAAAACTCCAAAAGATCGAAAACCGAACTGAGCTTAACTAAAAGAAACCGAAATCCAAGGACTACTTTTTTCTTCCATCAAAATATTATTTCTAAAAGAGTGAATTTGCCGGATGACCAAAACAAAAAAACAAACGAAGAGTATAGCACACTAATTAAAAAATTAAGTGAATAACTATTAGTTAATGTAAAAAGACAAGAAATAGGTAACGTGAATGACACGTGCAGCCAACAACGGTGTTGGAATACAAAGTCAATTTTTATTTATTTATTTGGATAAATAATTCTTACCCCATTACATTTTAATGTGATATAGGTTTTCAACAAAACTAACTAAAACTTTGAAATAAATCTTAAAAAAATAGAATTTTTTTATGTATTCTACATAACTTGAATTTTTAAAATCGGAGGTTGAAAACTTGAAGTGATGAATAGTATTTATAAAGAAATAGTATAGGAAAAATAGTATGGAACATAAATAACTCAAATCCAATTAAACACAAAAAAGTATTATACTAAAATATATTCACTCATTTGAAAACTGAAAGTTTAGGAATAACATGAGATAAAACCAAAGGTGTTTGAGACCTTGCCAAAACAAAAGAATAAAAAAAGAAAGTGTAAAAACTGAGTTTCACACAATGAATTTGTTTGAAGGGGGAAACTTTCAGTTTGCACAATGCTGAAATCGTGTGGTTTAGAACCATTAGATCACCAAGGTCGGATTGGAGGCGAGAAACAAAAGGGGAAACTGAAAGTTTGAAGGGGGAAACAAATTCAATAACACTATCTCTCTAAGAAATCGAATCAAAGTGAATAAGCAAAAGGGGTATTGAAATCTCTTGGAAAACAAGTTAGGTTTTGCTCATGAACAAAGAAAAACTAGGGTTTTTGTATTAATTGCTGGATGATATTACAATGAAGGGATTGCCCTCTATTTATAGGTTTTCTTGGATTTATATAATATATCTGCTTTCCATATCATGGCCGAACTGATTAGGAAAGTTTCTTGTTTCTTATTAGGTCAGCCGCTGGGCGAGCTGAGACGTCGGTTCGTCACCTCAGAACAGGACTTCTCGGTGCTACTGGGCTTTCGAAGATGAAATCCGCCTCAGGGTCGAGCTCCCAGTTTAGATAACCGGTTTCCTTAATCGGGTTTAGATCCGTATGTTGGGGGTGCCAATTCCCGCACCAACAATTAGTCCCCGCCCCCAGTTCGGTATATTCAGAAGTTAATTCGAATGTTTGGACTATAGGAAAGAATATCTTATTTAATCCGTAAAGAAAACCGAATCTAATTACCTAGATCGTCGTGCTGCTTTGCCACCCATTAGTAGGATGACACGTGTCCGATGTGTCGCTTCCGTCAGCTCGGAAGCCGAAACGTCGCGTAGGTTGAGTAGGTCATTATGACTCCTTGTAGGGTTGCCGCCCACTTGCTTCTATAAATACTCGACCCCACTCTTCATTTTCACTTTTCGCCAAACCGTCGAAGGTATTTGCTCTGTTCTCTCTCCTCTTTCTTATTTAATTTGTTATTATATCTGCGAACTCTCTTCCACACTCTTCGGCGATCTGCGCTATCCTCCACCTCGGCCATGGTCCCCTCGTCTGCCACGGAAAGCGATCCGCTGATCCGCAAAAATTCCAATAAAAAACTTCCCAAGACCATCAGATCGGATCGAGGCGAAATGACCCGAAGAGAACGCCAAATGTTCTTCAAGACCCAAGTAAGATGAAATTCCAACCCTGAGGGTTCCTTCTTTAATCGATGAGGAGAACCGCGGGACTCACGGCAACGCTGCATCGGTCTCCGATCTTCCACCGGACAATTTGAATGAAGAAACAACTTGACTCGCTCCGGACGGGGTCACGATTGAGGACATCCTTCCGCTTTTAGATCACCAAGGTTGGATTGGAGGCGAGAAGACGACCAGCAATATCAAAACCGTTTGCACAATGCTGAACTCGTGTGGTTTACAAGATTGCGGTGTCCACATCATTATTCCCGGAGAGCACCAGCGTCCATGGAACCCGCCTCTAGGGTTTATCTGTTTATATGAGGGTTTATTTTCCAAATGTCGGTTGTGGTTTCTTCTTCCTAGCCTGCTCACCCGATATGCTCATCGCCGCCAGATCCCGATATGTCAGCTCTCCCTGGGAAGTATTTGCAACTTTGTTGCCGCTCTTACTATTGCGGTTGAAGCCAAAGTTTACCCCGGAATCGAATGCTTTGAGCAGTTAACAAATTTTAAAAATTCCCAAGGAAGCTCGTCATGGATGGTCAATACGAAACCGGCTCATAATTTCCTTCCCGGGGAAAAAGTTAGCAATTTCAAGAAGTTGAGAGCTCGCTACTTCCTTGTCCGAGTTAATGATCGTTCTTTTGAAAATCCGAGATGCGGTCGGCAAAGAGTGTGGAACAGCTCGCCCGGAATCATCTCATTCCTTGTTTTGTTGAATCGGACACTCGTATTCTGACCTGATCATAATTTTCAATGTTTTTGTAGCTCGCCCTACTTCAGCTCGGACATCAGCTCCCGAATTTCAACAAGTCAGGGACACCCTCTTCGCAGGAGTTGATCGTAGCCGGGATCATATTACCCGACGTCGTGATGAAGAAGCCATGGTCTGGGCGAAGACCAAGTTCTCAAGTTTCGTAAGTTCAGTGGGTCAATCCTCCGAAGTCCCAGCAACCACAAATGTCGAAGCCGGTATGCTCTGATCTGTAACTCCGAACAACGAGCCGGTCATTGATCTTGAGTCTGAGCAGGCGAGGAACAAATTCATCAACATTGGGAACCTTGATGACAGCCTGATTGCCCCTGATCTCGAGCATGAAAATATAGTTCCCAACGACTCACTCCCGCCTCCACCGGTCGAATCTGTCACTTCAGCGCAACTCGCCCCCGAACCGAACAGCGGTTCCAAAAGGAAGAAGTGCAAAAAGGACAATAAGGACAAGGGCAAGGGAAAAAGTTCCAACCAAGAGACGGGACGGAAGCGTTCTGCGGAAGAAGCTGGACTCGAATCCTGTGACCGCTTCGAGTCGAGCGAGAAAATGATCGCTCTGACCAATTTGCCTTCGATTATTTCAGGGATATTCCTCTCGTTTGTAATCAGGCAGCTGCCGGGGAATTGTGCAGGCATCTGAAGGTATCCTCTGTCATGTTGCCGCTGGTCGACAAACTGGAATTTAAAGATCTATATCTCAAGGTTGCCCAGTCCGCCCTTCAGGTTCAAGTCACATGGCTCTTTATCCTAACTCTAAACCTTATATATATATATATATTTTTTTTCTACTTCTCTCCGCCTTACTTCATTTTAACATGCAGACAGCCGCCTACGCTAGTGCGCTCACCCTTATGTACGATAGGCAAGTTAAATCGATGGCGTCTTTGGAGTTTGAATTCGACAAAATGAAGGAGTGCATAGACAATCTACGGGAAGCGGACAAGTCAAAAGATGGCAGAATCAAGGAATTGAAGGGCTTTCTTACGAATAAGGAAAAAAGCAGCAAGCAGCTGGAAGCAAAAATTGCCGAGCTGGAGCCGCGGGAAAAAGTTATGGAGGAGGAGAAGTCCGAGCTGAGAAAAGAGCTCGATGATCTGGGAACGAGGTTTGAATCAAAGATGAAACGGTTACGCCTAGACCGTCAGGCCAAAGTCGAGGGTACCACGAAGAAGGCGCAACGTCGTCTTGACAAGGTAAGGGCTTATCTGGTCGAGCAGGAGAAAGTAGCCCGTCCGAAAGAAGACGTCCTCAATCAGGCATATGAGATTGAACAGGCTATAGGGTACCTCTTGAAGAATGGAGCGTCTATTCCAGACAACCTGATTAGTGAGATCAACGAGAAGAGAGAGGCAGCATGGGGCGAGGTGGACGCGCTAGACATCCTGGAACTAGGAGAAGACGACCTCACCATGTCTCCAGACCAGCTCGGTTTCGGACTTCTCCACCCCGGGACCACGGCTCCGGACTCCGTTTGACACTGATATGTCTATATTTTGCATCTCCTTAGCCTGTATTTGTCTTGCATTTAGGTAGGACAACTAGTCGTTTTGCATTATTTTAGAACCTCTTTCGCACATTTTGCATGTTTAGGAAGTTTCTGCATCATCCTTGCATACATTGCGCATTTCGGAGTTTTTCAGGTGCCTAGGAGACGTTGGAAGCGCAGAGGGTCGAGCCACGCTCCTCACTTCCACAATCGAGCCACGCTCCTCACTTCCACAATCGAGCCATGCTCCTCACTTCCACAATCGAGCCACGCTCCTCACTTCCACAATCGAGCGCTCCTCACTTCCACAATCGAGCCACGCTCCTCACTTCCACAGTCGAACGCTCCTCACTTCCACAATCGAGCGCTCATCACTTCCACAATCGAGCCACACTCCTCACTTCCACAATCGAGCCCTCCTCACTTCTACAATCGAGCCACGCTCCTCACTTCCACAGTCGAGCCCTCCTCACTTCTACAGTCGAGCCCTCCTCACTTCCACAATCGAGCCATCACCCGAGCCACCGGTCTAGGGATTAAGCTTTTGACGTCTTCAACAAAGTTGTAGAGAATTGAGTCATCTTTCAATACCGTTTATTTCAAGCCAATCGGATGGGTGGTTCAAGAGTTATCATCGTTTTAGTGGATGCATATACACCCAGCTCGAGCCACTTTCACCGACCATGCTCGAGCCATTTTCAATTACACCACTGGAGCCACTCCTACTCACTCCACTCGACCTCACTCTAGGGAGAGACGACACACGACTCGACCGCACATGTCAGGAAGACGTTCCGTCTTACGCGCTTCAGGAGATTCCCAAACCGACGCTTCACCTTGTCGTTTTAAGTTTTAGGGATTTACATGTTTTTACTATAAATACATCTTGTTAAGTCTGGGCTGAGGACATCTTAGTTTTTATCTCGTTTTGTTTTCTAAGGTTGACCTAGCCACCAAAAACGTATTCCGATCTTGTAATCCAGATAGCTTTAATTTTATTGAGTTTTTGCATTGGATTTCTTCTACAAAGTTGTTCCTCTCATTTTTACCTATCTAAGAATGCTTGTTTCAATGTTTTCTGAGTTAGTATTGTTGATGATGACTTTCGGATCTGAGTAGTGTGTTAGTTCTTGAGGATGGGATAGATTAGGTGGAGGATCTTAGGATGTAGAATGTTTAAGCTTCGATTGTATGATTCACTTCTGGACTAGAGTTAGAATTACTAGTTTCTCTCTGATCAATTGGAACTAGGTTCGAGACATTTCCGCACCGAAAAGGTGTTTGATGAAATGTCTGACCAACTAGTGCCAGAGACTTACGTTCCTAGCCTAAGAGATTAGTTGTCTAGGATGTTTGTTGACGTGAATGAACTTGTTTGTCATGCCTGCTCGACCACGTTTCTCTAGCGAGAGCTAGGTATGGAAGTGGTTGAGTCTGAGCAGCTTTTGCCAAGAGATTGGATTAGCTAAGTTGTGATGTTCATTGTTTAGGGATACTTAGCTTGTGGTATGTTAAACACTCCTTAGACTAGGATACTCCACCGACATCAATTACCCCATCCTTAGAACTTCTTTCTTTCTGATTTTTATTACATTCCTGGAACTGTTTCGTTTGTTCATGCTTAGAATCGTTTGCGTTTTTATTCACTTTCGCTTCTTGTCATGCATTCTTGTTTCTAGTTCTGTGACTCATTTCTGTTTCGCATTTTGATCATTCTAAGACTGTTAGATAAAAACACTCTTTGAATTGGCTTAACTTGTGACTTCTTGATTGCATCTTGAGTGATAGTAAACTTTCCCAACTGGATTGACACCTTAAGTATTACAACGCATAAGGTTAATTGAGACCTACTAGGAGATACAAAAATCCTAGTATCAATTTGGCGCCGTTGCCATTTGGGATTCTTTTTGCTACATTTAAGATTTCATGTTTTGCAAGATTAAGTTCTGTTACACAATCATTTTGAGTACTGACTTACTTTGGTTTTCTGCTTGTTTGTTTTGCATCTCAGGTACCTGTTGATTGCAACCTTGCATGCACACCAGATCAAGAGGGCATCAGAATCTCCTTCCTGTGATCGACGAAATCAATCGGTTACAAAGCCCACGACAAGCTCGTTAACCCACTGATCATCCCGCACACGTCACTATGGAACACCAGAATGAACCACATCAGGGACTGCGAAACATTGGTGTTGGGGATGCACCGAACACTCATACTCAATGTGCTCGAATCGTTCCTCCCGCCGTGCCAAACAACAACTTCAAGATCAAAAGTGGTCTGATCACCATGATCCAAGGAAACAGGTTTCACGGGTTGCCTATGGAGGATCCACTCGACCACTTGGACGAGTTCGACCGTCTTTGTGGTCTCACCAAGATCAACGGCGTGAGTGAGGATGGTTACAAGTTGCGCCTCTTCCCTTTCTCCCTGGGAGACAAGGCTCATCAATGGGAGAAAAACCTTCCAAAGGGATCAATCACCACTTGGGATGGTTGCAAGAAAGCATTCTTGGCCAAGTTTTACTCCAACTCCAGAACAGCACGTCTTAGGAATGAGATTTCCAGCTTCACTCAGAAAAGCTCAGAATCATTCTGTGAAGCATGGGAGCGTTTCAAGGGTTACCACAGCTAGTGCCCACACCATGGTTTCAGCAACGAGTCATTACTGAGTACTCTCTACCGTGGTGTCCTTCCCAAAATACGTATGCTGCTTGACACCGCTTCTAACGGTAACTTCCTGAACAAGGACGTTGAGGAAGGATGGCAACTGGTTGAGAATCTCGCTCAGTCTGACGGTAACTACAATGAGGACTATGACCGCACAGTTCGCGGCGACGCTGGGTCTGAGGAGAAGTACAAGAGGGACCTTAAGAATGTCAATGACAAGCTTGACCGCCTCTTGCTAAGTCAGCAGCAGACTGTCCATTTCGTATGTGAGGATGACTCTTTTCAAGTTCAGGATGGGAAGGGTGAGCAGTCTGAAGCAATCAACTACGTCCAGAATCAAGGAGGATACAACAAGGGTTATAACCCCTACAAGACAAACCCCAATTTGTCTTACAGGAGCACCAATGTTGCAAATCCACAAGATCAGGTGTACCCTCCTCAGCAGCAACAACAAGGTCAGCAAAAACCTTTTGTTCCTTGCAATCAAGGATTCATGCCTAAGCAACAGTTCCAGCAAGGTTATCACGCTCCTTCCAGACCACCACCAGGATTTTCACCTCAACAAGTTCAACCTACTCAAGCTCCAGATCAAGAAATGAAGCACATGCTGCAACAACTTCTTCAAGGTCAAGCTAGTGGTTCTTTGGATACCGCTAAAAAATTTGCTGAACTCAGTCAGCGGATGGAATGTTTTTACAATGATCTGAATGTCAAGTTTGAAGCTCTTAACTCCAAGATGAAGTATATGGAAGGTAATACTGTTTCTACTTCTACCCCAACAACTGGCCAACTACCCGGAAAAGCAGTTCAAAACCCCAAGGACTATGCTACTATCCATGCCATCACCACCCAAGTTGTAGATGTACGGCTCACTGAGGACACTGAGAGTTTAGATGGGGAGGATTCTCTTCAAGATGAAGTTCAGATAAAGGATCCTGTCGAAGTGCTCAAGGATCCAATTAAGTCAGCCAAGCAATATGATCCTGAAGCTACCAAAGAACCCACTACTCCCAAGGATAAACCTGCAAGATTCATTCCTCCACCATACAAGCCACCTCTACCATTTCCAGTGAGGTTTAAGAAGCAGCTTACTGAGAACTATAAAGCTCTGTTCGAAAACCAAGTCAAGGAGATTGAACTTAGGATGCCTTTGCTTGATGCATTTGCACTTGTGCCTCAATATCAAAAGTTTTTATCTGATTTGGCAATAGAAAGGACCAAAGAGAAGGAGGAGATAGCTAAAGGAGCTCAAGCTAAGGTTTTGGAAGATGAGAGGGTAGTGCATGACGTAGGTGGGGCTATTCATGAATGCAAAGCTGTTATTCAGAAGATGATTATCCCAAAGAAGCTAGAGGACCCTGGTTCTTTCACCTTGCCTTGTTCTCTAGGACCATTGACCTTCAAAAAGTGCCTATGTGACCTTGGTGCTTCAGTAAGCCTCATGCCACTCTCTGTAGCTCAGAGGCTAGGATTCAACGAATATAAGTCATGCAACCTCCGCTTAATATTGGCTGATAGGACTACTAGATTGCCTCATGGTCTACTAGAGAACTTGCCCATCAAAATTGGACAAGCTGAGATTCCTACTGATTTCGTGGTGCTGGGAATGGATGAAGAGCCTAAAGATCCACTAATCCTGGGAAGATCTTTCTTAGCTACAGCTGGAGCAATCATTGATGTCAAAAAGGGGATGATTGATCTCAATCTGGGTAAGAACTTCAAGATGAAGTTTGATATCAAGGATTCTAGGAAGAAACCAACTATTGATGGACAGACCTTCGTGATTGAAGAGGAAGATCATAAATCTGGGTTTGACATCTTTGAGGATGTGAATGAGGCAGAAACAGAGGTTTTGGAAACCAAAGAGAAAACTCAAAGTGTCACTCAACCATTCTCCAACTCGAGTGCAGTCGTTACCCTCCCTAAGCGTCAAGCCCTGCTTCCTAAACCTCACCAACCGCAAGAGTCAAGTCCTCCCACGCTTGACAGTTTATATGAACTCCAGAATACTCAGTTTCTAAGGGATTCAGTGAAAGAGTTAACAACTATGGTGAAGGAGATGAGTGGACAAATCAAGAAGCTCCAAGGTACAATGAAAAGTTCTCCTACAAGGAAATTAAGGAAGAGGTTTGGGATAATGAAGAAGAGGTGTTGCAGAGTTCAACCACCACCGTGCGTTCTCCACCATCGTCGACTCGATCAAGGTTCAACCGACGGTGTGGAATCACACTCGACCCATCCTGAGAGGTTCATCACTCTGCACTCGTTCGAGCCAAGCCTCCGTTGTCACACTCGAGCCAATCTCACTCCGCACACGCTCCAACTACCATGCTCGAGTCACTCAAGCCAACACCCGATCGAGCCCCTCTCTCGAGCCACACACGAAGTCTCCATCGAGCCAACTCGTTAGAGAATACTCTCTCCGGTTCCCTCCCCAGCACGTCAATCTTCATATGTGTCAGGGGAGCGTCAGCCTTCACCGGCTCCTTCACGCCACTCGTCACATGAGTCCAGAGAGAGAAGGAGACTCGGTTCGCGAGGTTCTAAAGCGTCCTCTAGTCGGCGATCAGCGCGTCGTTCTGCAGCTCAAGATGAGCACGAGGTTGAGATTGAGGTTGAGCAGCGAGTTGAACATCAGGGTGATTATCAGCCTACCGAGGTTGTTGTGTTGGTATCAGACCTTGGTGAGTCCAGAGTCGATGACATGCAGTGTGACGAGCAGCAGAACATGTACCAGAACACGCCAGCGGGTGAGCAACAAGTCGACCAACCAGCTGAAGTCACACCCGCGGATCCCGAACAAGGCGAAGGACAGAGTCAGTTTCACGCCCCTCGTTGGGCGAGCACGGACTCCTTCTTCTACTACTGAGGTACTCCCACTTTCCCTTTGTACATACAATTTCATTCCTGCATTGTTTCTGTTGTGATTCTTAAATCCTCCTGCAAATTTTTCTTACACAGGAGACTGTGTAATTTAAGTTTGGGGGAGGGTTTGAGATGATGTATCTGATGTTGTGTTATGTGATTCTTATTTTAATTTTTGCATCATATCATGTTTGAGTTTGCATCCATCTATTACATAATAATAAAAAAAAAAATCGAAAATTTCCACAAAAATAAAGTGTTCATGTAGTTTGCACTTGCATATTTGGATGGAGTCTAGGTTTATTCATATAGGGTTGTTGCATTTAGCATAGGGGTTGATGATGATTGTAACCTTGTTAGCATACTGGATTCAATAGGATAGGATCAAGGCCCTTGTTATTAGTTCTTTGATGCTTGTTGATTGAACTTGAAAATGTAAGATTGAAGCATGTTTTGAATTGATATCATTCCCTATCTACCTGAACCTAATCCTGACTTGCAATTATCATGTGATGTATTGAAGTTGAACTCATGGATACCATACACATACTTGGATTGTCTTTCACATTTTTACCACCCTTGTCAATCCAAGTAGCTGATTCCCATCTTTGGAACAGTTCCCCGCACCCTTAACCAACCGTTCTTTCAAGCCAATTGTATTCTTGAGTGTCAGGCCTTTTCCGAGTTGAGCTTGTTAGAAAGTGTTAGGTTCTAACCGACAAGAGTAGGATCCTGTGTAGTTCTAGTTCGCGTTATCTGGACTAGTAGGACTAGGTGAGAACTCGATTTTGGGTATTGGGTATGGATTTGTGCAGAAAAGTAAAGAGGTAGAAAGTCTTTAGGAGGGGGATGTGTTTACATAGTTTACAAGTCTAGTAAAGGATTTGGGTTGAGCAAAGTAAAAAGAGTTATTGGTTCTGGGCATAAAATAAAAAGATTAGACAAAGAAAAAAAAATGCTTAAGTTGTCTAGAGTCCCTAGAAGAAAAGAAAACGAACCATAGTGATAATAAAGATTTCCCAATCCGCTAGAATGAAAAGAAGTGAACTCCTCCTAAGACTAAGTGTAAAAAGTTTGAGATGAAGTTTCTGATGAAGGGTAGAGATAGGACCAACTTCGGTTTGGAGTGTTCTTTGGGTAGACAGGGCGCTGCTCTTGTATGTATCAGTTGGTTTCAACCTTTAGCCTTCTCTTAAGCTCAACTCCTTTTCGTGAGAGAACCTTGTTCTGTATTGATAAAACCGCTTGATGAGGAGACCATCTATTTCTCTAACCTTTACCCTAGCCAAATGAGTTTAATGACATTGCTTAGCTTGATTCACGGTTCTCTGTTAATGAATGTTAACGGGGATGATTGATAGGATTGCATGTGTAGATTTGAAATAAAGTTCCTTCACCATGCATCATAGAACTAAAAACAAGGACCTTGATTCTAACTACTCTATTCAGCATGTTTTAGGTTCTGAGACCCCATCTTCACACCTCTCTTCCATACTTTGTTCTTGATAGTTTGCTTGAGGGCAAGCAAAGAATAAGTTTGGGAGAGTTGATATGTCTATATTTTGCATCTCCTTAGCCTGTATTTGTCTTGCATTTAGCTAGGAAAACTAGTCGTTTTGCATTATTTTAGAACCTCTTTCGCACATTTTGCATGTTTAGGAAGTTTCTGCATCATCCTTGCATACATTGCGCATTTCGGAGTTTTTCAGGTGTCTAGGAGACGTTGGAAGCGCAGAGGGTCGAGCCACGCTCCTCACTTTCACAATGGAGCCACGCTCCTCACTTCCACAATCGAGCCACGCTCCTCACTTCCACAATCGAGCGCTCCTCACTTCCACAATCGAGCCACGCTCCTCACTTCCACAGTCGAACGCTCCTCACTTCCACAATCGAGCGCTCCTCACTTCCACAATCGAGCCACGCTCCTCACTTCCACAATTGAGCGCTCCTCACTTCTACAATCGAGCCATGCTCCTCACTTCCACAGTCGAGCCCTCCTCACTTCTACAGTCGAGCCCTCCTCACTTCCACAATCAAGCCATCACTCGAGCCACCGGTCTAGGGATTGAGCTTTTGACGTCTTCATCAAAGTTGTAGAGAATTGAGTCATCTTTCCAAGCCAATCGGAGGGGTGTTTCAAGAGTTATCATCATTTTAGTGGATGCATATACACCCAGCTCGAGCCACTTTCACCGACCATGCTCGAGCCATTTTCATTCACACCACTGGAGCCACTCCTACTCACTCCACTCGACCTCACTCCAGGGAGAGACGACACACGACTCGACCGCACATGTCAGGAAGACGTTCCGTCTTACGCGCTTCAGGAGATTCCCAAACCGACGCTTCACCTTGTCGTTTTAAGTTTTAGGGATTTACATGTTTTTACTATAAATACATTTTGTTAAGTCTGGGCTGAGGACATCTTAGTTTTTATCTCGTTTTGTTTTCTAAGGTTGACCTAGCCACCAAAAACGTATTCCGATCTTGTAATCCAGATAGCTTTAATTTTATTGAGTTTTTGCATTGGATTTCTTCTACAAAGTTGTTCCTCTCATTTTTACCTATCTAAGAATGCTTGTTTCAATGTTTTCTGAGTTAGTATTGTTGATGATGACTTTCGGATCTGAGTAGTGTGTTAGTTCTTGAGGATGGGATAGATTAGGTGGAGGAGCTTAGGATGTAGAGTGTTTAAGCTTCGATTGTATGATTCCCTTCTGGACTAGAGTTAGAATTACTAGTTTCTCTCTGATCAATTGGAACTAGGTTCGAGACATTTCCGCACCGAAAAGGTGTTTGATGAAATGTCTGACCAACTAGTGCCAGAGACTTACGTTCCTAGCCTAAGAGATTAGTTGTCTAGGATGTTTGTTGACGTGAATGAACTTGTTTGTCATGCCTGCTCGACCACGTTTCTCTAGCGAGAGCTAGGTATGGAAGTGGTTGAGTCTGAGCAGCTTTTGCCAAGAGATTGGATTAGCTAAGTTGTGATGTTCATTGTTTAGGGATACTTAGCTTGTGGTATGTTAAACACTCCTTAGACTAGGATACTCCACCGACATCAATTACCCCATCCTTAGAACTTCTTTCTTTCTGATTTTTATTACATTCCTGGAACTGTTTCGTTTGTTCATGCTTAGAATCGTTTGCGTTTTTATTCACTTTCGCTTCTTGTCATGCATTCTTGTTTCTAGTTCTGTGACTCATTTCTGTTTCGCATTTTGATCATTCTAGGACTGTTAGATAAAAACACTCTTTGAATTGGCTTAACTTGTAACTTCTTGATTGCATCTTGAGTGATAGTAAACTTTCCCAACTGGATTGACACCTTAAGTATTACAACGCATAAGGTTAATTGAGACCTACTAGGAGATACAAAAATCCTAGTATCAATTTGGCGCCGTTGCCATTTGGGATTCTTTTTGCTACATTTAAGATTTCATGTTTTGCAAGATTCAGTTCTGTTACACAATCATTTTGAGTACTGACTTGCTTTGGTTTTCTGCTTGTTTGTTTTGCATCTCAGGTACCTGTTAATTGCAACCTTGCATGCACACCAGATCAAGAGGGCATCAGAATCTCCTTCCTGTGATCGACGAAATCAATCGGTTGCAACGCCCACGACAAGCTCGTCAACCCACTGATCATCCCGCACACATCACTATGGAACACCAGAATGAACCACATCAGGGACCTCGAAACATTGGTGCTGGGGATGCACCGAACACTCATACTCAACGTAGTGGAATCATTCCTGCCGCCGTGCCAAACAACAACTTCGAGATCAAAAGTGGTCTGATCACCATGATCCAAGGAAACAAGTTTCACGGGTTGCCTATGGAGGATCCACTCGACCACTTGGACGAATTCGACCATCTTTGTGGTCTCACCAAGATCAACGGCGTGAGTGAGGATGGTTAAAAGTTGCGCCTCTTCCCTTTCTCCCTGGGAGACAAGGCTCATCAATGGGAGAAAAACCTTCCAAAGGGATCAATCACCACCTGGGATGGTTGCAAGAAAGCATTCTTGGCCAAGTTTTTCTCCAACTCCAGAACAGCACGTCTCAGGAATGAGATTTCCAGCTTCACTCAGAAAAGCTCAGAATCATTCTGTGAAGCATGGGAGCGTTTCAAGGGTTACCACAGCCAGTGCCCACACCATGGTTTCAGCAACGAGTCATTACTGAGTACTCTCTACCGTGGTGTCCTTCCCAAAATACGTATGCTGCTTGACACCGCTTCTAACGGTAACTTCCTGAACAAGGACGTTGAGGAAGAATGGCAACTGGTTGAGAATCTCGCTCAGTCTGACGGTAACTACAATGAGGACTATGACCGCACAGTTCGCGGCGACGCTGGGTGTGAGGAGAAGTACAAGAGGGACCTTAAGAATGTCAATGACAAGCTTGACCGGCTCTTGCTAAGTCAACAGCAGACTGTCCATTTCGTATCTGAGGATGACCCTTTTCAAGTTCAGGATGGGAAGGGTGAGCAGTCTGAAGCAATCAACTACGTCCAGAATCAAGGAGGATACAACAAGGGTTATAACCCCTACAAGACAAACCCCAATTTGTCTTACAGGAGCACCAATGTTGCAAATCCACAAGATCAGGTGTACCCTCCTCAGCAACAACAACAAGGTCAGCAAAAACCTTTTGTTCCTTACAATCAAGGATTCGTACCTAAGCAACAGTTCCAGCAAGGTTATCACGCTCCTTCCGGACCACCACCAGGATTTTCACCTCAACAAGTTCAACCTACTCAAGCTCCAGATCAAGAAATGAAGCACATGCTGCAACAACTTCTTCAAGGTCAAGCTAGTGGTTCTCTGGATACCGCTAAAAAATTTGCTGAACTCAGTCAGCGGATGGAATGTTCTTACAATGATCTGAATGTCAAGTTTGAAGCTCTTAACTCCAAGATGAAGTATATGGAAGGTAAGACTGTTTCTACTTCTACCCCAATAACTGGCACACTACCCGGAAAAGCAGTTCAAAACCCCAAGGACTATGCTACTATCCATGCCATCACCACCCAAGTTGTAGATGTACGGCTCACTGAGGACACTGAGAGTTTAGATGGGGAGGATTCTCTTCAAGATGAAGTTCAGATAAAGGATCCTGTCGAAGTGCTCAAGGATCCAATTAAGTCAGCCAAGCAATATGATCCTGAAGCTACCAAAGAACCCACTGCTCCCAAGGATAAACCTGCAAGATTCATTCCTCCACCATACAAGCCACCTCTACCATTTCCAGTGAGGTTTAAGAAGCAGCTTACTGAGAACTATAAAGCTCTGTTCGAAAACCAAGTCAAGGAGATTGAACTTAGGATGCCTTTGCTTGATGCATTTGCACTTGTGCCTCAATATCAAAAGTTTTTAACTGATTTGGCAATAGAAAGGACCAAAGAGAAGGAGGAGATAGCTAAAGGAGCTCAAGCTAAGGTTTTGGAAGATGAGAGGGTAGTGCATGACGTAGGTGGGGCTATTCATGAATGCAAAGCTGTTATTCAGAAGATGATTATCCCAAAGAAGCTAGAGGACCCTGGTTCTTTCACCTTGCCTTGTTCTCTAGGACCATTGACCTTCAGAAAGTGCCTATGTGACCTTGGTGCTTCAGTAAGCCTCATGCCACTCTCTGTAGCTCAGAGGCTAGGATTCAACGAATATAAGTCATGCAACCTCCGCTTAATATTGGCTGATAGGACTACTAGATTGCCTCATGGTCTACTAGAGAACTTGCCCATCAAAATTGGACAAGCTGAGATTCCTACTGATTTCGTGGTGCTGGGAATGGATGAAGAGCCTAAAGATCCACTAATCCTGGGAAGACCTTTCTTAGCTTTAGCTGGAGCAATCATTGATGTCAAAAAGGGGATGAATGATCTCAATCTGGGTAAGAACTTCAAGATGAAGTTTGATATCAAGGATTCTAGGAAGAAACCAACTATTGATGGACAGACCTTCGTGATTGAAGAGAAAGATCATAAATCTGGGTTTGACATCTTTGAGGATGTGAATGAGGCAGAAACAGAGGTTTTGGTAACCAAAGAAAAAACTCAAAGTGTCACTCAACCATTCTCCAACTCGAGTGCAGTCGTTACCCTCCCTAAGCGTCAAGCCCTGCTTCCTAAACCTCACCAACCGCAAGAGTCAAGTCCTCACACGCTTGACAGTTTATATGAACTCCAAAATACTCAGATTCTAAGGGATTCAGTGAAAGAGTTAACAACTATGGTGAAGGAGATGAGTGGGCAAATCAAGAAGCTCCAAGGTACAATGAAAAGTTCTCCTCCAAGGAAATTAAGGAAGAGGTTTGGGATAATGAAGAAGAGGTGTTGCAGAGTTCAACCACCACCATGCGTTCTCCACCATCGTCGACTCGAGCAAGGTTCAACCGACGGCGTGGAATCACACTCGACCCATCCTGAGAGGTTCATCACTCTGCACTCGTTCGAGCCAAGCCTCCGTTGTCACACTCGAGCCAATCTAACTCCGCACACGCTCCAACTACCATGCTCGAGCCACTCAAGCCAACACCCGATCGAGCCCCTCTCTCGAGCCACACACGAAGTCTCCATCAAGCCAACTCGTTAGAGAATACTCTCTCCGGTTCCCTCCCCGAACAGTCGCGGAACGAATTGCTATTCAAACTTAAGCTGCTCGAATCCCATCCAAGATTTTGGATTGAAAATGGTCTGGATAGGGTGACAGATATGCCGTCATGCTTGATCGAATATTGTAACGAATGCTATCATTTGGTGAACTCGACACCAAGCGTGCCAAGTTTCTCCCTGAGCGGTGAATTCATGCCCTCCGAGGTGAAGCCGTTCTATATGAACAGATGCGCCAACAACGTAGTGGCTGCTGCAGCTCACGCCTTTTTTTGCCAGGTAACTCCTTCTAACTTTACATGTGTTAGTCTCCTCTAAGTTTAGTTCTAATCGACAATCTTGTGTGCATATTGAATCCGTGCACCGGGAGGAATGCCACATTCTTTACTATCATCACATGAAGAAGAATGAAATTAACGATCGTTTAACAGTACTGGAAGCCGAGATCGCCACCTTAAGGGCGAAGAGGAAAAGAACCATCGGTCGTCTTGACGAGGGCGAACAGAAGATCAGGGCAATGGAATGACGTCCTGATGAATGGGAGAGAACATGGCTTCATCTAGTATGGCCCATGCCGAAGTGCCTTAAGGCAGACACTCGGAAGATCGCAGCAGGGCTTGCTCTGGATGACTGATGTGCTTGGGACTGGCGATTTGAGCCATTCATCGGTTTTCTTTTTATATTTATATTAAAGATGATGTTGCGTTTAGACAATTTTATGTTTGCAATAAATAAAGTTTTCACTCTATTTGGAAATTTACACGAGGCAGGATGTCTCCCGGCTTACACTGAGTAATCCTTTATGAGGGTAATTTAACCTGTGCGTCAATGCGCTTTAGCGAAGGGCGAAGTACATGACTTTGGCTTACCTTCTTTGTTCCAGTTTGGAAGGCAAAAGGCGAAATTTAAATCTTTGGGTTCGGCTTATATCCGTCCGAACTGGAACTTACGAAACAATTCAATAGAATTCTTTGGGTTCGGCTTATCTCTCGTCAAAGAGTTATCGAAACAATTCAAAACGAATTCTTGGGTTTTGATTTATCTCGCATTGGAGAGTTAATAATGTTGATCATCTGGCCGAGATGTCGATCTGTTCGGTTCCGAACTGGGTAGACGAAGTAGTCTCTTTTTTTTTTTTTTTTTTGCTCATTCCCGAGGCATAAACGCGTCATTGAATGCGGACGCGGTTTCACGATGCAATATGATTGGCGGGGGAATCTCAGGACAAGGCACGTACCTCTACGATCTGATTGGTGCGAGATTTGAGGGACGCAGCATTTATTTCCCCCTTTCCCCCTATAAATAGGAAGAAAGAAGGTTCGCTGAGCACCTCACATCCAAACTTCAGAAAGATAAATTGCAAAGCATGCCTCCCACAACCCGATCTGCATGGCTGAGGGGAGCTCGAGAGCTGACTGCCGCCGACATCAGCGGATTCGACCCAGAAGCGTCGAATATTGCCCTCCCCCTGGAAGAGACGGTTCCGTCTCCATCTCGTGAACTTGTTGCGGAAATTGAAGAGGATCCGTTACAGAGAGAGATCCGCATCTACCAAGCTCACTATCAAAGGATGAGTTCGTATATCAAGGCCTTTTGTCTGAAATATGCCCTTATCTTCCAGCTCTGCCGTCTAGAAGAAACCATCTCGGTTCATGACGAGCTCATCGCCGACGGTTTCTACTTGGCGAACTGGCGTCTGATCCGACTGCTTACTGACCGTGACCGATGTGAAGGACAGGTTGCCAGAGCCTTGATACCCGACCTTCCGGAAGGCGATTACGAACCGCTGGGCGATCCGGACAACCTGCATATTGCGGAAATCCTGATTTATAAGAGTCGCATAGAGAAGCTACGACGGTACATTCTCCATCTATAAACTACAGACCACCATTTCCGGGAGAGCCACACCGTAGAAGGCCCATGTGCGTTCCTCGAAGAAATGGTGGCCAGAGGTGCGAAGGTACCGGCAGGTCGGCTAGAGGAACTAAGCCGGGAGCGTCAAAGCTGACAATCCTATCTCGAAGGTCTCGCCGTCAAAGAGCCACTGGAGTCCGACCTCTCAAGGTCTACGCCTGTGAATCGCCGAGGAGGTTGAGATAACAGGAGGGAGGTCTCACTTCGCACCGGCTCCCTGAGATCGGAAGGCTTGTCATTTTGTCCAATGGGATCGGTGTTCTCCATATCTACAAAGTCTTTAAGTTTCTGTTGCCTTTTGTTGTTGTTTTTCTTTATGTTGGCGATACGCCGGAGTAAAAGATTTTTCCTTTGTATGGCGAGATGCCGAACTGACTTCTTACTTAAATCAAACTAAAACTTCTCTTTAGTAAAAAGAAATCTCATTATTTTCCCAGCTGCGCCCACAAAATCTTATTAAGGAAATCGGGGGCTGCCTACGTACCCAAAATTGGGATCAAGCCAGTTGTAGTTCGTAGTACACACGTTTTCAAAACCGAGATCAGTCAATTGACCAAGTAATAATAACGTTTAAGATGAGCCGCGTTCCACGAGTTTTTGATTTGCTTGTCCTCCATGGTCAAGAGCTCATAAACTCCAGGGCGAACTGCTTTGGAAATAAGGTATGGGCCTTCCCAACGAGCGCCGAGTTTACTGGGGTTTATCTCCTTAGTGTTCTCGTAAACTTCGCGAAGCACTAGGTCGCCCTCGTTAAAACGTCGCTGGCGGACAGCTTTGTTGTAGTATTTGGCTGCAGCATTTTGATAGTTTTGAATTCGGACCAGGGCTTGATCGCGTAATTCTTCAGTGAAGTCAATGTGATCGTGCATCATGCTATTGTTGAGCTCGGAATCGTCGACCAACATAGTGCGGCGAAGTGTTGGCACTCCGGCTTGCTTAGAAAGCGTCTGATGATGAGCGAGGTGAATTGGGTTCCATTATCAGTGACGATCTCATATGGGAGCCCGTGGCGGCTGACAGGCTTGGTGACAGGCTTGGTGAAATAACCAGTGACGATCTCATATGGGACCCCGTGGCGGCTGACAGGTTGGTGAAATAAACGTATCCCCAACTTCTTCCAAATGAAGTTGGTAACATCCAACGATTGCACTTTATGAAACGATTCAGCCTCTACCCACTTGGTGAAATAATCGGTCAGGACCAAAAGGAATTTCTTTGATTTTGACGGAGGTAACGGTCCGACGAGGTCCATTGCCCAACACATGAAGGGATATGGCGCAGTGACGGTATTAAGCAGTTCAGGGGGGCACATGTTTCATCGATTCATGACGCTGACAAGCTTTGCACTTCGTCGAGAAAGCCTCACAGTCAGCGACCATGGTTGGCAATAATGACCATCCTTTTTTATCTTCAACGCGAGCGCACGTCCTCCGGACAATAATGGCAGCGCACGCCACCGTCACCTTCGTGAACCTTCGTCATTATTCGTTCTGCCTCTCCTCGATCAACACAGGTGAGTAGGGCTCCGGACGAGCTGCGTTGGAAAAGGCTACCCGTATCATGGCGTAATGCGCACATTGGGCATTCAACCGTCGAGCTTGCCAGCGATCTGCTGGGGCCTTGCAATCTCGAGCTGCCAGTCGATTGGGGATTGCACTATACCCGCGGATTTCTCAACAGGCTCGTTGACTTCCATTGGTTCCGCATCATCGGTGATGGTAAACATCAGATCGGTATGATCGATACTAGGCATTTCGATGCATTCGACCAGGACTGTTCGTCGTAATCTCGGGTCGGAACAATTTGCCAGGGCGGCGAGAGCGTCTGCCAATGCGTTTTCGCTCCTCGGGACTTTGATCAACTCAAACGCGGCGAACTGCTCCGAGAGAGTTTGGAGTAATTGGCGATACGCCCCCATACGCTCGTTCCTAGCGTCATATTCTTCACTGAATTGGCTAACCACTAGCTGTGAGTCGCAAAAAACTTGGATGCTTGTTACACTCAGCCCTTGTGCCAATCGCAGCCCGGCTAGGACGGCTTCGTATTCAGTTCGTTGTTCGATGCCCTGAAGCCTAGTTTCAACGCCGGCTCGATGACCTAGCCGGTTGGCGATCAGAGAATAATCACAACGCTGGATCCCTGATTGGAGGAAGAGCCGTCGGCGAACAACGTCCAAGGTTCCTCCTTAGGTATGGTTTCTTCGAGTTCAGGGGATAACTTCGTGATGAAGTCTGCTAGGACCTGTGATTTTAGGCTCGGACAAGAACAAAATTTGATGTCGTACTCGCTTAGCTCGATCGTCCATTTTGCAATTCGCCCGGATTGAAGAGGGCTGCAAAGAATAAACCGGAGTGGTTGATCGGTGTATACAACGATGGAGTGTGACTGGAAATATGGTTGAAGTTTCTATGCGGCGACGATCAAAGCAAGAGCCAGTTTTTCCAAGGTTGGGTAACGCGTCTCTCCCTCCTCAGGCTTGACAAGTACTGGCTGATTGGTCAGGTACTCCTTAAGTTGTCCAAAGGCAACTTCGCAGGCGGCGTTTCAGTGAAAATCTTTATTACCTCGGAGAAGCTGGTAGAAAGGGAGACATTTGTCCGTTGACCGGGCGATGAACGGATTCAGCGCGGCTATTCGACCTGTTCGGCGTTGTATCTCTCGTTTATTGGTCGGAGATGGCAGTCCCGATACTGCTTCAATCTGCTTTGAGTTTGCTTCGATTCCGCGCTCGGTGACGATATACCCTAAGAATTCCCCCGAGGTCACGCCGAAAGTACACTTGGTGGGGTTTAACTACATGTGGAATCGATCCAAGATGTCAAAGCGTTCGGCGAGGTGCTGAATATGCTGTTCTGCTATGAGGGATTTGACTAACATATCGTTGATGTAAACTTCCATCGTTTTCCCTAATATGTCGGCGAACATCGTGTTGACCAAGCGTTGGTAAGTCGCCCCCGCGTTCTTCAGCCCGAATGGCATTACTTTGTAATAGTAAGTTCCTCTAACCGTGATGAACGCGGTTTTTTCGCGATCGGCTGGGCTTATCGCGATCTGGTTGTAGCCGGAGAATGCGTCCATGAACGAGAGCAGATGGTTCCTCGCGGTGGCCTCTACGAGTCGGTCGATGTGAGGTAACGGAAAACAATCCTTAGGGCACGCCTTGTTGAGGTCGGTGAAATCGACTATCCACTTATCATTTTTTTCTTGACCACCACCGGATTCGCCAGCCAGTCAGGGTATTGTACTTCCATTATCTGATCGGCTTTCAAGAGTCGCTCGACTTCGTCTTGTACCGCTTTGCTTGATCGATGCCGAGACGCCGGCGTTTTTGCCGGACTGATTTGAAAGTGAGTTCGACCATGTCCTTAGTGGACCAGGCGAACGTCGAGGATCAAAATTTTAGGAAAGCTATCAGTTCGGTTTTGATCCGATCTTTGAGTTCGGCCCCAATTCCAACCGTCCGAGAGGGGTCTATTCCGTCTATGTTAACTTGTACAATTTGGCATCCCGTGGCTTTTAGCCGATCTTGCTCCGGCTTATGAGGATCGACTAAGTGATCCTCGCCCTGTAATTGCTATGCGTCATCCTTCCGCCGTTGCTTTCTCCCAAGCCAGAGCAGGTCCTGGTCATCCAGGTCCTGGCAGTTGGAAATTTAACGCAAAGATGATAGGTGGAAGGGACTGCCTGCATCGAATAGATCCAAGGCGAACCTAAGATGGCGTTGTAAATTGGCAGAGCGTATATGACCACGAACTTGGTTTTGCGTGTTACACTGCCAGTTTGGAATTACAGCTTCACATCGCCCATTGACATCTTGGCCACACCATCGTATCCGTTCAGCGTTCTGGACTCTGGTTTGATTTGCTCTAGTGTAACACCCATTTTTTGCTACGTCTGCCAGAATATGATGTTGATCGTACTGCCGGTATCCACTAAGACTCGCTCTACATCGAACTCACCCATTGTGACTCCCACGACGAGGGGGTCGTTGTGAGGATGGTGGATTCCTTTAGTGTCTTTGGTTGTGAATGTGATGGGATTCGTACTAAGCATCTCCTCCTCGGAGATCGCCTGAATGCTGCAGATTTGGCGTGCTCGCTTTTTTAGGGCCCAGACGAAATCCTTGCACTCATCGGTCTGACCGATAATCATAGAGATACGACCCCATGGTGGGGTCTGTTCAGTCTGCTGTTTTTTTTGACGCTTGGGTGGTGCCGGGAGTCCCTCTACCGGTGCTGGATTCTGCTGCTCGACGGGAGGTGGCTGCTGCAGGTCGCTCGGTGCATTATTTGGGTGGTTACCGCCCTTCTGACCTCGCCCAGGATTGGATCGTCTGAATCTTCCTCCGCGAGCTCTACCTCCGCGACCGCCGCGGGAGGCTTTAGGTTGATAGACAACTTTGATCTTCCAGATAAATACTTCTCGAATAAGTAATTGGACATATGCTTGCACTCGGCCGTGGAATGGCCTCCGATCATGTGGAAATCGCAATAAAGCTCCTCCTGTGCGTTTGGAGGCGTGTTATCTTGTCCTCCATCTTCGGAGATTGCAGTGACCACCCCACGTTTAGGATCCTTTGGGTCGTGATGCTTCCGGGATTCTTGGTAGGCGTCTCGGCTTTTCTCTTTTGCCGAAACTGTACGTGTGGGAGGGGCCTTCGCGGTCTGCTTCTCTTTGTCCTCCTCGATGTACGCGAAACGGGATCCCCATTGGAGTGCGTCATCCAACTCCTTGGCCGCTCAGATATTGAGGTCCACTTGTAAGGGCGACCCGGGGATGAGTCCTTTTTTGAAGGTGGCGATCGCAACGTCCTCGGTGACTAAGACGCTGGCATACCTTTCCTTGAATCTGGTAAGGTATCGTCACAGAGGTTCGCCGGGCTCCTGGACTGTCTACCACAACTCGGCACTAGAAATGCTGCGTTCTATGAAGACCTGGTAGTTTCGCAGGAAAGCTGTCGACAGCTCAGTGAAGTTGTCGATCGAATTCGCCGGAAGCCGAGAGAACCAGGTTAATGCGTTCCCTATTAGACTCTCGACGAATAGCTGACATTGACCGGCGTCTTTCTGTTCTTTGGTGAACCTTGCTTTGGACACGACAGCCATGAACGAGGTTATGTGCTGCATTGGATCCTTCGTCCCTTCGTTGGTCGACAGCCTTAATTTTACGGCTAGGACATACATCTCCAGAAGTCGTCTGGTGAACGGGGTCCGTTGCGTGGCCTCGAACATCCTGTCGATCTCCATGGCTGTGCTCACAGCCCGGTGGGGGAGGGATCCCATATCTCGGATTTTGTGGTGGATTTCCTCTAACTCAGGATAGGGAGCAGAGACCGGATCTCTCTGAGAGGACTGCCCGACGTGGGGTTGCACCCCTGGGGCTAGCACCGATGGTGCGTATTGGTCTGGAAATTGGAAAGCTGAAGGCGGCGGATTGCTAAACAGCCGTCGGTTTAAGGAATCATTCCTCCGAGCTGCCTGCGGTGGTGCAGTTCTGCTGGGATGGAGGGGGCGCGCTGCGCTCTATTGCGTCCAACCGTTGGTTTGTGTCGGATATTGCCTGGAAGAGATCCTTAGAGATCGTTCCGAACACGTGGCAGAGGTCATCCACGGAGAGAGAGTTAGTAAGGTTGCAACACACGTGTGGACGAAGTCTGCCTAGCGACAGATCCATTGATAGGTAGCTCCCCATCAGGTTCCTGGGCTCCGGGATGGGGTGTCTCGGCGTTCTGCACCCCAACGGAAGGTTTCACCGAGTCGTCTGCCGGATTTTCCGATGCGCCACGGTGGCGTCGGTAATAGACGCGCGTGGCTAGTACGTCGGTAGGTGGATCTGTAGCGACACCCGGCGAGTCGGTGGCTCCGGCGACCGGGTAGTCTTGCTGCGGAGCAGTTGCGTCGGTAACACCGTTGCCAGATGCTATAGACATGTTTCCTGTTTGAATTTCAAAGGATTCTAAGAGAGAAGTGATCTGAGAACTTAGCGTCCCCACAGACGGCGCCAATTGTAGAAACTGAGTTTCATACAATGAATTTGTTTGAAGGGGAAAACAAATTCAATAACACTATCTCTCTAAGAAATCGAATCAAAGTGAATAAGCAAAAGGGGAATTGAAATCTCTTGGAAAACAAGTTTGGTTTTGCTTAAGAACAAAGAAGAACTAGGGTTTTTGTATTAATTGCTGGATGATATTATAATGAAGGGATTGCCCTCTATTTATAGGTTTTCTTAGATTTATAGAATATATCTGCTTTCTATATCATGGCCGAACTGATTAGGAAAGTTACTTGTTTCTTATTAGGTCAGCCAATGGGCGAGCTGAGACGTCAGTTCTTCACCTTGGAACTGGGCTTCTCGTCGCTACTGGGCCTTTGAAGATGAAATCCGCCTCAGGGTTGAGCTTCCGGTTTAAATAACTGGTTTCTTTGATCGGGTTTAGATCGGTATGTTGGGGGTGCCAATTCCCGCACCAAGAGAAAAGAAAGCGAAAATATTTTATGAAACCACTAACAGTGAAGTCATATAATCTAATTAAAAGTTGCATTAAGTTGCCAACCCAAAATGCTTCCTTCGTCTTCGAGGAGAGATTTAATTCCGAATCTCTTTGTGAATCAGCTTGAAAATGTTTTGGTGAGGCCGTACCAGGTGACTGTGAAGGACATTATTCCGCTGCTTCCATAGATGAAACATTGTGGCTTGAGCTACTAGCTTTAGGATGAGCAGATAATATATTAACTTTCACTTAAGAATCTATAATTTTTTCTTTCTTTTTCTTTTGATAAATAGATGAATTTTTGAGCTATAACTTGTAAATAGAGTTTTCTGGAACATCTCTTTATTGTTCAGCTCCACATTCAATATCAGATTCTCCATCTTCATGATATATCGGTTGTATAGTGAAGCGTTCTTCGCTCGGGGTACAAGAAAATTCTTCTAAGCTCAAACTCCATATTTAGTGAAAGACTTGGTGGCCGTGGTGTGATTTGCACAGTTGAAGGGCTCTGAATGTAGTGCTCAGTCATCGGTGAACTCACATTATGAACATCAGTGTTCTTGAAAGTATGGGACTTTAAGTCTTTCTCATCGAAGGTTCTGAACAAAACCTTTAGCTTTTTCCACAAGGAACCTTCGGAATCATCACATAGTGTGTGCCTATGTTCGTTCAAGTAAAGAACAACGAAGATGAGTAATGCCAATAATGAAGCAGTGCCTGCTATTAGAAACAGACCCCATAGGTTACGGAGGCTGAGCCTGTTGGATGTAAGAGCGGTCGTTGGATCAGGACAATCATTCTTCTTCGGGAACCATTTGTTTTCGATTTCTTGCATTTCATCTCCTTGAGTCACATCTAAGATAGCCGTTGAGATATCTCCTGTCAAAGGTGAATTCTTAGGGAAGGCCTACACATTGATCATGGAAACAAATTAAAACACCACCTGAATAAATGTGTATTTTGTTTTGGGAATTTTGTTTTCCCTATTTTGTAGAAGTAAATTGTAAAAGTCACTTACAAAGCCAAAACCAGCAGTCTTAAATGTAGGTTCAACCATGGCATATTTGGAGCACGACTGAGAAAGAATAGCATTAAGGTAAGCCACTTCGTCGAAAGCTGCTGCTATACCATTTGATTTCCCCTTGGACAAAAGTTCAACGGCTTCTTTGGCAGAATAAAAAGGCTTTAGCTTATTTTTTTGAAATCCCAAATCTAATAGAATATCTTTAACAAAAGTACCGCCTTGGTACCCTACATAATCCTTATTTTTGATGAGATCGTTCACAGTAATGGCCGCTGGGTGGAAACTTTGTGCCGTCAAGAAAGAAGTGAGATTAGCTGTGTAGGTCTGAGTGAGAACAAGCATCACAAAGCACCACACAACCATCACAAACCTTGCTAAATTGCTTACTACCTTCTCACCTATATACGCATGCACAAGTTCATTTTTATCATTAGAATTTTTTTTTTTCTTAAACAATATCACAATGAAAATATATATGTTGGTTTTGTGATAGACCTAAATATTATATCATTATTAAGATTCATGATTGGTTTAAGAACTTACGGTTGGCGAAAACCATGGTGGAGAAGGAGAACCAAAAACTTGTGCCAATCTGGTGGTGAGGCGGTCCACGGAAGTCTGTGTTGATTCTATGTTCGAACAACCACACAACAAAACCAATGAGGACGAGAAAACAACCAGTGGTGACCCATAAGCCTAAGCTCCAAGGTTCGAGGAACACCCATGTGTTCTTATTCTCATTGTCTCTCACCGGCACCATCATGGATACTCCAGACTCTGTGTACGGTAATGTGAAGTCAACATACAAAGACCTGTTCGCTGTGATGGTTACATCTCCAACAACTGCATCCCATGTCTGCTCAAATTATTGATAAAATAATGTTTAGCCAACTCATTGCTTGTAATTTTGTGAATGTATAGAATTTGTTTGTAAAGTAGAAAGATGGGAAGAAAAAAAGAGAACTAACCTTGTCATATACTTGGCAGACCAAATTGTTATAGTCAATTGGAGTTTCCAAACTGACGTATTCAAGAATGATTGAATATGACAACTTCTTAAGAGCAGCTTCAAAGATGTCTATGGCATAACCCTTTGCGGTTGTTTTGTTCGTGGTAGGATCTCTGATTACCTCCACAAAATCAAAGAAGCCTTTCTTCATTGGAACGCCCACTGTAAGTTTCTTCCTTGGAATCTCCCATCCTTTCGGAATGGTTTTTGACTTCCCTGGCCATATCACCGGCCCCAACTTTGTTTTGTCTGAACTAGCATTCACAAATCCGATTATCCTCTCTTTATTTCCAACAAAATTGACGATCTCAAACTTTGGTGACTCGAGCTGCCCGTCTGTGAGATTAAAGTCTCCTGCTAAACCCTTGAAACTTACTTCTCGGAGAGCCTTTTGAAGACTTGGACCATAGCGAGAGACCCCTACGTTCCCCAAATCTGTCATGTTCTTTGACGAGGCGCTTCCATTATCATACTGTAAGCTATTAAAATTGGTTTTCTCCACGGCCAAGGCCAATGCAGTGATTGAATCATACGCCCATAATGCAAAAATGTGTAGTTCATTCCTCGTGGATGTTTTCTCCTTCTCGAACGATCTTTTCCATCTCAAATGGAAATCTTCAAGTTCTTTCGATTTGGGGACATGGCTCCTCACACCTAACACTCCCTCTATAGTATTTAAGCTATGACCATGGTCGATATGTCTCATCATATGTGTCAATTCATTGGTCATTAACCATACATACCCTTCCTCCATCATCCCGATCTCTCTAGCTTTCTGAAAAACTCGTAAACCAAGACTTGATTCCATGTGGACAACGAATACTCTCGTTTGCCTCCCCATGAGCTTACGAAGTTCATTTTGAATCTGACCATCGTTAGCCTCCGGAGAAATGGCACTTTTGTTGACTTCCACGTTTTGTAAAGCGTCAGACAAGAAAGGCATGAGTCCTTTACCTAACTCATTGTCCTCATAAATGGCGACGACGCTTCTCCAGCCAAAGGATTTGACAACGTTGGCAATGGCTTTCACCTGGGATGAGTCGTCGAGAGTGGCTCGGACAAAGTAAGGGCTTTTGATGGATGTCAAAAGAGGGCTTGTTGCTGAGAATGTGATGGTCGGTACTTGAGTTTTGTTGGCTAGTCTAATCATAAACTCTGCTTGCATAGAGTTTCTTGGTCCGATGATGGCGCTCACTTGCTCGTTTTTGATTAGGTCCAAGGCTGCTTGCACCACAAGAAAACAGAAATAAAAGAAGAAAGGTTAATAGCATTTGTAAAACTTGACGATGATTGAAACTCATAGATTACGGATATCTTTCCAATAAATAACGAGAACATTAATTTACATAAAAGTTAAAACTTAAAATATTGATTGTAGAGGTATTCTATGACATGTCACCAATGTTTGACCTTTCATCTACTAATATAATTAGACTCATGAGTTAAATAAAATTAACGAACCTAATACTAGTAATAGATATTTTTGCAACCATACAAACTTCACCACGACTTTCTAGAAAATAAGGACTATGAACTTTGTGTAAGAGATTGCTCTTAAGTCTTAGACCAGATAATAAGACATTTTTATCAGATTCAGCGAAAATAGTAAGCAGCTAAATCATGTCTGACAGTATCCCTAACATCCTACGTAATATGTTTGATGTTTAATTTAACTGCAACTAATGATTAATAAATCTAAATGATTTCTTTCATTTAATTATAAAGCAAAACATAGAGAAGTAACGAACCTGCAGCTGAAGCCTGAACCGTATCTTCCATGGAATCTCTAACATGAAGCGTAATTCTTGTGCGGTAACTAGGATGATCCTTGTAGAAATCCGACAACGACATGTTAATAGAAGTGAGGCAGATCTTAGAAAATGTTGTATTGAGATCAAGAACTACCCCTACTTTGATTTCACTTGTTTGGTTTTGACCTAAACCAACATTCATCGACAAAAAAAACCAAATAAGCTGGAAAATGTAACTTAGAAAGGTGTTATTTGTTTTTCTACGGTTCATCATCAATATCATCCAAAGATTGAGGAGACCGACACTTTATGTGATTCTTTAACTTCCCTTTTTACTACATATATATACAGAGGAAGGATCGGGTTGAAAGGGTCTTACAATCAATGAAAGACGTCCAATTGCTGTACCCAAAATTGGTTTCTCAAAGAAAGTGACAATAAAATAATAATCAAACATTCAAACAGTGTTGACTATGAATAGAATAAGTGGTTTGTAAGTGTAGATATGAGTCTTTGCAGATGAATTTTCTTTGCAAAACATAGCGACAAATTTTCCATAACTTACTATATAAAACTAAAATAAATATATGGAGATTAATTATATACTAGTATAAGGTCAAAATGATGTCATTGTCCCTCCATTGGTTTATAATTCTTTTTTGTTTCCTTTACTTGCTGTCCGAAATTAAACTGACCTTTGTTTTGTTGGGATTCATGATGATTTATTAAACGTAGATTCTATCAAAAGACTTCTGGCAAAGTCTAGAGGTCGCTAGTTTGAGGGACGATGCTTGGAAGAGGACCATATAAGATGCTCTGATCTCTAGTCCAAGAGCATGTACGGGTCTAGGCCCATAACCTCTTAGTAATTCAAAAAAAAAAAAAAAGACTTCAAAATGTTTGAGTCAATCCGGTTGACCAATTCTTAATATATTGACCATTAATTTCGGTTATGGAAAACTCCGTTCTTGAAGCTTCAGAATTTTATTATTATTATTATTATTATTATTATTATTATTATTATACATTGAATTGCTACTATATATTTGTACGTATGGCTTTCTTATGTTTTCTACACATATTTCCGATTTTTTTATATATTAATTATTGTTTCCTTTTTTATTTTTCTGAAGTTATCTCCTTCTATAGTCTCATATAATTACGACTAGTAAACCATATTAAACTGATCTTGACTTTAACCCGAATTTTAGTTCGATTTAGTTTGAACTAACCTTTGGCCTAACCCGAGTCTTCTTAGAAATGAAAAAAAAAAAAAAAGATTAAACAGAAAAAAATGGAGATGGCTCATGGCGAGCACAAAGGAACAACAGTTAAAACCAATAAAAAACACGAGACACCAAACAAGAGCTCGTGACGGACATAATCCACTTTGACATACATCGGCTCGTGAAGTCGTGAACAACTAATGCATGGTGGATGGATTTTGAACGACCAGATCCCTTTGTCGAGACCATGGTTGGGAATGGATGGGCGGATTAGGAATGCGAAGGCTTTACTTTAAAAAGAAATTCTCGTTATTTGGCTACATATAGGAACCTGCCATAAAATCAATCACTCGCCACTATGTCTATAGGAAGTTTTCAGCGTTGCTATGAGACTGAACATACATTACACTGATGATCAATCAATCCCACGAGTGGTCAATTAAAAAAATAAATAAATTAGGGAGTTGAGCGTCTAATTTGTTACATATAAAAGAATAATAACTTTCATGGAAGAATATGCAATCAACCTAAATTATCTATTACTTGCTATGGAAGTTTCTAAATTTCTATCTATTGTTCAACTCTACATTCAGTAATAGATGCTTCGTCTTCATGATGTATTGTTTGTGTAATAAAGCCTTCTTCGTTCGGGCTAAAAGACATTCTTCTTAGCTCAAACTCCATATTTTGTGATGAGCTTTGTGGCCATGGTACGATTTGCATAGCTGATGGGCTCGGTGTGTAGTGTGTCATAGGTGAACTCACGTTATGAACGGTACTGTTCCTGAAAGTGTGCGACTTTTCGTCTTTCTCATTGAAGATTCTAAATAAAGACGTTAGCTTTCCCCAAATCGATGCTTCAGAATCATCAAATAGTGTGTGCCTATTTTCGTACAAGAAAATGCCCACAAAAATTAGTACTGCCAAGAAAGAGGCAATGCCTGCTATTAGAAACAGACCCCAGAAGCTACTGAGGCCGAGACTGTTGGACGAAAGATCGGTCTTTCGATCAAGACAATCATTCTGTTTCATAGACCATGTTTTTTCGATTTGTTGCATTTCATCTCCTTGAGTCACATCTAAGATAGCCCTTGAGACATCTCCTGTCAAAGGCGAATTCTTGGGGAACGCCTACACATTGATCATGGAAACAAGCAATGAAAATATCAGAATAGTCGCATTGTATGTGTTTTTCTTTTTCCTAATTGTTTTGTTGGTAAAAGTAAACTGAAAAAAAAAATAACAAACTTACAAAGCCAAAACCAGCAGTCTTAAATGTAGGTTCAACCATTGCATATTTGGTGCAATTTTGAGAAAGGATGGCCTTCAGGTAGGGGACTTCGTCGAACACTGCTGCAATACTGCGGTTGGAAAATAACGCATTGCAGTCTTTCGAAGAACCAAAAGGCACGAGCCGAGATTCTTGGAATCCCTCATCTATTAGAATATCTTTAACGAAAGCTCCGTGTTGGTACCCTACATAGTCCCCATTTTTTATGAGATCGTTCATACTTGTGACCGCTGGTTGAAAACGTTGTACTGTCAAGAAAGAGGTGAGGTTTGCTGTGTAGCTCTGAATTAGAACAAGCACCACAAAGCACCACACAACCACCACAAACCTTGCTAAGTTGCTTACTACCTTCTCACCTATATATATACACGCAGACAAATTACTTCATCATAAGAATCTTGATTCTTGTTTTAAAAATATCGTAACATTAATAATATGTAATGTATAAACAACGTAAAATAGTCTCATTTTTACTGTACACTGGTTTTGATATGGGAACCAAGAATATTTAACATTTATCATTATTGGTGTAAGAACTTACGGTGGGCGAAAACCATGGTAGAGAAGGAGAACCAAAAGCTAGTGCCGATCTGGTGGTGAGGCGGTCCACGGAAGTCCGTGTTGACTCTATGTTCGAAAAGCCACACAACAAAACCAATGAGGACAAAGAAACAACCAGTGGTGACCCATAAGTCTAAGGTCCAAGGTTGGAGGAACACCCATGTGTTCTTATTCTCATTGTCTCTCACCGGCACCATCATAGATACTCCAGACTCTGTGTACGGTAACGTGAAGTCAACATGCGTGGACCTATGCCTTGTGATGGTTACATCTCCAACAACCGCATCCAAAGTCTGTTTCATTTCATATTATGTTAGAGATTTCATTTTTAAAAAGCATATTTTATTATACCAGGGACATGGGTCTACTCATTAATTACTAACATGCAATTGCATGAACTTTTAGATTTTTGTTTAAGTAAGAATAGAGGAAGAAAAAAAGGAACTAACCCCGTCATAGACTTTTTCGACTATGTCATCGTATTCATCATCTACAGACTCGCAACCGTAGTATTGTGGAATAACTGAATAAGGCAACTTCTTAAGAGCAGCTTCAAAGATGTCTATGGCGTAACCCTTTGCGGTTGTTATGTTAGTGATAGGATCTGTGATTACCTCCACGAAATTAAAGAAGCCTTTCTTTACTGGAACGCCCACTTTAAGCTTCTTCTCGTTAGTTGGAATCACCCATCCTTTAGGAACAACCATCGAGTTACCTGGCCATATCACCGGCCCCAACGAAGTTGTTTTGTTTGAATTGGCACTGAGAAGTTCATTGCTCGGTGTCCAAAATCCGATTATCCTCTCTTCATTTCCGACAAAATTTATGATCTCAAACTTTGGTGACTGGAGCTGCCCGTCCGTGAGATTAAACTCTCCTGCTAAACCCTCGAAACTTACTTCCGAGAGAGCCTTTCGAAGACTTGGACCGTAGCGAGAGACCCTTACGCTCCCCAAATCTGTCATATTATTTTTCGAGGTGTTCACATTATCGTATTGTAAGCTCTTTAAGGTTGTATTCTCCACGGCCATGGCCAATGCAGTGATTGAATCATACGCCCATAATGCAAAAACGTTTACATCATCCCTCATCGATGGATTCTCCTTCTCGAACCTTCTTTTCCATCTCAAACGGAAATCTTCAAGCTTTTTTGATTTGGGTACATAGCTCCTCACACCTAAAACGCCCTCTATAGTATTTAAGCTACGACCATGGTCGATGTGTCTCATCCTGTGCGTCATTCCATTGGTCATTAACCATACATACCCTTCTGCCATCATCCCGATCTCTCTAGCTTTCTGAAAAAGCCGTAAAGCGAGACGTGAGTCCATGTGGACAACGAAAACCCTAGTTTGCTTCGTCATGAGCTTATAAAGTTCCTTCAGAATCTGGTCATCGTTAGCCTCCGGGGAGATCACACTTTTGTCGACTTGCACGTCTTGTAAAGCGTCAGACAAGTAAGGCATGATTCCTTCTCCTAATTCATTGTCCATATAAATGGCGACGACACGTCTCCATCCAAAGGATTCAACAATGGCTGCAATGGCTTTGACCTGGAATGAGTCATCTACAGTGGCTCTGACGAAGTAAGGGCTTTTCATGGATGTTAAAAGAGGGCTTGATGCAGAGAATGTGATGGTCGGTACACGAGTTTTGTTGGCGAGTCTGATCATAAACTGTGATTGCATAGAGTTTCTTGGTCCGATGATGGCGCTCACTTGCTCGTTCTGGATTAGGTCCAAAGCTGCTTGCACCACAAGAAAAAACAAACAAAAGAAGAAAGTTTATTATTTAACTACTTTAAGAAATTATGATAATTACTGATATAATACTAATTCACATAAAAGTTAAAATCCATTTGAAAGGTATCAAAAAGTAATAAGGGATGTGACCACCAATAGTTTTATACTATTTCGTCAAATATATTTGAACTAATTAATGAATTAAATATTTTAACGAGACTAATAATACTAATATGAAAAAAATAATAGTAATATGGATTTCTTCGACCGTAGCACTGTCACCAAGACGGCAAGACTTTCTAGAATATAAAGAAAATGATGTAAGTTATTTGGATTTTTATTAGTAGTAATCTAGAAGATAAATTGTCACCAAAGACTTTTAGCAAATAGCATAGAGGAAGAAGACACGTTTAAGTTTAATAGTGATCTAAAATATTGTTCAGATGAATTGAAAACATTAACCAGCTACATGTGTCCGGTGGTAATTAAGTGTAACCCTCAGTTCCTGCCTAATTTATTTCATAAGACTGAAACTAAAAACTAATAAATTTAAATGTAGCGAAGAAGCAAGAGGCAGAGAAGTAAGAACAAACCTGCAGCTGAAGCCTGAACAGTATCTTTCATCGAATCTCTGACTTGAAGCGCAAGTCTTGTGCGGTAATTAGGATGTTCTTTGTAGAAATCGGACAACGACATGTTCATAGAAGTGAGGCAGATCTTGGAAAACTTTGTATCGAGATCAAGAACTACTCCTACTTTGATTTCACTTGTTTGGCTTCGTCCTAAACCAACCCCCATCGATAAAAAAACGCAAACGAACAAGACAAAGTAACTCAGAAAGGTGTTATTAGTTTTTGTTGGGTTGGTCATTATTCATAAATAGAGGTGTTATGTGATTCTCTAACTTCTCTTTTCGTCTGTTATATATATATACAAAGGAGAAAAAAGTCGGTTTGAAGAGGTCTTGGAAGACTTTGAAATACTATACCAAAACAGCAAAACTGGTTCTCAAATCTCAAGGAAAGAGTCATAAAATAAGAAACGATTATTAGTGTTGACTGGAAAATAAAATAAAAAATTAAAAAGTGGTTTGAAAGAGTCAGATAAGATATATATTACCAAATTTCATTGCAAAGAAAAGCTACACAAATTTATATTATACACTGAAATTTGAAAATCGAATAGAAAAATATCTACCTCAAGTAAAAATAATTGGGCTAATTTGTATTTCCATTTGGATTCGAATAATTAATAATGTGTACTTCAGTTAGTGGGATTAGCTAACAATAAAAACATACTTATAATTTTATCGGTTATGCCAAGATTTTATTCACTTTCTTAATGTTTCGTTCGAATTTCCAAAAAAAAGAAAGGCCAATTATAAAATACTTTTCTTACCAGTTCCATTATGGAGATCAGTCAACGGTAAAACTTTATCTTGAAGATTCTGGTGCAAGTGTATAATTTTTCAATTTATTTTTATAAAAGGTAACTTGTCACCATATTAGTGCAAAGGACATTGTGTTAAACCAAATTTACTTTGTTCAACGCGTTTTTGGGTATTTTATATTTCATCAAACACAATCATTATTTGAGGACCAAATTTAAAACACGTCTCCAAGAATAGGACATGAAGACGTATAGTGTAGGCAAATCAAAAACAAATATTAGTTTTGTCAACATTTGTTTTTTTCCAAAACGATGAAAAAGACATTAATCGGGAAATATTATCCTTTGTGACATTTTGGTCGTTCATATCTCCCTAATTTTTTATATGACTCTAAAAGGAAGACGACTAGAATCCAAATTCAGTCATCTAACTTTGACACTCAGTTTGAAAACAACCATAGGAATAAAAGATGTTAACCTTGATTAGTTTAAACTCAACATATAGCGTCAACAAAAGCAATACAACTCTCTCTTCTCTCTTTTTTTTTTCTTTTGATAACTCAGAAGTGATTCTAAAGACTTTCTAGGCCCAAACACTAATCTTCTGGAGCCGGAGGCCAAGTGGGCTCTTCTCTCTTCTCTCTCCCTTCTCTTTAAAAACCCTAGTCTTTCTTGCCGCCGTTTGCCTTTCCGGCTTGCCCTTCCAGCGCCGGAGAGGGCTCCTCTTTGTTTTTTAGTAGTCTCGCCGGCGTCTCTCTTTCCTTGAATTTGCGGCTGTCCTCCGTCCGTTTCTGGGCTCAAGGTAGGTGGTTCCAGAGTAGATCTGGCGTGTGGCAACGACGAGAAGCTTATGGTGGTCGCCGGAGTTTCCTCGAGACTCGTGGGTGTGAGGACAGCTCCGATCTGGGTGTTCTCTTCGGCAGATCTGGGTTGAGCGTCTCGTCAAGCATCGATAGCTCCGGTGGGTTTTGGCTTTGATGAGTGTCGGGGTCTGAGATCTCCTCCTTGGATGTTCTCAGAGATCAGTTTCAGGTGTTCTTGGTCATCAGTTTCGCAGATCTCCCCTTCTCCAGTCAGTTCGGTTGATTGCTCTTCGTGTTTGGTTTCGTCAAGTGAGTATGTTCTCGGCTGTGCTTAAGTGTAGATCTTGGCATACAACTAGAAGGCAGGGATTCTTTTGGATGGTGAGGAAACCCTATGTGGTTTACTTTTGGTAGAAGATGCCAGAGGTTTCCCGAAGGTGTTTTCTCGCAGCTCAACATTCAATTGACTGCTCGTCTTGGAGGTCAGTTCTAGATCCCTTGGATCTAGTAGGCGGTTGCGGGTTCCGATTTTTATCTTCTGGATTGAGCAACCAGTATTTTAGAGATCGTCGCGTTTTACTTCTTACTCTGGACCAGTTGTTGGGTTCCTTGCTTGGAGATAACAGAGATCACCATTTATGGAGATGGGGGTTAGCTCTCTGAGTGTGTTCGGTTGCTAGGCATGGGACCGTCACTGTAGAGCCTGTTGTCGGTAGTTAGAACAGGCCCGGAGATCTGTTCCGGGTCAGGTGAGACATTGAAGGTTGAACCGGAGTTGGATTTCGAATGCTTCCGATAAGGGTTCACTTCAGTGTCTCTGCCGCAAAGGAGTGGGTCTCGCATTCGCCGGGATTACTGTTCCGATCACTGTTGCAGGTCACGTTTAATTCAGGAGGAGAAGATATTTTTTTTGTTAATGGGCCGATTTCATGTTATTTCCATTTTGTACCTCTCTAATATTGTATGTTCCAAGGCCTTGTCCAATTAAAATTGGGAAAACCCATTCGTAAATATAAAATATTTTATTTAAAAAAAAAAAAAAAATGGAAAGAAAACAATACAACTGGAGTGGCTAATTTGTTATGCGCTTTTGCAACTTCTTTTAATCATTTCACCTTCACATTAATAGTAGATTCCTCATCTTCAACTTGTTTTGATTGCAGAGTGAATAGTTCTCCGTTCGGGATGGAAGGCACACTTCTTGATTCAAACTCCCTATTTTGTGATGAACTTCGTGGCAATGGAGTGCCCTGATCGGTCAAAGGGGTTGAACTTCCTTGAGTAATAGGTGAACTCACATTATGAACGGCATTCTCCTTGAACGTATGAGACTTTATGTCTTTCTCATCAAAAATTCTAACCAAAGATTTTAACTTTCTAGGGAAGGAATGTTCAGAGTCAGCGAAGAGTGTGAGCTTGTGTTCGTACAAGAAGGTGACAACGAAGATGAGAAGTGCCAGGAACGAAGCGATGCCTGCTATTAGAAACAAACCCCAGAAGCTACTGACGCTGAGACTGTTGGATGAAAGATCGTTCTTTGGATCAGGACAATTATCACTTTGTTTCTTGAACCATTTATTCTCTATATTTTGCATTTCTTCGCCTTGAGTCACGTTCAAGATCGCCCTTGAGACATCATCCGTCAAAGGTGAATTCTTGGGGAATACCTACAAAATTAATGATCATGGAAGCAGAAAATCAAATCAGTGAAAATACCTAAATACTTAAAATAACTTTCGCTATTTTCTAAAAGTAAAGTGTAAGGTAAAATAACTTATAAAGCCGAAACCAGCTGTTTTAAAGGTTGGTTCAACCATAGCATATCTAGAGCAGTTCTTAGAAAGGATAAGTTTAAGGTAGGCCACTTCGTCGAAAGATGCTGCGATTGTCCCATTGGAAAAAAGCTCGTCGCATTCTTCGGCAGAACCAAAAGGTTTGAGCTGAGATTTCTGAAACCCTTGACTTTCCAAAAGATTACCCACGAAAGTGCCTCGTTGGTACCCTACATATTCATTATTTTTTATGAGATCTTTCCAATTTGTGACCTCTGGTTGGAACCGTTGAACTGTGAGGAAAGAGGTGAGATTCGCTGTATAGCTCTGAATCAGCACAAGCACCACGAAGCACCACACTAACACCACAAACCTCGCTAAATTGCTCACCACCTTCTCACCTATATACACAAACAAGTTGTACTAACATCATTATGATATTGCTTCTTAATTTGGAATCGTACTGATGATAAATTAAGTTATAATTAATTAATCATAACGTAGACAACTATTTCCCGATGTAAATAATTTCATGCCACTTAAAAGTTTTTATAGTAACTGATGAGGGTGAAATTTAATGATGGTTATAAATGATGGGACTCGTTTCCCAGCGTTATTTTACAAGTTGAAATTTCTAGGACTAAAAGAACACCACTAACTAGTTTTTGGTTATTAAAAAAAAAAAATGAGTTCTTGATTGGTGTAACTTACGGTGAGCAAAGTTCATAGTGGAGAAAGCAAACCAGAAACTGGTTCCTATCTGGTGGTGAGGTGGTCCACGAAAGTCGGTGTTGACTCTGTGTTCTAAAATCCACACAATGAACCCAATGAATACGAAAAAGCAAGTAGTGGTGACCCATAGGTCTAAGCTCCAAGGTTTTAGGAACACCCATGTGTTCTTGTTCCTGTTTTCCTTGAGCGGCACCATCATAGACACTCCAGACTCTGTGTATGGTAGCGTGAAATCAACATACAGTGACCTGTTTGCTATGATGGTTACATCTCCCACAACTGCGTCGTACGTCTGACTCATTAATAATTAATAACATATTAGAAATCAATCACACATCAATGGAAAAAAAAAAAAAAATCGACATTAATTACTCTACTAATTGTTAATTAAAGATAAAAATAAAAGAACCTTGAGATTGTTACCTAGTACTTCTAAAAGATAGGGGAAGAATAAGAGAACTAACCCCATTATAGACTTGGTATACCATTTCGTCGTAGTTCTCATCTGGAGACACGAAAGCAATATATTTAGGAATGACTGAGTAATGCAACTTTTTAAGAGCAGCTTCGAAGACGTCAATACAGTAACCCGTTGGAGTCAATTCGTTAGTGATCGGATCTTTCTTTGCATCCACAAAATTTAAGAAGCCTTTCTTCACTGGAACGCCCACTCTAAGCATCTTCCCATTCGTTGGAATCTCCCAACCTTTCGGAACAACATGTGACTTCCCTGGCCATATCACTGGCCCGAACCTCTCCCCTCCTAACAACGTTGTTTTGTTTGAATTAGCATTCACAAGTCCATTGCCTGGTCTCCAGAATCCGATAATTCTCTCTTCATTTCCAATAATATTGATGACTTCAAACGCTGATAATTCGAACTGCCGATTAACGAGTTTAAACTCTCCGGCTAAACCCTTGAATCTTACGTTCGAAAGAGCCTCTAGAAGACTTGGACCATAGCGAGAGACCTTTAGGGTCCCTAGATCTGTCTTGTTGTTTGCAGAAGCGATCGGATTATCATACCACAGACTCTTTATGTTGGTGTTCTCCACGGCCATGGCTAAGGCAGTGATCGAATCATATGCTCTTAATACAAAAATGTTCAGCTCTACATCATCCCCCTTCAGTGAGTTCTTCTTCTCAAACGTTTTCTTCCATCTCAATCTGAAATCTTCTAGGTCTTTTGATTTAGTGATATGGCTCCTCACGCCTAAAACCCCTTGCATATTCTCAAAACTGCTACCACGTTCGTTAGATTTTATTAAATTCATCACTCCATCTGTCAATAACCATACATATCCTTCCTCCATCATCCCGATCTCTCTGGCTTTCTGAAAAAACCGAAAACCGAGAGTTGGTGGCATGTGGACAACGAATACCCTCGTTTGCATAGTCATTAGCTTATAAAGCTCCTTGAGAATCTGATCATCATTAGCATCCTGAGGGATCAAACATCTATTGACTACGAAAGCTTGTACGTCATTTAAAGCGTCAGACAAGTAAGACATTATTCCTTTTCCAAATTCGTTGTCCACATACACAGCAACAACGTTTCTCCAGCCGAATGATTTGATAATGGCCGCAATGGCTCTGACCTGGGATGAGTCGTCCAGAGTGGCTCGGACGAAGTAAGGGCTATTGATGGATGTCAGTGAAGGGCATGTAGCCGAAAACGTGATGGTCGGTACTTGTGATATGTTGGCTAGCCTGATCATAAACTCGGTTTGCATGGAGCTTCTTGGCCCAATGATGGCGCTCACTTCCTCGTTCTTGATTAGGTCCAAGGCTGCTTGCACCACAAGCAAACATAAAGAATAAGAAGTAAATGATTCTTTAACTCTTACTTATGATTGACAATTATTATTATTTACGCAGAGCAGAGCTAAAAAATATTAGTAAATGTGTATTGTTCTGACGAAACTATCTAGTGGTCAGCGAATCGCTTCGAAGATAAGGAAGGAAAGGAAGACTTTGTCTATCAAACTAAGAGAACACTTGAATAGTCAACAAAATGTGTCATCTTCATATAAATCCTATCTCCTTCAGAAAGATAACATACTAATTAATTTGACCCACAGAAAAATGAAAGTAAATAAACGCTCCAAAATGCACCGCACTTGTTTCTTGAATATATGTACGATGTTAACGTTAAATTAATTTATGTCAAAAACATAGATTCTTGTAACACTCACATGACAAAGTTTAGTTATCAGAAGTTTTTTTAACCTAGTTTCCGATCGAGTTACGAAACATGCTAAACGTACAACTTTTTTATTCTTATTTTTGAAAATATGCTAACAATTTTCCGTAAATAATCATTATCATTTCTTTATGCTTTTAGTATTTTTTAATACCTATTTTTATCATGATTTAAACAGATGAAACTATTTCAAAAATAAATTGCTATTAAACAATGCTTTCACAAATCTGTAACAAATTTGTGAAGAGGAAAAAAACTTATATAATCATTTTTGAAGTCTATATATATAATCCAACATATAGAGTTAAAAGTGTTGATTTCGTTTAGTTGTTGTGAAATCATGTTTTTGTAACTCGTGATTAGATAGGTTAGACCTTTGTTAGACCAATCCTTCTAATACAGCCCAAACCATTTTTCCACTGACGTTTTACCGTGTTGTGTACAATCTCCAACTTATTTGTTTTTTTCCTCAAGATCGTCACAGATTTGCTTAACTTGTGTTTCTATATTCGAATAACGATGATTATATATAAGTAGCAGACTGATTACCATCATAAGGACGTAGCTAAAATAATTGCCATTGTTATAAAGTCTGGATCCAAAAGGTTGCGAACACCCGTTCATATATGGGTATTATACAAATAGCCTACAATTTAAAATTATGTAATAGATTGGTTAGATTCAAAAAAATACTACCACTATAGTTAAATCATGTATGGTCCTAATTAACCTTAAGTTCTAAATTAGAACTTATGTATTACTAAATACAAATAATGTGGTACATGCAGTGGAGAAGCAAGTGACAGAGAAGACACGAACCTGCAGCTGAAGCTTGAACAACATCTTCCATGGAATCTCTTACGTGAATCGCAAGCCGTGTTGTGTAATCAGTATGTTTTTTATAGAAATCGGACAACGACATGTTCATAGAAGTGAGGCAGATCTTGGAAAATAAAGTTTGGAGATCAAGCACTACTCCTACTTTGATTTCAGTTGCTTGGTTTTGTCCAAAACCAACCTCCATCAACACAAAACCCCAAACAAATAGGACAAAGTAACCCATAAAGTTACTATTAAAACTTTTTGTAGAGTTCATCATCTTTACCCAAAGATTGAGGAACTTTATGTCATTCTTTGACTTCCTTTTTCTTTCTTTCTATTGCATATATATATATACACACACAGACGGAACAAAATGGGTTGAAAATTTGTTGTTGTTGTTGTTTTTTCTAATAAATTAAAATGTAGTTACGAATTGATAGAGACAGGGAAAAAAATGTATGGACGATATTCTTGTAAGTACGAGCTAGTTTTTGTCATTATCTACTATTGTCACTTCTGTTTTTGGCTATACGTTTACTTTGAAAATTCTCCAACCTCAGTCTTCTTTGGTGTTAGAGAGAAGATACCGATTGGTGTTCTAGCTAGCAAGTAGCAAGCGAGATCTTACATAGACAAGAAAATTATAATCTTGAAAAATTTAACAAACAAAGAAAGAAACTTCTTGGAAAGTTACAATCATTTTTGAAGTCTATATAATATCCAACATATGGAATCAAAAAGTGTTGATTTCGTTTAGTTATTGCCAGACGACTCCTACCAATGCAATCCAAAACAATTTTCCCGCAAAACTATTAAAATCGTTACATAACTCAAACTATTAAATTCTATACAATTCGAATATGTAATTACAATAGGTGATTCCAATTTAATCAACCACAAAATTACGTTATGTAAACCCCACAATTACCAATTTCATCTCTTCATCGAGTTGGGGTTTTCGGTCGAATTTTGGATCTATCTAATCGTGGTTTACAAACACCATATATATCAATGATTTAGTGTCATTTTCACCATACTAAATACTAATTCAAGTTTAGAATTGTTACAAAACAAGACTCGATGCCCCTTCTCATTACAATATGTTACGAATATATACAAGTGTGTATGAATGTTGCGCAAGTATTATCAATACATATATGGAAACAGAATAATACTTATTCTCTTGTCTATCACTCCTCCGCAGTCTTAGTGATATGCTCAAATTGTAATACCCTAATGGTACTAACAGTCTTGCAGTTGTAATACTCTAGAGGTCGAATCCAAAGAGACTCTAGTTCACACAATAGACTTATTAATCTTTTAATTATGCTAAATCAAAATATTAATTTAATAGCAATACAAAAACAGAATTAAAAGTGTTGTAAATTCAAAAGATCAAAGAGTTAGGCCTAGGGAAACTTTCAGGAATTTATGGGATATTAAATCAATCAAATAATTAGGATTCAAGCAATTAAAAATCAGATCTAGAACTCTAAACACTCTTGTAAAATAAATCAGTTCTCACTGCACATATTATCTAAATTTAAAACCAGAAAATCCAAATCTCTTTACAAAATTCAAGGTTAAAAATCAGCTTTGAAAACAAGTTTAGATTGTTCACAAAATTATTAAATCAAATCTCTTTGCAAGAAATAACTTTGTTCATCAAAAGGTTTAATCAGGAAAATCAATTATATTCTCATATCAATTTATTTTTCTAGGTATTAATTTTAGGTGATCAATCAAGAATTAATATGAAGAACAACCTAAGATGAAGATCATAGAAGATAATGAATCCTAAAATTAACAGATCTAATAAACCATAAAAACCCTATGAAAAACCCTAAACCTAACAAGCAAACTACTCAGACATGTTTAATGAAGAACAAACCATCTTTTCTGAATAATAAGCAATTGATATTAAGAAGTAGAAGCAGTTCAGATCTCTCTCTCCCAAAAGCTCTCAATCAAAAAGGTTGTTTGAATCAAAATTGCTAGAAAATAACTTAGGTCTAAACAATGACCAGAAAAATCCTATAAATACTCTAAAACACGTCTTGGGCCTTAATTGCAAATAAGGGAAACTTGGGTAAATTTTGTAAATCTTCTAAAGCTTGTGGAGAAAATATCCGATTGGCTTGTGGCAGCTGCATCGATCGATGCTTTGGTTGCATCGGTCGATGCATACTCTTGAACTCGTCTCCCAGCTTCGTTGATCAGCCTTCATGCTTTGATTATACTCCAAATCATCCTCTTTTAGCTCCTTTGTGTTCCATCCGTGCCAATGAGTACCTAAACCTATAAAGACTCAAAAAGAACCTAGAAAACAAATCAAAAGACTCAAAAACAACCTAGAAAACAAATCAAAAGACTCAAAAAAACACTTATACCATGGTTAAAAACCACAAAAACCATGATATATCAACTCCCCCAGACTTAGCCTTTGCTTGCCCTCAAGCAAAACAGAAACTTAGACATGTGAAAGAGGTTTGAAAACATAGAATTCACTCAACTGTAGGTAACTGTTTTTCGCACTCTTCATCGCCTTGATCCTCAGAACTTACTTCATATACTTTGTCAATTGAAAAGCATCAACATTCCTTACTCAAATCTCACAATCCTCTGGAATCTCTGATCTCACCAATGTTATCTCATTAAATAAATTAAAGCAAGTATAGGTGAGTTCTTACATTGGTGTATCGATCAGTGGCACATGGACTCTTTTCAGGCCAAGACATTCTTCATACATCAACTTTCCTCTCCCTTTTCTCACTTCCAATTTTTTTTTTTTTTTAAATCAAAGCTGTAAGCAAATACCGGGGTCATCGATAATTTACCTACCCCTCGCTTCCAAGCTTTGTGTGATCATTTGACTCAAGAGTAGAATAATGAGGTCACATGTAATTTACCTACCTCTCTATCAAAATCATCTTATCTTTTATTTTATTCTCTTTTTTTCTGATCTTTTTTTTTTTTTAAGGTACTGAAGGGAAGAGAGAGGGGAGACATACTTTGAAAAATTGCCACTGTCTTGTATGGACCGAAGAAGAAGTCTAGTCCACTGATTTCCAACCCCAAAGTAAGAGATTAAGTCCGGTTAAAATCCTGATAAAAGTTGAGACAACGTTAGTTTAACCATATATCCTTTGGATAAGGGCTTTCAAGATTTTTGATACAGCTCATAGCCTTTTCAAACTTCAGTTTCTGAGATCAAGCATAATCAAGATTCATAAGAGTGTTAGCCAAAGAACAGAAACCATTAGTTAAAGATCCTAATTCCAAAAAGAGAAATTTGAAAAATTTGACTAAAAAATATGGTTTTGACTGACACAACTGAAACTAAGAAAGAAAAAGTAGTTAGTTAGTAACTAGCCTCCCCCAGACTTAAACAACACTGTCTCCAGTTTTATCAAGCCTAAGATTGACTAAGAAAGAAAAATCAAATTGAAAAAGTAGTGAACAAATGAACCAGATTCGTGTTACCAATTGATAGCCTCTATGTCGACCGATGCAAAGGTTGCATCGATCGATGCAGAGCTAAATCGTGCGAGAGTCCGTTGAATCCTGTTAGTTGCATGTTAGTTGTGTTTCTCTCATGGATGTCAGCTCTGTTAAGATCACTCAAACACAACATTAAATGCAACATGATAGATAATGGTTCATAATGCAATACAAGTTCAATCTGAAACAAATGACAAACTGAATCAAGGAGAAATAAAAATGACTCAAAGTGAAAGAGAAAAAGGATAAAAGAAACCGTAAACAGAAGTAGGATCAACCCTCAGGATCAGCATCACCATCAGCAAGGTCAGCATCGCTACCACTCGCTCCAGCAAGGGGAGGAGAACGGGATCTGCGCCTAGTAGGACGAAAGCAACGGCAGCGAGACAATCGAGAAATCGCGTTCCAGAAGGTACGCATGGTGGATGTCTGGTACTCCTGATAGTCTCCCTGAGTCATAGTACGAGAAGGCTGTGGTGGCTTAGGAAAAGCAGGAAACTCAAACGCTGCAGTGCCAGATGAAGAACCAATCTCAAAACCCCCAGCAGGGTCATCATCAGCAAAATCGTCAGCAGGTGGCTCATCAGCAGCAGCAGTGCTCTGATGACGGGAAGGTGATGGTATAACAAAATCAGAGGCAGGAGGAAGAAAACGCAACTGCTCTGCATCCTCTCCAATAGTGGTGAGGTCTGGTCGTAGCAATCTGATCAGATGAGTACCAGTAGAATCACAAAAATGCCATAACATCTCCCTCTTCATCCAAGTGGGGTTCCTCATATGCTCCTCATCAATAACGCACCTCTCTGTACAAATGGAGATAGAATCTGTAGCAATACGCAGTCTCTGAAAGATAGGAGTAAGCAGACTCCCAACATACTTCTTCTTCCCACGCCCAAGAACCTTGACCTTCAGAGAGATCAAGTGAGTAGCAAACACTGCACCATAGTTAACCCTCTCTGGATCAACCCAGCTATCATCCTCAGCAATCAAATCATAAATCCCATATGCCATCATGTGCAACTCACTCACTCTCATCTTCCCAGGCTCCATCTTACACAAAATAGTGTTGGCTATGGCCCTAAAAACGTACCTAATCAGTGGATGCCTCACATCAGTCATAGTGGAACGTCGGGAATCATAGTCGCCAGTACCAAAGTAAGACCAGAGATACAAGACATCCACAAACTGTCCTGGAAGTGAAACCTCCTCTGGCTCTCTGCTAAAACCGTAAATAACACAAAGATCAGGTAAAAAAATCTCATACCAAACTTCTCTAATGAAGAAAGACAGCCTTCCTTCACTAGCTTTCGGGACCTGCTCGTTCTAAAAGAGAAGGCGGACTGAAGCCATGAATTGCCGGACCAGCTCCAAAAAACAGTCATAGTAGCGAGTGCACATGGTCCCAAGTCCTATCTTCTCCAGAAGTCTCAGTACCTCATCATGAATCCCAAGCCTCTGCATAGTAGTAGGATCAACAAACCGAGTTGGCTTGATCTCAACCTTCAGCCAAGCATTGTAGAACAAGGTCTCATACTCTCCCTAAGTATCAAGTAGCGGTCGGTTGATGTATTCAAGCTTCTTTACCTCTAAAATTGGACGTTCAGGCCAAACATGCTGTGGCGGAATCCGGTGTCCTTCTCTTCTTGGCCATGGGGCCTGACATGTAGGTTGAAATGGTGCATCAGGAGCTGGAAGTGGATGGATTGGTCTCAGTGGAACCAGAGGAGGAATCGCTGGCGGTGGCTGAGCAGCGGTGGAAGGGGAGCGGTGAGGGGAGAAAACCGAGCAGATAGAGCCTTGAATCGATGGATTTGGATAAGAAACAGAGGAGATATGGTCGATTGAAGTTTATGTTTCTCTCTGGTTTGAGTTCGGATGAAAATGGCGAAGAAGACGAAGTCAAGAGACTTTAATCGCGACGTTAGGTTAACTTGCATCGATCGATGCAGAGGTTGCAACGATCGATGCAAATGTTGGTCGATACTGGATCGATGCAACTGGGCTCAGTTCGGCCCACCAACAATTTAATCTGTCAACCCCATCAGCCCGTTCAACCTTCGATCCATTAACCGCATCGAGCTATGCATCGACCGATGCACCAGCTGTGTCGGTCGATGCAAAGCACTTTTTTTTTTAATGATTTCTGCATCACTTAAACTCAAAACTCAAAATTAATATGTTAGTAAATCCTAAAAATAAAAATAAAAATAAAAATAATTAAATTCTACCAGTGGGTTACCTCCCACTCAGTGCTTGTTTTAAGTCATTAGCTTGACTTGGCAGCGGATTAAGCAGAAGGTGCATCATTCAAACGCACAATGTGTCCGTCTGGTATTCCGGCTTCAGTCCAATAGTGTTTCATCCTCTGTCCATTGACAGTAAACTTCTCTCCCTTGGAGTTAAGCAGCACAATAGCTCCATAGGGGAGGACTTCTTGGATAGTGAATGGTCCGGACCAATGAGAACGAAGCTTACCTGGAAACAGCTTCAAGCGAGAGTTGTACAGAAGTACCTAATCATTAGGCTCAAAATTTCTGGAGATGATCTTCTTATCATATAAGCCTTGGTTCTCTCCTTGTATAGCTTAGAGTTCTCAAATGCATGATGTCTAAACTAATCCAACTCATTCAGCTGAACCAACCTTCTCTCTGAAGCTGTCTTGGCATCAAAATTCAGCAATTCAACAGTCCAGGCTACTTTGTGCTCTAACTCCACTAGAAGATGACATGCTTTCCCATAAAGCAGATGCAAAGGAGTATTATCGAGTGGTGTCTTATATGCAGTCCGATATGCCCAAAGTGCATCATCTAACTTGGCAGCCCAATCTTTTCTTGTTACATCCACTGTCTTTTCAAGGATTTCTTTGATTTGGCGGTTAGAAACCTCAACTTGACCACTAGTCTGGGGATGATATGGAGTAGCTACTCTATGTTGAACTCCATACTTCTTCAACAACTTATCAAACACTTTATTGATAAAGTGCTTACCTCCATCACTGATAACAATCCTAGGCACTCCAAACCGTGGAAAAATGATGGTCTTAAACAGCTTAAGAACCACAGCAGAATCATTCTTGGGACTTGCAATAGCTTCTACCCACTTGGAGACATAGTCAACAGCTACAAGGATGTACTTGTTCTTGTCGGATTGTTGGATTCATAAATACTAACCGTCTGCCACAAACCTCTCCCCCACTTCCATGGACCAAAATCTCCATTGAATGCTCTCAAAATGTTATCAATCTTGTCATCTGCTTCATCCTCTTCCCAAAAAGGACTAATCATGCCACCAATGGTTTTGAAATGTCTGAAGGAAGTCTACAATTTATATAAAACAGTATACTAGTTCAAATTTAACACAATAATGGTTACCGACTCATCTAAGATCGTAGATAAACTATAGAAAAATCATAGAGATGCGTACCTATTTTAGAATGCTCTCTTTGACATATTTTCTACCGCGGTAAGCAAGTAACGGTGGACTTGGATTGTTCGGCAACGGTTCCCCAATTAATTTGGAAAAATCAAGCATAGATTCGTACACCCATATCTGCAGAGGTTCGACAAATTCGTCTATGGTGTAACTCTGCTTGTTTAAGTCCTTCTCCTGAACAGACTGAATCAGGTTCTTGAAAGCAACTCTTCCCCAGGGATAATCAAGAAATGCATCTAAATCCATGACTAGCCTAGCCATATTTAGACGGGTGGGCGTTGATGGTTTCGTAGCTTCTATAAACCCAGCGTAGATGGCTAAATAACCCAACCTAACACGATTTATTCTATCCCAATCTTTTGAGTTCTTAAATACTGTGACCAGTTGCTCAATACTCGGACCGCTGTCTAAATTGACTCCAAGCTTCTCCCAAAAATCTTTCATCTCGTCTGAAACCTCAACCCGTGGCTGCTCCAACGACTCGACATCTTCACAGTTAAGTCCAGTGATGGCTTCAAACTCATTCAAAAGAAATCGTAAAGGGTTAGATCCAACTAGACTCCAGATCTCGTACTTTTTGTTGCAGACTATCTGTAAGGTGAGCATATGGTGAACCAGTCTGGAAGCCCATTCGAATTGGAGACGGTTGAACTGTAACAAGACACCCAGTCGAGATTGATAAATCTCGTCCCATTCATCCGACTCGAGAGCTTTGTACAGTTCATCAAACAGCTTCGTATCGTTGCTTTAATAGCCGATGCTTTTTTGAGGAAGCGGCTCATCACCTTTCGTGTAAAACCTCTGAGGAAATTCTGGTTTTCTCGCCTCCTCCATTCTGCAAGATAAGATTAGGTTTGGCGGGGATATTAAAAACGAGAGATTGAGAAAGAGGAAGACTAATCCAATAATTCTATGCATCAAATTGAAAAAGAAGGCTACTATCAAATTGCAAAAGAAGTCAACCTTCAGTTTAATCGAAGAGGACAACGGCGGCGAAGACGATGCGGCGAAGATGAAGATGAAGCGGCTGGGTTGAAGAATACAGAGTTCCTCGAGATCTGGTACAAATAAGTTATACAAAGTAAGTAAACTGACAATCCGAAAGATAGAGAATTAGGTTTAACATGAACAAAAAATGAGAAAATCAACCGTTAGTGATAAGCGATAGAGATAAGCGGAAGAGATGCATTTTCTAGTTTCTTATTAGGAAGAATTAGAGATAACTATCCTATGTTATGTCAGTTTTTAAGTCGTGTAAAATTACAATAATTATAATAATCCTGGTTTTATAAAACCAAAACCGTTTTATTAGAAACAGTACCAGAAAATTATAAAGAAACCGATTAAAACCGGATCCCGATTATCGGTAAATCAAACCTATAAATATTACCGCCAACTAACGTCAAATCAATTTATACCTTGTAATGATTATGTTGATGACTTCTCTGGCAGACTTCTCCACGGGAAACTGAACCGTCTGCAAATTCATCAAATCAATTTAATTTTTGTACTATTATGCTGAAGACTTATCAAGTAGACTTCTTTCTGGGGAAACTAAAACATACTTTAAACTGTAAATCCATCAAATCAAATTAATTTTTGTATTATTATGCTGAAGACTTATCAAGTAGACTTCTGTCTGGGGAAAATAAAACGGATTTTAAACTGCAAATCCATCAAATCTAATTAATTTTTGTACTATTATGCTGAAGACTTATCAAGTAGACTTATTTCTGGGGAAACTAAAACGTACTTTAAACTGCAAATCCATCAAATAAAATTAATTTTTGTATTATTATGCTGAAGACTTATCAAGTAGACTTCTTTCTGGGGAAAATAAAACGGACTTTAAACTGTATATCCATCAAATCTAATTAATTTTTGTACTATTATGCTGAAGACTTATCAAGTAGACTTCTTTCCATGGAAACTAAAACGTACTTTAAACTGCAAATCCATCAAATCAAATTAATTTTTGTACTATTATGCTAAAGACTTATCAAGTAGATGATATGCTCAAATTTACCCTAGAGCTACTCTCTCAAATTAAGAGATCATTATAATACTTAGGGGTCGAATTCCACAAGGACTCAAGTCTACACAATAAACTATAGAGTTTTCCAATTATGCTAAACATATTAAATTGAATTAAAATAAACAATGAAAAATATTAAATAAAAGCTGTTGTAAATTCAGAAGATCAAAAAGCTAGGCCTAGAGAATTTCTCAGGAAATTACAAATTATTAAATCAGGAAATAAATAGGATTCAAGCAATTAAGAACAGATCTATAACTCTAAACACTTTTGTAAAATAAATCAGTTCTCACTGCAAATATTATCTAAATTTAAAACCAGAAAATTCAAATCTCTTTGCAAAATTCTAGGTAATAAATCAGCTTTAGAAACAGGTTTATATAAGTTCACAAAATTATTAATTCAAATCTCTTTGTAAGAAATAATTTTGCTCATCAATGGTTTAATTAGGAAACCAATTATATTCTCATATCAATTTATTTCCCTAGGATAATAATTCTAGGTGATCAATCAAGAATTATTGTGAAGAACAACCAAGGATGAAGATCATAAAAGATTAAGAACCCTAAAAATCTCAGATCTAATAAATCATAAAAACCCTATGAAAAACCCTAAACCTAACAAGCAAACTACTCAGACATGTTTAATGAAGAACAAATCATAATTCTGAATAATATGCTATAGATATTAAAAAGTAAGAAAGAGTTTAGAAATTCTTCTCTCAAAGAAGTTCAGATCTCTCTTCCAAAAAACCTCTCAATATCTCTCTCAAAAACTGCTAGAATAAAACTTAATGGTTTGTAAAACCTAAAAATACTATTTATATGTCCTAAAACACGTCAAAGACTAATCTTGCAATTATGGAAAACTTTGGACAACTTTGTAAAATTTCCAAATTTGTGATTCTTCATCCGCTGAAGAGGGTGTCGACCGATGCTCCTAAGTGTTGTCGATCGATGCCCTTGTTTTGATCCGAGTCCAAATTGATTCTTCGAGATTTATGCTCTGAAACTATCCAAATTGCTCCATTTCGCTCCATCGGTGCTAAAATCCTAGAAAACCTGCAAAGACTCCAAAACATCCTAGAAAACACATCAAATGACTCTAAAAGACTCCTTATATCATGGTTAAAAACCACAAAAACCATGATATATCAACTCCCCCAGACGTAGCCTTTGCTTGCCCTCAAGCAAAACATAAGCTTAGATATGTGAAAGAGGTTTGAAAACAGAGAACTCACTCAACTGCATGATGATTCTTATTCGCACTCTTCATTTACCTGACTCAAGAACTTACTTCTTATACTTAACCATGATAAGCATCAACATTCCTTACTCAAATCCCACAATCCTTTGGAATCTCTGAACTCTCCATTGTCATCTCATTAGTCAATATTAAAGCACAAATAAGGTGAATTCTTACCTTGGGTGTATCGATCAATGGCATATGGACTCTCTTCAGGCCAAGACATTCTTCTTACATCTCCTTTCCTCTCCCTTTTCTCACTTCCAATTTTTTTTCTTTTTTTTAATCAAAGGTGTAAGCGAATACCGGGGTCATTGGTAATTTACCTACCCCTTGCTTCCAAGCTTTGTGTGATCATTTGACTCAAGAGTAGAATAATGAGGTCACAGGTAGTTTACCTACCTCTCTAAACTAATCAAAATCATCTCATTTTTTTTAAAGCACTGAAGGGAAGAGAGAGGGGAGACATACTTTGAAAAATTGCACTGTCTTGTATGGCCCGGAGAAGAAGTCTAGTCCACTGATTTCCAACCCCAAAGTAAGAGATTAAGTCCAGTTAAAATCCTGATAAAAGTTGAGACAACGTTAGATCAATCAGATATCCATTGAATAAGGGCTTTCAGGATTGTTGATAAGGCTCATAGTCTTTCTAAGCTTCAGATCTGAGATCAAGCATAAACAAATAATCATTAGAGTGTTAGCCAAATAAGAGAAATCATTAATCAAGATCATAATTCCCAAAGACAAAAAGAAAAATTTTAAAAAATTTGACTCAAACTTTATAGTTTTGACTGACACAACTGAAACTCAAGAACAAGAACATAGTTAGCAGATAACCTCCCCCAGACTTAAACAACACTGTCCCCAGTGTTATCAAGCCTAAGTTTGGTAAAAGAAAAATAAAATAAATATAAATAAAAAGCAAAAGAAAAAAGAAAATCCTACCAGTGGGTTGCCTCCCATTAAGTGCTTGTTTTCAGTCATTAGCTTGACTTGGCTTGAGCTCAGGCATCCGGTGGATCAGAACATGGCATTGAATGCTTTTGAGAGGAATGTCTCATCATCTAAGGTGGTGTATAAGCAGTAGATGAATGAGGTCTGCCAAGGATGTGAGGAACAGGACCAGGGCGGGACTTAGGGATGGGTTTGCTTCTCTTATGTCCTGCAAAATCATCAACAGAAGAAACAAGCGCTTGATGATAATCTCGTGGCTTGGTTAACTGCAAAACAGTTTTTTTTTATCTTTGAAGGTTTTATTGATGATAAGAGGAGGTTTGGGTAAAGAAGATGCATACCTTGGCCTTACCTGAGGACTCTAGAGTGTGGAGTGGGAGACTTTCTGTTTAGGAACAGCTTTATGACTTGAATCATCAGTTTTGGACAAGCTTTGTCTCGGTCGTGGAGGGGTGTCGATCGACACAGTGGTAGTGTCGATCGACACTGAGCCTGATGCTCGAATATCAGAAACTTTCTCAACAGAAAAAGTCTCTCCATCAATAGTAGGAGCCCTCCTCAGCTTATCCATCTCAAAATTCATACTCAAACCATCCACATTTAGTGCTATTTGTCCCTTCTGCACATCAATGATGGCACCAGCTGTAGCCAAGAAAGATCTTCCTAAGATGAGAGGGTCTTTAGGCTCTGCATCATACTTCAGCACCACAAAGTCAGTGGGAATCATGAAGTTTCCAACCTTAATTAGAATATCCTCTAAAACACCTTCAGGAATTCTTCGGGATCGATCAGCCAAGATAAGAGAAATCTGAGTTGGCTTGAATTCTGTCATCCCAAGTCTCACAGCAACAGAGTGTGGCATCAAGTTGATGCTAGAGCCAAGATCACAAAGAGAGTGAGCAAACCTCCCTGTGGAGATGGAGCAATCTAACACAAAACTTCCAGGATCAGGTTGCTTCTTAGCAGTCCTACACTGAATTGCTGCACTCACTTTCTCAGAGACTACCACTTCTTGCTTCCTCTCTTTCCTCCTTTGAACAGGCTGATTTAACAGAATTGAACTGACATCCTTAGTTAGCAAAGCTCCTTCCTCAGGGCTCAAACCATTTGATACCATTCTCTTCACATACCGCTTAAGAGGTGGTGAAAACTTTACTGCATCAATCAAAGGCATCTCAATCATTACCTTGTCCATCATTGCCTTGCATCTAGCTTCCTCAAGTTCCTGCTTGGACCTTCTTGGCTTAGAAAAAGGAATCTTTGGTTGGTACACCCTTTCAGCAGCTGGAACCTGAGATTTTACAGTTTCGGGTTCTGTCTGAGATGAGTGTCGACCGACACCCAGGTGGTGTCGATCGACACCATCGTCTGAAGTCGAATTCTCCGTCAATTGCTCACCTTGTCCTGCAAAAGCAATTTCACCTTGGTCTTCACCTCTCACTGATATGGCATTACAAGAATGTTTGGGATTTGACTCAGTTCTCCCAGGGAGGAATCCTCAGTCACTCCATTAGCCTTGATACTGGTCACAAGATCCTCAAAGTGCTCAATGTGGTCCAAACGCTTCTCATGGGGCAGGTTAGAGAAAGGTGTCTGCCTAACTAGTTGAAAGTAAGCAGGATTCAGCTCAAAATCATTCCTTTGGAATGGAGGAGGAACAATAGAAGACCGGTTCTCATACACCAGATCAGCCCAGTTGTAGTCAGCAATGGTCCTGATCAGATCCCGGTTTTGATCCTATCTTCGAACTGGGTTCGGGACGTGGTTGGCAGCTCCACATACGTCTGCTGCAGGTGGGTGTCGATCGACACCACCTGCAGGTGGGTGTCGATCGACACCAAGATTCGGATCATCAACGACACCAGCTTGCTGGTTCACGACAGCCTGCTCGTTGACAACAGGTTCGGCAATCACATTGCTTTCTGCATCAAGCTTTTGGTCATGCTCATTGCGCAAGTTGCCCTTTTGATCCCTCAAAGCACCATCCTCATCTCGCATCAGAATGATTGGGTTAACCATCTTCAAGGATTTGGTTGCTTTTCTGTTCTCACGCTCAAGTTTTCCCAACTCTTGGTTTGAAAGATCCACAGTAGGACTAGACTTGTTGCTCCTTGTGTGAGGTCTAGGAGGAATGCACCTGAAACACCAAAGAGAAGAAAAACCAAAACGTATAAGTAGAAAAGAAAAAGAAAAATTTAGACGAAATTAAAAACTCAAATCTAATGGTAGATCAAAGAGTCCTCGGCAACGGCGCCAAAATTTGATATGCTCAAATTTACCCTAGAGCTACTCTCTCAGATTAAGAGATCACTGTAATACTTAGGGGTCGAATTCCACAAGGACTTAAGTCTACACAATAAACTATAGAGTTTTCCAATTATGCTAAACAGATTAAATTAAATTAAAATAAACAATGCAAAATATTAAATAAAAGCTGTTGTAAATTCAGAAGATCAAAAAGCTAGGCCTAGAGAATTTCTCAGGAAATTACAAATTATTAAATCAGGAATAAATAGGATTCAAGCAATTAAGAAAAGATCTAGAACTCTAAACACTTTTGTAAAATAAATCAGTTCTCACTGCAAATATTATCTAAATTTAAAACCAGAAATCCAAATCTCTTTGCAAAATTCTAGGTAATAAATCAGCTTTAGAAACAGGTTTAGATAAGTTCACAAAATTATTAATTCAAATCTCTTTGTAAGAAATAATTTTGCTCATCAATGGTTTAATCAGGAAAACAATTATATTCTCATATCAATTTATTTCCCTAGGATAATAATTCTAGGTGATCAATCAAGAATTATTGTGAAGAACAACCAAGGATGAAGATCATAAAAGATTAAGAACCCTAAAAATCTCAGATCTAATAAATCATAAAACCTCTATGAAATACCCTAAACCTAACAAGCAAACTACTCAGACATTTTTAATGAAGAACAAATCATAATTCTGAATAATATGCTATAGATATTAAAAAGTAAGAAAGAGTTTAGAAATTCTTCTCTCAAAGAAGTTCAGATCTCTCTTCCAAAAAAACTCTCAATATCTCTCTCTCAAAAACTGCTAGAATAAAACTTAATGGTTTGTAAAACCTAAAAATACTATTTATATGTCCTAAAACACGTCAGAGACTAATCTTGCAATTATGGAAAACTTTGGACAACTTTGTAAAATTTCCAAATTTGTGATTCTTCATCGGCTGAAGAGGGTGTCGACGGATGCTCCTAAGTGGTGTCGATCAATGCCCTTGTTTTGATCCGAGTCTAAATTGATTCTTCGAGATTTATGCTCCAAAACGATCCAAATTGCTCCTTTTCGCTCTATCCGTGCTAAAATCCTAGAAAACCTGCAAAGACTCCAAAAGATCCTAGAAAACACATCAAAAGACTCTAAAAGACTCCTTATATCATGGTTAAAAACCACAAAAACCATGATATATCAGTAGACTTCGTTCTGGGAAACTAAAACGTACTTTAAACTGCAAATCTTTCTAATCAACCAAATTAATACATCGTTAACGACGATGAACGAGTTTCTATGGTACAGGGACAAAAGTTGTGTGTGAATATAGAATATCTACACTTATAAGTATAAACTGATATGATATAGAAACTTTCTAATTATTACACAACCGTGAATGATAGATGATTATACACTTATATGATGAAGTGAAGTGATATAGAGAAAGTTTCAATTACCCAACCGTGAACAGTCTCCAATTAAGTGTGGATGATTTATATTGACCGATACAAGTACTGAAAGACTTTCAATCACCAATTCTCCGTCATGAAGATGAACTACATACTATTTTTTTTAAAGAAAAAAGAAATTATTTACTGATAAATTTTTTGGCTGCAGTTTTAAAATAATCAAAAGGCCCCGAGCTGGTTTATATATATGAGACAAAACGGTTACAATGAACAGTTACATAATTAATACGCAAACCGTCGCGTCGTAAATCATTAACGAGTAGACTTCATCGACTGACTTCTTAATGTAAACGGGAGAAGTCTACTAAATAGGTCAACGAATGAAGTCAACGATATCGTCCAAATATTACAAAAACTGAAGCAAGTTCACAGATTACAGACATAAATACGCCATTCAAACAAACGACCACGATAAAGAGGAGGTTCACATATTTTAATTGAAAGATCTGCGAAGCAAAAGAGATTAATACAACAATTAAGATTATACCGGCGATTAAGACATTGTTGACCACCTCGCGTACACAACGAACTGACAGACGTAATTCCTTCATCTGATCTTTCACCTTGTCTAGCTCCTGCTGAACCCTTAGCATTTCATCATTTTCCTGGATGGCTGTAATAGAATCCCTTTGGTCAGCAAGTCCACCTGATATATCATGGTTTTTAGAATTTTTAACCATGATATAAAGAGTCTTTTAGTGTCTTTTGATTTGTTTTCTATGATGTTTTTGAGTCTTTCCAGGTTTTATAGGATTTTGGCATGAAAGGAGCAAAATAGAGCAATTTGGATCGTTTTGGAGCATTTAATCAAAGAAGTCAATTTGGAGTCTGATCAACTGACCAGTGTCGATCGACACTGAAGGAGCATCAATCGACACCTAGTCCAGACCGACGAGAGAGCCAAAAATTGGAAGTTTTACAATTTAGCCCAAAGTCTTCCATATTTGCAACCCAAGTCTCTGACGTGTTTTAGGACATATAAATAGTATTTTTAGGTTTTACAAACCATTAAGCTTTATTCTAGCAAGTTTTATTTTTCTGCAACCCTATGAGATTTTGAGAGCTTTTGAGAGAGAGAGATGTGCTTTGTAGAGAAGAATTTTTGAACTCCTTCTTACTCTTTTTAATTTCAATTGCTTATTATTCAGAAATATGTTTTCTTCTTCATTAAATATGTCTGAGTAGTTTGCTTGTTAGGTTTAGGGTTTTTCATAGGGATTTTATGAATTATTAGATCTGTTTATTTAGGATTCTTTATCTATCTAGATCTTCATCTTAGGTTGTTCTTCATATTAATTCTTGATTGATCCCCTAAAATTAATACTTAGGAAAATAAATTGATATGAGAATATAATTGATTTTCCTGATAAAACCTTTTGATAAGCAAAATTATTTCTTGCAAAGAGATTTGATTTAATAATTTTGTGAACAATCTAAACCTGTTTTTAAAGCTGATTTAATACCTAGAATTTTGCAAAGAGATTTGGATTTTCTGGTTTTAAATTTAGATAATATTTGCAGTGAGAACTGATTTATTTTACAGAAGTGTTTAGAGTTCTAGATCTGTTCTTAATTGCTTGAATCCTATTTATTTCTTGATTTAATATTTCATAATTTCCTGAGAAATTCCCTAGGCCTAGCGTTTTTAACATTTTGCATTGTTTATTTTAATTCAGTTTAATCTGTTTAGCATAATTGGAAAACTTTATAATTTCTTGTGTAGACTTGAGTCCTTGTGGAATTCGACCCCTAAGTACTTTATTGATCTCTTAATTTGAGATAGTAGCTCTAGGGTTTAATTTGAGCATATCAAATTTTAAGCTGAAGCCTGCTTACTTTCAACTGGTTGGGCAGAGACCTTTCTTTAACCTGCCCCATGAGAAGCCTTTGGACCACGTTGAGCACTTTGAGGATCTTGTGACCAGTATCAAGGCTAATGGAGTGACTGAAGATTTCATATTCTGCAAGCTTTTCCCATACTCACTTGCAGGTGAGGCATCTCAGTGGTTGAAGCAGTTGCCAGCTGGATCTTTGACAAATTGGCATGATATCAAGGTGGCTTTCCTCAACCATTTCTATGATGATGCAATGTCAGATGAGCTGAGAGTCAAGATCTCTTCATTCAAGCAAGGACATGATGAAGCTTTCAAGGCAGCTTGGGTGAGATTCAAAGCTTATCAAAGGGACTGTCCACACCATGGTTTTTCAAGGGTACAACTGTTGAGTATCTTCTTTAGAGGGTGTGATTGGAAGTATCAGTTAGCTTTGGATGCTGCAAGTCATGGGAACTTCAAGACAAGATTTCCAGAAGATGCTGAAGTTTTGATTGAAAATTTGGCTTCTAGCAATAGCACTAAAAGAGCTGATGCTGAAAGAAAGAGACTTCATGGAGAGTTTGATTCAAACCAGCTAGCTTCTGTTAATGCTAAGCTGGATTCAGTACACAATCTTCTTATGGGTAAGAAGTCAGTCCATTTGCTGCTGAAGTTGAGACATTGGAGCCAGAGCCAGAGAATACAGAGGAGAATATCAACTATGTGTATGGAGCTGGGTATCAGGGACAGAGATTCGGTAATCAGCAAGGCAACAGACCTTACAATGGTGACCAGAAGCAGCAATAGAACAATGGCTATACAAGAACCTATGGGAATTCATCTTATCAGCCTCCACCTCCAAAGACTTCTTCTGAGAGTAGAATGGAGGCCATGCTTGAGCAGATTCTTCAGGGACAAGAGAATTTGACACTGACATTCAATGGAAAGATTGACAATGTCTACACTGAGCTGAATGGGAAGATAGAAGCATTGAACATTCATGTCAAGAAGTTAGAGAATCAAGTTATTCAGACTGCTGGGTCTGTCAAACGACAAGAGAGTTTTCTTCCAGGAAGAACTGAGTCAAACCCCAAACATGCTTGTAATGCCATATATGTGAGAGATGAAGATGCTATTGAAATTGCTTCTGCAGAAAAAGGAGAGAAATCGACCAATCTCTCGGTTTCAGATGATGGTGTCGATCGACACCACCTAGGTGTCGGTCGACACTCATCTCAGACAGATGCGGAAGTTACAAAATCTCAGGTTCCAGCAGTTGTTGAGAGGTTGTACAAACCTAAGATACCCTTTCCTAAGCCAAGAAGGTCCAAGCAAGAGATTGAAGGTGCTAGATGCAAGGTTATGATGGACAAGGTGATGACAGAGATGCCTTTGATTGATGCTGTCAAGTTCTCTCCTGGGATTAAGCGGTATGTGAAGAGAATAGTCACCAATGGTTTGAGTCCTGAGGAAGGAGCACTGCTTACAAAGGATGTCAGCTCAATTATGTTGAAACAGCCTCCACAGAGGAAGAAGGATAAGAAGCAGGATGTGGTTGTCTCTAAGGAAATAAGTGCAGTGATTCAGGCAAGAAAATCAAAGTATTCTCTCTTTCATTTGTGTCAGATAAACATACTGAAGCCTTAAGATGGCTTATTGATTCGAATTACAGCCTGAGATTTTGTGTTAGATTGCTCTATCTCCACAGGAAGGTTTCGTCACTCTTCTTTGCGATCTTGGCTCTAGTATCAATTTAATGCTACATTCTGTTGCTGTGAGACTTGGGATGACGGATTTCAAGCCAACTAAGATCTCTCTTATCTTAGCTGATCGATCTAGAAGGATTCCTGAAGGTGTCTTAGAAGATGTTCTGATTAAGATTGGAGAATGCATGATTCCCACTGACTTTGTGGTGCTGGAATATGACAAATAGCCTAGTGATCCTCTCATCTTAGGACGCTCATTCTTGGCTACCGCTGGTGCCATCATAGATGTGAAGAAGGGACATATATCTCTGAATATGGATGATTTGGTCATGAACTTTGAGATGGACAAGCTGAGAAGAGCTCCCACTATTGATGGTCAGACATTTTCTGTGGAGATTGCTTCTGATGATGATCCACACATAGAGCCTCATGAAGACATTACTGCTGGGTATGTCAAAGAGTTGGAGACTGTTGAGAAAGTGAGTAAGCAAGCTGTTAAGTTTGAAGATTGGAGTGGAGATCATCTAATCAGTACTAGAGACCATGATGAGGTTCTGATGCAAGTTGTTGGTAGAAGATGTTTTTGTAATGGAAACACGGATTGCTGAGGAAAGCTGCAGAATCGTTGAAGAAACACGAGTTGCAGGCCAAGCATCGATCGATGCAGCTGTTGCATCGATCGACACACCTTCCAGAATCAGTTCGGACTTGTCCACAACCACATATTCTCGAGTTGGTTCCTTAGTTGCAAGTTCTAAACCAGTTATAAAGCTGAAATCTCACCATTCCATAGTCTAGAACCCACAGGTAAGGCCAAGGTATGCATCTCCTTCTCCCAAACCTTCTCCATTCATCAATAAGAATTTGAAAGGTACAAAAACTGTTTTGCAGTTAACCAAGCAACGAGATTATCATAGAGCGCTTGTTTCTTTTGTTGATGATTTTGCAGGACTTAAAAGAAAGCCAACCATACCTCAATCCCGCCCTGGTCTTGTTCCTCACATCCTTGGCAGATCTCATGCACATACTGCCTACACACCACCTTGTATGAAGAGGACATACTCTCAGAAGCATTCACTGCCATATTCTGATCCACCGGATGCCTGAGATCCGACACAGTCAAGCTAATAACTGAAAACAAGTGCTTAGTGGGAGGCAACCCACTGGTAGTTTTTTTTTTGTCAACCATTGGGCCACAACTGGCCGGCCCATTAGCCAAATTCCTACATTTGTAGGAGCCGGGACTCGATCCCGGGTGTGATGGTGCCTTCTACAAATGGACCTACCTCCTGCCACTGCACTAAGGTCATTTCACCACTGGTAGGTTTTTCTTTTTCATTTTTTTTTTTTTTCATTTATTTTTATTTTATTCGCCAATCTCTTACTTGATAGCACTGGGGACAGTGTTGTTTAAGTCTGGGAGAGGCAGTTACTAACTACATTTTTGTTTTTGAAAAAAAAATGGTTTTATTGAGTCAAAATTTTGTTGGGAACTATGACTTTTCTTTTTAGTGTACTGCCTTGGTTGATTAATGCTGCAGATTGAATCCGCAAATCCGACTAATGAAAAATCTAATGGCTGACCAGTGAACAAGAGACATCCAAATTTCCAATAGAATCCATAAAAGCTTGAGTTAATTTCTGTATTTTTCTTTTTACCTCATCAAGGAGATTGATGTTCATAGAGCTTGACTCCTTGTTCATACCTGACAAGTAAGGCTACAAAAGAAAATGGTACTCCTCTCCCTTATTTCAAGTTAAAAAAAAAAAAATCCTGAGAGCTTTGTTAAAAAAAAAGAGAGAACAAAAGATGAGATGATTTTGATCAGTTTAGCGAGGTAGGTAAATTACATGTGATCTCATTATTCTACTCTTGAGTCAAATGATCATACAAAGCTTAGAAGCAAGGGGTAGGTAAATTACCGATGACCCCATTATTCGCCTACAACTTTGAGGAAAAAAAAGAAAGAAAACAAAGCAAAGCTCTAAGGAAGATGAAATAGAATAAGCCTGGGGGAGAGAATGAGTACCACATGTGGTAAAAGATATGTCTTGCTTGTTATGGTATTGTACGGAAATGAGTCTAGAAGGTTCTTAACATTGATCAAATTGATGAGACTCACCGATGAAGGCTTAATGGAGGAAGTAGTGAAATTTGGTTTGAATTTGGGATGCTATGAAAGTCAATGGAGAAGTACATGGTGGTTCGATTTGGATTTATCTGCTAAGCATGTGGATTAAGGTTTGGATGATCATGGCATTACTTTAAAAAGAAAATGAGTTTTTGCGTTTTCAAACCTCTTTCACAGGGCTAAGTTTATGTTTTGCTTGAGGGCAAGCAAAGGCTAAGTCTGGGGGAGTTGATATATCATGGTTTTTGTGGTTTTTAACTATGATATAAAGAGTCTTTTAGTGTCTTTTGATTTGTTTTCTAGGACGTTTTTGAGTCTTTACAGGTTTTATAGGATTTTGGCATGAAAAGAGCGAAATGGAGCAATTTGGATCGTTTTGGAGCATTTAATCAAAGAAGTCAATTTGGAGTCTGATCAACTGACCAGTGTTGATCGACACTGAAGGAGCATCGATCAACAGCCAGTCCAGACCGACGAGAGAGCCAAAAAATGGAAGTTTTACAATTTAGCCCAAAGTCTTCCATATTTGCAACACAAGTCCCTGACGTGTTTTAGGACATATAAATAGTATTTTTAGGTTTTACAAACCATTAAGCTTTATTCTAGCAAGTTTTATTTTTCTGCAATCCTGTGAGATTTTGAGAGCTTTTGAGAGAGAGAGATCTGCTTTGTAGAGAAGAATTCTTGAACTCCTTCTTACTCTTTTTAATTTCAATTGCTTATTATTCAGAAAGATGTTTTGTTCTTCATTGAATATGTCTGAGTAGTTTGCTTGTTAGGTTCAGGATTTTTTATAGGGATTTTATGAATTATTAGATCTGTTTATTTGGGATTCTTTATCTATCTAGATCTTTATCTTAGGTTGTTCTTCATATTAATTCTTGATTGATCACCTAGAATTAATACTTAGGAAAATAAATTGATATGAGAATATAATTGATTTTCCTGATAAAACCTTTTGATGAGCAAAATTATTTTTTGCAAAGAGATTTGATTTAATAATTTTGTGAACAATCTAAACATGTTTTTAAAGCTGATTTATTACCTAGAATTTTGCAAAGAAATTTGGATTTTCTGGTTTTAAATTTAGATAATATTTGCAGTGAGAACTTATTTTACAGAAGTGATTAGAGTTCTAGATCTGTTCTTAATTGCTTGAATCCTATTTATTTCTTGATTTAATATTTCATAATTTCCTGAGAAATTCCCTAGGCCTAGCTTTTTGATCTTCTGAATTTACAACAGCTTTTATTTAATATTTTGCATTGTTTATTTTAATTCAATTTAATCTGTTTAGCATAATTGGAAAACTTTATAATTTATTGTGTAGACTTGAGTCCTTATGGAATTCGACCCCTAAGTACTGCATTGATCTCTTAATTTGAGAGAGTAGCTCTAGGGTTTAATTTGAGCATATCACCACCTCTCATTGCTTGAAGTTCTTGCATAATAGCCTCATCCCACCATTTCATAATATGGTCCTCTCCATCCTATACCGTACCATAGAAATAAATATACCATAAGAATATTATCTATACTCAAATAATATTTATACCAAACGAATAAACCATCTTACAATCTAACAACCTCATGGTTATTGCATCCAAAGAAAATCCTTTCAGGATTGTCGGCTGTGGTGGAACATTTCATAACGGTTTCCCTTCCGCAGAAACATTTTTCAGGAATTCCAATTGTCAGGCCAAGAAAGTTTACATCGGGTGGACCTTCACTTCATACTTGCAAAGAACTAGAATATGGCTGAGTGTAGTTGTGTAACCCCATATCTGTGTGCAAAATGAACAAAAAACTATGAGAACATATATATTTTCGAACAAAATTAGCTAAAGCGTTACAAAAGCAAATATCCGACGATAAATGATGAGAATATTTATCTGAGATGTCCTTGAGTTTCGAAGACGATAAATGATGAGGATAGAATCTGAATTTTCGAGAGCAACAATATCGGAATTTTAGAGAGAGAAATTGTGGAGAGAGAGAAAGCACATACAAACTAGGATTGACTTACAAAAAGAAGTATTTATATGGTTACTGAATCCGGTTAGATTAAAATTAAAGAATCAGTACGCATTCGGTTAGGTTCAGCTATCGGTTTGGTTAAATTATCGGTGAAATTAAAATAATATAATATTAATAGTTGGTGTCATTACAAAGTCAACCACCAATAGTCTACATAGAAGTCTACTTAAGCAAACTCTAAATCAAATAATTTAAACCTAATCAGCCTTTCCTCCCTTAATTTGACTAGTTTATATGTAAATTTATTTTATTTCAATGCAGGAAGTCTATGTGGTTATTATTTGGTCAATAGGTTTACCAAATTATTTTTTATAATTTTTTTAAATTAAAATTTAAACTATAATTAAGGAGTAGACATATTTTTATGTCTTCCATTAGACGTTAATTTGAAATTCACTATAAAGAAATCTATTGCAGACTTCCTCGGATTAAATCTGTCATTTCGGCTTCTGTTTTTTGTTTGGTCGTAAGGGAGTCAACTGTAATTTTAGCATTCTTAGTGGTTATGTTTTTCGAATATGGAATATGAGATTTACAATTCCATTCAAATGCAAATAAAGGTACAGAAAATGCAATTGTCCTTATACTATTTGGTTATCATCTAATCGTTATAGTAGTTTCACAAATAATCATGTGAAAGAAAACGCCACAAAAATACTCTTACATGTTTCTTTGAACTCTCGATTCTTTTCGTATATTCCAAGTCATGTTCGAAAACAAAAGATTACGTGTAATCGTGTATTGTTTACTAGTATATTATTCTGGAATTTATTATACATAAATGAAGTGAAAATGGTGGGGCTTCGCGTTAAGAGTTAAGACCCACCAGCCGACCTGACCATGTCCTACTCAGCTTACACATGTTTCCATGTGACCTCACCACTTCTTCTAATCCCATTTTACTTTCTTCCTTTTCTTATGAAAATACTGTAATAAAATTGCCCTCTCGTGCACGACGAAAAAAAAATTTGCCCTCTCGTACAAAAAAAAAATGAGTTAATTTATTTTTGTAAACATCTAAGTTGTATTTTTTTGTTCCTTATACCGAAGATAGTACTATGCTTTCATCATCTGACTCCAACATCTGAAATACAAAATCTCTCTCTCTTTTCCAAGCTCCTGTTACATTGTTTACAAATTGACACGTAATAAATTAAAAGGAAAAAGATCCATTGGCTAAACCATTTACACTACGTCAAGTCCATTTTAACTCTATATGAACTTTAAAAATTTGCAAAAACTTTTAAACTTTAAAGTTCTGTCATGTCCTGTAAGCTGTAATATATGTTTAGTTACAAATTCAAGTACGGTTAGTTTGGTTGATTAGAAACCTTCAATTTGGGCACACACCAAAGAAATGTTATTTTTGTAAAACTTATTTAACGAACGTTTTGGAACTTGTTTTTCTAGTTCTCAAAAGTTTCTTCGACATTTTAAAGATTGGGATTCTAATAAACACTAAACATAATAACAGTAATATCAGTAATCTATCAATTGTATAATACTTTATATAGATACAAGTTGGATTAGAAAGTATCGTGCAACGGATCTGAAGATAACATGTGAGCTTAGTTTTGACTTAACTGTGCACAAGGTTTGACCTATCATAAGAATTTCCCATTGGTCAAAGAATCTCTGAAGTCTCAAAAAAAAGAAGAAGTTCTGAAGTAAATTATTTTCAGTGCCCCTTTCTTTTTTAGTAATTTAAGGACAATCTCACATGACCTTTTTTTCCATGTAACACTCTTATTTAATTATTCGATTCTGTTTACTTTCGCGACATGTCTAATCAAACCAACTACTGTATACTACTAAAAGGTAAAAACGAATTATGAAACTTACAACGTTCCACTGGTTCATATTATTCAATAAACGACTAACAAAAACAATCAAATGCACATTTTTATGTTTTTGTTTAATGCTTTGATTAAAATATAAATTTTGGTGATCATTATGTCATTATGTGGATCCAAGAGGGAGAATCTACGCCATTTGGGAGCAGAAGAATAACATCCTTCATAACTTCCAAATAATTCCTCCGTCTATCATCTTCAAGTCCATAAACCGAGAGATCATTAACACCACTATTGTTAGGAGACACCGGAAAAACTTCAAAAAGCTCTTCGGTCTTTGGGTCCGTTAAAAGTTTGGTTAAGTTTTTTTTTTTTTTTTTTTTTTTTTTTTTACAAAAACTTAAAATTTTATTTATCTCTTAATAGGCTGGACAGGAAAACAAAACATTGAAAATCCAGTTACAAAACAGAGAGAACGGAAAACATGCCGGAAAAGTGAAAAAAGCTTGGAATTTGCTGAATTAAACTATGAAGCTCAAAATCTAAAGATGTGACCGGGAAACAAAGAGCCAGAGCACTAGTTCCGGCAGAATCAAGGTTCACGGTTTTGCGGCGACCTCGAGGAATCAGAAACCAAAGACAGAAGATTCTGGTTTCCGTCAAAGGTCCCTCTCCGACGAGCCACCAACCCACTACAAACCTCCCGGAATGCCCAACTCTCCGACAGCCCGGCTCTGCGTTGACAGATCCTAACTTAGCAATCTGAAAACATCAGATCTATCCCCTTTCTCTCAGATATGGCGCCTCCGAACTCCCATGAGCATGATCTGTTCAAACCGGTCCGACGGACACAAATCACGGCAGTTACAGAGGCCGACGGCTCACTTCAACCCTCTGCAACCAGAACCCGCAACAGCCATCTAAGCAGGCCCGGCTCATACCCATGGCGAGAGCGGCGGTGGCCATGGGACAACTTTTTTTTTTCACAAAACCTTAAGCAAATGGGGTCCAAAAAAATGGAAAAAAAAATTATGTTGTTAAGGGTCTAAAAAAAATTATATGTCTAGGGACCAAAAAATTGTTGAGACGGGGCTGCATCTAAGATCCAAAAGAACCTACCGTTAACCGTCGAGACTAACAACACTACCACCACCTCTCCTTCACCGACTTCCGCCATAGCCAAAGAGTCCTTCTTGATGAGTGAACCACGAGAAACACTGATGCTACTCTCCGGCGTCTTCAAACCAAATCTCGACTACTGAGCTTCTCCTTCGTCAGATCTGGATCCACGACTATGTCCAATGAGGGAGAACCCACCACTGCTGACGGCAAAACAAATCCTGCTCACTCCTGAAACTCCGATGAATCTATCGCGGCCGCTTGACGTGAAGACCAAAGGAATTAAACTGCTTGGGGGAGGGAGAAGAACAATCACGTCACCGTACGGCAAATGGAGAGTTCAACCCCCTCAGATCTACTCAGGCGGCTAGGGTTTTCTGTTTTAGGAGAGAGGTGAGAGCGTTTGCCTCTCAAAGGCCTTTTTCGAATAAGGTTTGGTTAAGTTGTTAAGGTTAAAATTCATTTGCTTCCTTGTTTTAATAATTCTATTATATTTGTTTAAGTTGTTAAGGTTAAGTCTATTATATTTTTACTAGCTAGACCATTATATTTTTTAATAATTATATTCCTCCTCCACATTATTTCTTGTGATTCCTGTCCCACTATGACAATAATATATAGGAGATTTATTTCAATCATATAAATTAATAGGAAGAAACATATGCGTACATATACACACTGATATGAAAAGCAATACCGATAAATTTTCTCGTGCTCCATGTTGGGATCTCTCTCTCTCTCTCTCTCTCTCTCTCTCATGTGACGACTTTAAATGAAGATTATGATTGTGCATATATCTATACTATATTGAGAGATGTATGTCTTACTAATAATATATGTGTAATATATGTAATACATTATACATGCATATAAAACGTACGACATTGGTTCCTCCAACATTAATGGCAGATCTCAAGAAGAGGATTTCGACAATGTGTAGATCTTGTGGTGGTACTTGGTAGTAAGAATAAGACCTTGAGTTCTAGAAGATCCAACCAATCGAAATTTGCCACGTTAGATATGAAATAATTCACTTTAAAGATAGTACGTCGGAATCTATCTAGCTAATACAAATTCCATTAATCAAAGCATTAACTATATCGTCAACGCTAAGTAAGAAAGCCCACATCCCCAAACCTTTTGGATTCTGTATACCCCAAAAAACTAATTGACATTTGCCGTATATAAAAAGGAAATGGTAAGGTATTCACAATTTTTTCATTGACACTGTTAATCCAAAATTTTCTATAAAAACACATATCCTTACTACTTAAACTAGAGAAGATGCTGACAAGAAAAAAAGAAGTTAAAGGTGACGAATTATCATAGATGTTGCCGTAAATAGTGTAAAAAGATGTTAAGTACACCACCTTTTGAGATTTAATTTTCTAGGATAAAGAACTTTTTGAAAACCACAAATTTTACTTTTCGGAAACCACTTAATTTGTTCAACAACGAGGTATTAATTTACAAGCTAATCAGACTAATTATACTGATCTTTAATCATAGTTTTTTTTTTTTTTGGCAGAATTTTAATCATAGTTGAACCAAAATAGTTCTATAAGACATAAGATAATTTAAATACAAGTGGGACACTAAATATTTCCTAACTCGATGGAAAAAAGTTCATACCTCATGATGAGCTAATTAAAATATTAAACTATAATAACAAAATTTTTATTTTTCCAGTGATTGTTTTTGCCATCGTTGTTATCTCAATTGATTTATTTAGAAGTATTACTAAAGAAGCACCATATATAATAAGCAAAGAGACACTCTCACTTCCTCTGCTTCTCTCTCTCTGAATCACTCTGATCTTCGAGTTCAATCACCACAAACTTACAATCAAATACAAAAGAAATACACTTAAAGACTTCATCATTCATCTGAATCTGAATCCGAATCTCTCTGCAGAAGCATACATTATTGATGGAGGAGAAGTGGAAGCTGTCGAAGAAAGAGACAACAGCTTCTTCTTCTTCTTCCTCTAAGTCAATGTTTTCTAGAAGCTTCTCAACAAGTGCTTCCTCCACCAAGTCTCCAATATTCGTAAGGAGTTCATCTACTAAATGCTCTATCCCTTCTTCCTCCTCTTCCTCTTCTTCTTCCTCTTCAATCTCAAGAAGCTTCTCAAGAAAAGAGAGAAGATCTTCTTCTTCATCATCCTCCTCTATCACTCAGAAATATAGCAGCTTGGCTAAAGAACAGAAGGCAAGGTTTTACATTATGAGAAGGTGTGTGGCTATGCTTGTTTGTTGGCACAAACATGGAGATTCTTAATTAGATCTTCTTCTTCTTTTTTTTTTTCTTTTTTTCTCCTTGTAATTAGATCAGTTTGATATTATTAAGGGTTTCCATACAAGTACATTGTAAGAAGAGATTTTGTTTAAAAATTAGGGTTTATATGCTCTATTTTCAATGATATGACTTGCATATGCTACATATATACACACAATCATAGACATGTGTGTATATGTATCATTGAAGCAAGTATTTACATTATGATAAGAATTATTAATGTTTTTGTTTAGATTCAAAATATTGAAATATAATATCTGGAGGATTAGTGTATATTTCATGAAATACAGTGTTTTTGTTAGGATTTTTAGTCATTTTCAAGGTCTCTTGAGAAAGCATTGAAAAAATTTAACAAACTTAATCTCTCCAATCTAATGTTTTTTATTTTTGATAAATAATACTCCTAGCTTGTATTTAATATCTTAATCATTTTTAAAATGGAATCATGATTCATATCATCTAGTCAAAGATCTGAAGCTTTTCTTTTAACTTATTCTTGATTACGAGATGATAATGGAGTCAAGTTAATGTCAATATGATAATGATGATAAGAATATTATCAAAATAATGGCATATGATGCTGTAGATCTTGCAAACACCAATAATGTCTGGAACTCTACTCGAATTTTGTTTTTTTCTTAGCTTTTTTTAATTAATATTATTATATTCCTTTTTGCATTTTATGGCAGTATTTGGTGGCAGTATTTTTTCTGTTTGCTTTCTGAGTTTTTGTCTCTATGATGGAAGAAAGATTCCCTCTTGGCAAATGAAAAACTCGTTAATATCAATAAACGTATCTCTAAATTATATTATGTACAAACTTAGGATAAATTACTATATTATGTATAAATTAACAGTTATGTATCTACTTAAGAAACTAGTCGGCATTATTCCCATGAAATGAAATCTATCTTTTCACTTTATTAAGGGGAAAAGTTTGGAATAATATTATAGTGAGAATCCAATGAAAAGTTTTTCAACGACTCCATCCATCTTTTGTCATTATCATAGACAAAAACGTTACGTTTAATTAAAAAAAAATAGATCACGAGCATTGCAGATTTGTGCTAATGCCTTTTTTGTTGATACTAAACTTAAAAATTATTTAATTTGCGTCAAAATATCGTACATAGAAATTATTACCGCGACCATTGTTCTTCTTCAGGTCACTCACTCTTCTTACAAGAAAAAAGGGGGAAACAAAAATAAAATATACTCAGAACTCTCTCAGGTGATAACAATTGAAACACACAAAAATACTAAAGAAGGAAAATAATGAAAAAAGAAAAACACAAATTTTGCTTTTGAGGGAATATATCATTAAAGAGAGGGGAGAAAAAGGTGATGTGGCATTGGATCGGTCAGGGTCAACATTTAGGTAAATCTGAGGGTGGAGGAAGGAGCTTCTGATTTGGAAGGTCACCGTCCAAAACCTCCCAAGCCATGGTCAGACCCCAACTCAAATGTATGTCGATGTGGCAATGCATCAACCACACACCTATCACCATAATAAAATACACAATTTGAGGATGCAATTAACATCAAATTTCAAAATTATTCTTTTCCTTGTGTTACCAACTAAATTCAAAAGCATATAATACATGTTATTAACAAAAATATATATATTCATAAATTTTTACCGGGATTATCGGCAAGGAAGCGGATGGCGACCCAACCACCGGAAGGAACATTGATGGTGTTTCGTTCGACGGGATCGACTAGGTTGTACTGTTTTGGATCACTGGCAGGATTAAAATTGCCGAAGCCTTGACCCACCACATAAAAGTTGAAGCCATGAAGATGGATAGGGTGGGCCTCAATACCCAAGATGCTCCCTGTAACACCAATTCAACAGTTGTGTTGTACTTCAAAACCACAACTTTGGTCCCTCTTGAGACCATTGTGTTGTTTGGTGGAGTACCCGTGTAATTAAATGGGAAAATAGGGGCACTTGGGAAATCAGTCATGAAAACACTCTTAGACTTGCCTGTGAAGTATGATTGTAGTAGGGAAGTCTTGTTTGGTAAGATGAAAGACACGTTGTTGATAGATGCTGCGAATTTCGTCGTATTCGTTGGTCCTTGGCATGTTTGGTTTTTAGGACAAGGGTTGGTTCCTAAACCGACGGTAAAGAAATAATTCTTGTCCACGCTTTTTGGCACGTTAGCTGGAAATGTAGAACTCGCCAAACTTCTAAACATTTTTGTGAAATTTGCGGCGTAGCTTGTACTATTGATGGGAGGGAGAGATGGTTTAATGATAGAAAGGTTCTTAGAAGAGTTGGAATGATGCTCGTATTGGAGAATCCCCGCAACGGTTGTATTGTCAATTGTTCCTTGGCCCGTGAAGTATGGTCTTGCCAACATGTAGAAGGTAGCATTTGGATAACTAGGTTTCGTTTTGAGTAGTACGTTGGTGGTCTGGCCCGGACCAAGAAGCACGATGTTGGTTTGGAATGGTTTAACGTAGCTAGCATCAGCTTCAACAACCGTCAAGGTATGATTGGCTATGGTAAAGAAGAGTTCGTCATTGAGTGCAGCATTAATCAGTCGTAGTAGATACGTCTTTCCAGGTTTCACCATCAGTTTGTATGTGTCTAAAAAGTATCAAGTGTTACAAAAACATGAAATGGCGTCTTGGTCTGGACATTGACATAAAAAAAAAAAAAAAAAAAAAAAAAAGAAAGGATGACGATGATTACCTTTTGTAGAGCAGTTGTATAATGGGCCGGGAAGTCCATTAAAAGTATGAGCATCAGAGGCATTAGGACCTCCACCCGTCTGAAGAGCTTGTTGTAGCACTGCTTGAGGATCAGCATTAAACCATTCACCTATAGACAAGTTAAAAAAAAAAAAAAAAAAAATTAAATCAATTGTTCAATATTCTTAATCTATCATATATTTCTTAAAAGATTAAGGCCATGAATGACTATTGGTTTTTAGATGGTTTTTAGATTTTAGTTTTTAGTTTTTGGATTTTAGTTTTTGATTTTTGGTGTAGATTTTAGTTTTTGCAAAATCTTGAATGGTAACTTGATTAGTTTTTGGTTTTTATGTATAATAATTATTTTAAAAATAGTAAAATAATAATTATAAATTTTTATTAAAAATAAAAAATACAATGATGTGGTTTTTAGAAGAAAAAAAAGTGTCACGCTAAAAACCCACAAAATGTGGTTTTTAGATTTTTTAAAGAAATTTGTAAAATCCACCAAAATCTGGTTTTTCTAAATTTTAGGAAATCTATTTTTTCATAATCCTGAATTGCTTCAAAAGTAGATTTTGCAGAATCTAAAACTAAAAACTGATGAAAAATCAGGTGTCATTCAAGACCTAAAGCTTTGATTGTTTTCGGTTTTTAGAACAAGATTCTGGATTTAGTTTTTTCAAAAACTCATATTTTACCTAATCAAGTTTTTTTTGTGAAAGTAGTCTTAAAAAAACAAAAGGGAATCTGATTTTTGGAGTTTTTCACCAACTTTCACTCAGAATCTAAAAACCAAATAGTTGTGTTTCTCACTTTTTTTAGATATTTTCTCTTTTTTCTTTTTGCAAAAACTAAAAACTAAAATCCAAAATCTAAAAAACCGTAAACTATTATCTAAAACACACTTAAAAACAATTAAACAATGATGGCCCAAAAATATATTACCAAAGATTATAGGGACTTGTTTGTAGGGTTTGGGAAACGGGTAAGACTGATGGAGTTTAGGGAGAATGATCAAGGGTCCGTGCACGGTGCCTCTCATCCATTGAATATGTGCATGCCACCACAAGGTTCCTCTTTGTCCGGTCACCGTGAAGTTGTAAACATAACTTTGTCCGGTCTGAATTGGACATTGTGTCACATATGATGGTCCATCCGCCCATCCGCTCCTTAGCTGCCGGATCCCATGCCTACATATATACATTAAAACTATTAAATCAATGAAATTAAATTAGAGTTGAAATTGTAATATCACTACAAAGTAAATAGTACGTAGTTTACCAGTGGATAGAGATGTTGTTAGATACATGATTAACAACTTTGATCTGTAGATTGTCTCCTTCTCTTGCAGTAACCTTAGGCCCTGGAAATTTTCCATTGACCGTCACGATTGTTTTTGTCTTGCACAATCTTGTGATGTTTTTAAGTTGAATCTGTCGGAGAACAAAATTATAAATTGTATCAAACAGAAAAACAGAGAATATTTAGTAAGTACATATTTAGTCTCATATATATTGAGACTAATTTATAATTACATCGAACTGGTAGTGCCGCGTGATTCCTGCAGATGCTGCATCGATGTTGTAACTAATGGCAATCAGAAATGCCACAAGAAGATAATGCAAAACACACGTAGCCATGTATTTGTTTGAATATTGAACGAAATTTTTTTTCATAAATGTATATAATCAATAGTTTTCTGTTTGATATATTTTTTTCTGGTCAAGCTCTCAAGTTGGTGTATGTGAATAGAGGGACATTGTTGAGCATATATAAGGGAGAGAGGCAAATGGTAGGGTTAATGGTTGGTAACAAAATTTAAAGAAGAAAAATAGAGTATAAAGTATATATATGGATAAGTGATGAATAAGATCATTTAGTATTGATGTTATAGTTGGTCCAATTGTTGGACAATCCGAGTGAATTCGAAGTTAACTAATTGTGTACTTTAACTATGATGATTATAGCTCTACATACAATCTTTTGTACCAATAAAAATGATTAATTTACTTAAAATATTAGTTACGAACACATAATCGAGACAACAAACTAAAAAACTTACGCATGTTTCTAAACAAGTGATGTTTAATTAAAAGACATCAAGAATGCATATTTATTAAGAAAATTAATAAGTTGACTAAAATATTCATATTTTATGATATTAAAGATGTTGTAAACCTATTAGAAAAATCAGCGAGTGAAATACGGAGATTAATGTAAAAAAAAACTCAGGCCACTCCTTACCTTCTTTTCAAAAAGGTTTAAAATATAAATATTAAAAATACTTGGACAAAATTTCCAAATTGACAATTTTTACTTTTTGTTTTTCGGATATAAAATTTGGAAAGAGATTTTATTTTTCTTATATGCGGTGATACCATATTTGTAAAAGTAATTAGCAAGTAAGTAATTTATTATAGTAAAACAAGCATTATATAGACTGCGACATGTACGTTGGTTGTTTGAAAACATATGTTCCAACAAAAAGAGACTATTGAGTGAATCTAAGCTTAAGGATCTTCACAGTCACTTGGAAGACTCTCTCTCTCTCTTTTTGACACTTCACCCGATTAATCCATTCCTTTCAAGCAACATAAGACAACGATCGTTGGATTCAGCTTCACTTGGCAAATTTACTGTTTAACTGTCTTATCTCCTTTTTTCTAGATATTTGGTAACTTTAGAATTAAGATGTTGCATCTCATTTGGTGAGATAACTCACTTCATTCCCTTTTATCATTTGACTATACGAAAATCATCGAACTTAATCAGGAATGTTTGCCATGTAAGTTAGGATTCGTGTCTTGCACATAGCAGGCAAAAAAAGAAAAAAGCAAAGAGTAAAAAAAACTATGCCGTATATGATTCACTAAATATCTCGTTGATTAAAATAATAAAAAAAGATTCGCTAATTAATTTCGGACACGATGCTCAAAATTGATTACTTCAAATGAATTACTTGTACATAGTTTGTGACAAGATGATGTGAAATAGATTGTTGTCATTTTAGTGATGAAAAAAATAATCGATAAGCCAAAAAAAAAAAAAAAAACAAGACACTGAATTCTTAGCAAGTTTTGATTTTTTTTTTTTTCAAATTATACTTTGAGATAAAGCCTATGAAATCATTTCTGGCTTTTTGTCACGTCTCATGACTGTGTGTGCTAATTTACTTACCCATTCGAAATTTAAAATACAAGTTCAGCACAAAGTTTCTAATAAACTAGAGATAATATTATGTGAGGCTAAAGTGCTATTGGTAAATGATGAGGAATCGAAATCATGGTTTTAACAAAAGTAAAGAAAGTAAGAAAGAACATAATAATGTTGGTCGTTAGTTGTAGCCTTGTAGGTTTACCAACTTCAACCCTTCTCCTTTACTGTTACATTCTCCAGAATTTCTATTTGTATCCAATAACATTTTCTAGTTATAACTACATACCTTTTTGCTTTTGAATGGATGAATTACTTTACTTTGCTTATGTAAATCTATTTTTTGAGTTTTTAAGTAAAATCTCATTACTTTATTTGGAAATTATTTATTTTACGAGAAATTGATCATGAGAAAGATGATCACTACTTTGTTTTTGAATGAATGAACTACTTTACTATGATATCCACATGTTCTAGAGCTTTGTTTGAATTTCAATATTTCCCGGTTATATTTAAAAATATATTTTCTTATAATGTTTCATATTATTGGCTTTTTGTGTGTTTTAAATGTTCTTTTAACATCTTTAGTATATCAACATTGATCAACACATAGTTATCAGGAAAGAATTAATGAAAACCCCTATCTACAAAATAGTAATAGGTATATATTATATTATCACCAAAAACAAATTTTCTCTTCAAGTGTTCAGATTGTTTGAGGTTAACATTATCATAACGCTTGATTTGATTTTTTTTCTTTTAAGTTTATTATTCTGTGATCGTATCTTATTATATAAAGCTTGATGTCAAAGTTACTCATTAACAAGATCGTGACACGTGTCAAATATATTGATTAGATATTGACACGTGTCAATTTTTTTTTTTTTTAAAATAAACATAGTAGAACAACTAATTATATTTACAGGATTTTACATGTTTATATTTTTTAAAAAATATTTCTCTAAATCCAAAAGAAAAACTAACAAAATCAATAAATTTTCCATTGTATGCTAATTATATTATACGTGTGTTCTCGATAAAATTTGACATGTGTAAGCAAAAACTTAATTTATTAAGCATGTATATAATCAATAAAGAATGAATAACAAAGTTAAAAATAATAACACAAGTTATTTAACATATTTTAGTTGGATATAAATTATATTTATCGTTGAAATATAAATTTTTATTGTAAGAAAGTACACAAAACCTTGAAAGAAAATGAACTTAAAAAGAAAAAAATTTCATATTAGTATAATTTAACATGTTTGATCTTAAAGATTTTAATGCATGTAGTAATATGAGAAACCGAAAAAAATAGAAAAAATGAGTTTGTAAGAATAAATTATTGGTTAATTGATGAAAATTGACAAAAGTATTACTTATGAAATTATGACATATAGAAAAATAATATTTAAGATATTTTTGGATTTCCAAAATATTGTGGATGTTAACTGGTTTTTTACTGAATTTTTTTTATTGTTAAATTTAAAATACTAACCAATATACATATTATCTCATATGATGCTCATATTATTTTTGCTATTAAATTTTTAACTCTAATCCATGAAGAAGTGAATTATGGTTTCACGATGAAATAAATAGTTAAATATAGTTACTAAACTGAATGTCTAACGATGAAATTTATTTTAGATTAAAAAGTTTTCAAATATTAATATGTATAATTTAAAAAAAATGATTTAAAAATATTAGTATTTTTGTAGTGCATATGTTAAAACATAAGATAACTCAAAATAAATTATAATTTATAGGAATGAATCTTCAGTTATTTGATGATAATGTCTCTATATCTTTATATATGTTTCTCTTTTATAAATTATACTCATTTAAAATTGATTATGACATGAGGTAAAATTATTACTTATAAGATAGCAACATAACAAATATATCTTAAATAATGTTGAGTCAGTTTTTTTTGTAAATTATATTTTGTTAATTTGTGTTTGTATTTTTAATTCTTACTAAGATATAGATTCGATATGATGTATTAATTGTGTTTGGTATAAAATATTTAGTTCTATGCATTAAGAAGAAAAGTGTAATTAAACTTAAAATATGGTTTATTAGGATGATATAGATATTTAAATGGTACTCCCTGTACTATAAGAGTTATTGGGTAAAAGCACAAAAATTAATAAACAATAAATATTATGTCATTTATAAAACTTCAACTAATAGAAAATATATTGCATAGTTCAAATAGTTATAAATTGTGATATTAATAAAAATTGTATATAGAAATTTGAGAAAATATTATAAAATAGAGCAAAAAAGCCTGAAACTTCTTATATAATTGAAATGAGAAAGTATTAAAATGAAATATGAGAGATTCATACTTAATATTCAACTGTTACAAGATAAAATCTAAAACCAAGTATATTATTATTTAATTATTCTCAATAATTTTTTCTAATTTTTACCCGCGTAATAATGCGGATCTATCATATAAACCTAAATATTGGTGTCTTCCAAAAACCATGAATAACCCATATGGAAAGCAAACGGATGTGTTGGAGTTATAAAGGCTTACTTCATTGGGCTTTATATGTAGCCAAAATCACAAACAGAGTATAAAAAACTTTTAAAATAAAAAGCCCATTTATAAAATCAAGTTAAACTGTTCTAACAATTCTTTCATATTACGGCCGTCTTAGACCAAACACCGATTCGCACGCCGACTCGTGGACTTCGGAGAACAATCATGACCGAGCACGATCGAAGACCAAAGATACCTTTCTTAATTTAATCGCATTACTCTCATTCTTAACCGTTGTAGACTACTTTACTCATCTTACGCTTAGTTATAAATTGTGCCATTAAATGATACATTTAAAGGGAGAGGTTCATTTTGACTAAGGGGACCAAAAAATTTAATCTCCATTTTAGGAAATAAATACATAAAAGTTTGAAAGGTAGTGTAGTTGGTAACAAAGATTTTTATTTATTTAAAGAAAGAATATATTATTATTTCCATTTTCTGAAAACTCACAATGTTTACCTTTTGAGATTTGGTTTTTATTTCTAATACAGCATTTATAACGAACTATTATTATTTACAGAGAGAACATGCAAATCCAGTGGATTTTTGTTTTCAGAGAATACAACTTTTTATATATTTCTGTTTTGGGTGAATCAATATGAATCAAATCAAAAACAGGAAAAAAAAAACAGAAATAGTATGATTCTATTAATTATATAGTCAGAAAAATATAACAGCTGTAGACCTGTTATTTTTCTTTTAATATATACTAATTCTTATAAATTCCGAAATTAAAGGAAAAAAAAAGACTTTTTGGTTATAGTTTTTAATCGAATTGTTAAAATAAAAAAAGGAGATCGTTGAGATTACAAATTTGACTATATTTTTTTTTTATTATTATAAAGAATGTTAACATTTATGTATATATCTTGTCATGCTAAATATGTAAATTTCCTAATCCTAAATTTGTGAAGAAACTAAGTAAAAGATCTGTATAAATATATCTTTTTAAAATCATATATTTGAAGTGTTGTTATGTACTTTCTCTTAAAGCTGTGTCCTTAAACCCAAAACTGAAACACAAAAAGATCTCGAAACAGCTTCAAACGTGTGAGTTTGAGATTCCTCAGCTCTTCTCTGGAACACATTAAGTTTAGTCTGTTTTAAAATTTTTCTAATCAATGTTTTTTTTTTTAATATAATTCACTTATGCAATTGCTAGGTCAGATGAGATCAACAACCCTAATAATGATTCAGTATTTTTTTTTTTTTAATTTTAATTTCACAAAAACCCTAAGGGTTCTTTACATCGCCGTCGAATTTTTTTATCCGCTAACTCTATAAAACCCAAAATTTTATATTTCTCATCTGATCATTGTGTTAGGGTTCTTTTTAGTTTAACACATGGATTTGAGTACTGCTTAAAGTTTTAATCTTTGGGTTAGTTTCTATAGAGAATTTTGGGGTATAAAGGTTTGATCTTTAGGATTTTTTTGTTGTTGTTAGCGTAATTGATTTTGGGGGGGTTTCTTGTTGTTTAGGTGATGATGATACCGGAACTAGGGAGAAGACCGATGCATAGAGGTAACGAAGATTCATCCTTTGGGGATGATTATGAGAAAGAGATTGGTGTATTGCTTGGTGAGCAGCAGCGAAGGCAAGAAGAAGCTGATGAGATTGAGAGAGAGCTTAACTTGTATAGAAGTGGCTCTGCTCCACCGACTGTGGATGGTTCTGTTAGTGCGGCTGGAGGATTTTTTAGCGGCGGCGGCGGAGGTGGGGCTCCTTTTTTGGAGTTTGGTGGAGGCAATAAGGGTAATGGGTTTGGTTGTGATGATGAGGAGTTAAGGAAAGATCCGGCTTACTTGTCTTATTACTATGCTAATATGAAGTTGAATCCGAGGTTGCCACCGCCTTTGATGTCTAGGGAGGATTTGAGGGTTGCTCAGAGGCTTAAAGGGAGTAGCAACGTGTTAGGTGGTGTTGGGGATAGGATAAAAGTGAATGAGAGTCGATCTTTGTTCTCTAACCCACCTGGTTTTGATCAGATGAAACAGCAGCGTGAGTTTGAGCCTGAGAAGACTAGTGCTTCCTCTTCTGAGTGGGATGTTAATGGATTGATTGGTTTGCCTGGTTTGGGGCTTGGAGGCAAGCAGAAGAGTTTTGCTGATATCTTTCAGGTTGGTGAAACTTCTTTTCTAATGGTTAGTATGTTTTGTTTATAGTTCACCTGAATATTCTTGCTTATATAAACTTGGTGGATGGCTTTTGTGCAGGCGGATATGGGGCATGGGCATCCTGTTGGACAGCAGCCCTCAAGACCTGCAAGTCGTAACACATTTGATGAAAATGTTGACTCCACAAATAACCTGTCTCCATCCGCATCACAAGGCATTGGTGCACCATCTCCATACAGCTATGCAGCTGTTCTGGGTTCGCCTTTGTCTAGAAATGGAACACCAGATCCACAGGCCGTTGCTAGGGTGCCTAGTCCTTGCCTCACTCCCATTGGCAGTGGAAGAGTGAGTTCAAATGACAAGAGGAACACAAGTAACCAAAGCCCGTTTAACGGTGGTCTCAAAGAGTCTTCAGATCTCGCCGCTGCTTTATCTGGTATGAGTCTGTCAGGTACTGGTGGGTTAGATGAAAGGAGTCAAGCTGAGAAAGATGTTGAAAAGGTCAGGAACTATATGTTTGGAATGCAAGATGGGCATAATGAAGTCAATCAACATGGCTTCCAACACAAAGCTGATCAAGCTCATAAGGGAACTGCTTCTTTGAGGAATTTACAAATGAGAGGGTCACAAGGATCTGCCTATAATGGAGTTGGACTAGCTAATCATTACCAGCATCTTGATAACCAAAACTATGGTCTCAACAACTACGCATTAAATCCTGCTGTAGCGTCTATGATGGCTGGCCAACTTGGAACTAATAACTATTCTCCAATGTATGAAAATGCTTCTGCGGCATCTGCTTTCGGATTTTCTGGAATGGACTCCAGACTTCATGGTGGAGGTTTTGTTTCTTCTGGTCAAAACCTCTCTGAACCACGAAATATTGGCAGGGTTGGTAATCGAATGATGGGAGGAAATGCTGGTCTTCAGTCACATATGGCAGATCCAATGTATCATCAGTACGGGAGGTTCTCTGATAATGCTGATTCGTTTGATCTTCTTAATGACCCTTCAATGGATAGGAGCTTTATGGGTAATTCATACATGAATATGCTTGAACTCCAGAGGGCTTATCTCGGAGCTCAGAAATCACAGTATGGTGTTCCTTACAAATCAGGGAGCCCTAACAGTCATAGCTATTTTGGGAGTCCAACGTTTGGGTCTAATATGTCATATCCTGGCAGCCCATTGGCTCATCATGGTATGCCGAATTCTCTTATGTCACCTTATAGCCCTATGAGACGAGGTGAAGTTAATATGCGTTATCCCTCTGCAACAAGAAACTTTTCGGGAGGTGTAATGGGTTCTTGGCAAATGGATGCTGGTTTGGATGAAGGATTTGGATCTTCAATGCTTGAAGAGTTCAAAAATAACAAAGCTAGAGGATTTGAACTTTCTGAAATAGCTGGCCATGTTGTAGAGTTCAGGTATTTCCTTGAAAGTCTTTTACCTTTTCTCTTTTGTACATTTTTCCCAAGCTAACACGGGGATTTGTATGACCAGTTCGGATCAATATGGAAGTCGGTTTATTCAGCAGAAACTCGAGACAGCAACAATTGATGAGAAAACCATGGTTTATGAAGAGATCATGCCTCAAGCTCTTGCCCTGATGACTGACGTTTTTGGCAACTATGTAGTTCAGAAGGTAGATTTATTTAGTCTTCCTCTTTAGTTTCTTTTTGGAGTTAAGAAAATGTATAACATGAGAGGGTTCTGACTTTTGCTTAACTTCCTACAGTTCTTTGAGCATGGTCTCCCGCCACAGAGGAGAGAATTGGCAGAGAAACTCATTAACAATGTTTTGCCTCTTAGCTTACAGATGTATGGTTGTCGTGTCATCCAGAAGGTAAAGTCTGGTTCTCACCTGTTTGACTGTTCTCTATAAGTCTATCTTCCATTTTCGAGAAAAGTTGAGAGTTTCATTGTGTCTTTTTACCTTTTAGGCAATTGAGGTTGTTGATCTAGACCAGAAAATTATAATGGTGAAAGAACTGGATGGACATGTGATGCGATGTGTACGCGATCAGAATGGTAACCATGTAGTCCAAAAGTGTATCGAATGTGTACCTGAAGAAAACATCGAGTTCATTATTTCGACTTTCTTTGGTCATGTTGTGACCCTCTCAACTCACCCATACGGGTGCCGTGTTATTCAGGTTCTTGTTCTTTGTGAATGAGAAAGATGACACCTTTCTTGCCTTATGCTTCTACTTAAAACTCTTTTTCATCTCCTGTTGCAGAGAGTATTGGAACACTGCCATGACCCTGATACACAGAGTAAGGTTATGGAAGAGATCCTGTCCACTGTTAGCATGCTGGCCCAAGATCAGTATGGAAACTATGTTGTTCAGGTTTGTAAAAGACATGAGTTTTACTGCAACTCTTGTTTGTTTTTTAATTGGTTGCTCAAAACTGGTACTCGTTTTGTGGACAGCATGTATTGGAGCACGGAAAGCCTGATGAGCGCACTGTGATAATCAAAGAGTTAGCGGGGAAGATTGTTCAGATGAGCCAGCAGAAGTTTGCATCAAACGTTGTTGAGAAATGTTTGACTTTTGGAGGTCCTGAGGAACGGGAACTGCTGGTGAATGAGATGCTGGGCACAACTGATGAGAACGAGCCTCTTCAGGTTTGTCAAACATATACTTTCAGATGATGGTCCGGGGAGAAAAGAAACTAATAAGCTCATAAGTTTCTTCTTGTGTATTATATAGGCGATGATGAAGGATCAGTTTGCAAACTATGTAGTCCAAAAAGTCCTGGAGACATGCGATGACCAACAGCGTGAACTGATTCTTACTCGTATCAAAGTGCATCTTAATGCTTTAAAGAAATACACTTACGGGAAGCATATCGTTGCTCGTGTTGAAAAACTCGTTGCTGCTGGAGGTATGTACAATATGTTCTTTCCCTTCAACCATTAGATAGAGTTGCCTCACAGAACCCCCCCCACAAGTATTTGAGCTAGAGACAGTATAGGCATTTCTATTGCATTTCAATGTCTCTTAAGTGGTTTTTCTCATATGCAGAGAGGAGGATGGCTTTGCAGTCATCAACTCAGCCTCTGGTGGCGTAAGGCCGAGTGTTGTACAGCTTAACTAGGGTGGATGGCTCTGCCATAACGTTCTGAGAATTAGGTAAGATCTAAACCAAAAAATCTGCGGAGAAATTATAAAAGAGAGCATTGTTCTGCTCTCCGCAAAATCTGTACATTGTGTAGTTTCTTACCGTTTTTACTACTATACATAGAACCCCAAAACATCCCCCTTAGGCTGATGAATGAGTGGAAAAAAAAGGCAGAGAATGGTGTAAAGAAAATGGTGAGGATTTTAGAGTTTTTTCCCTTTCACATGTACAAAAATATTGGCTTTCATGCCAATCTGTAGAATGCTTTTTTAGGACAATCCCAGTTGATTTCTCTATTTTCACGATAACTCTTATCCGAGAATTTCTTGATTTTTCAGTTTTGTTGTTGATATTGTTCTAGTTTCTTGTTATGCAAGAAACATATGATATATATGTAACAACCGCTGAGCTGTTAGTTTAACAAAGATCCATCTCTCCTCTCTAAGAGTCTATATAACAAAATGACCATGGAATCCACAAAACGTTGTTATATCGATAACAACAATCAATGTCTTCAAGACTCTAGGTTTTTAAGGGATATGGTTTCCACAAATTCGCCGACTTAGGAATGGTGGAGTTACAAAACCAAATCTCGTGTTTGGGATGTGGCATCGAGGAGATAAGCTCGTATTCATGGCTTTATTTGGCTCCATCGCCGTGCCGCTTACTTAAGCCATTAGTCGAGCCGCTTACTTAAGCCATTAGTCTCTCGAGTAAACTAAGAAGCATGAACAACACTTGCATCAGCATATGACAAAACCATACAAGGACCGTTTTGGTTATTGCCAACAACATCAGTCAATGCAACAAAGCGCCATTCTATAGCATGTCGTACACTACCAAACAATGTCCAGTCTTTAGAATTGTCTAAACCTGAAGCATCATCATCGTTGTTTGATAGTGGAGCTTTTCACCAAGTTAATCCAGTCTATCTTGTCTTTAAGAAGTTTTATATGAAATCTTCTTTAAATGTACATAAATTTTATCATTAAATATGTAAAATTTTGTAATTGCTGATAAACTATACAATTGGCTACATTACACTTTGTACATATATTATTACTAGAAAGTATCGCGTGGTTTATGTATGCATTATTAATTTAAAATATAAAATGAAGTTTTTCTTCAATTATATATGAAATGTACAAATGTAATTGTTAATATATGTCTTAAAAAAATAATATTCATAATACTACGGTGCAACTACAATTTATAATTTATATATGTTATATAGTGTTTCATAGAAGGTCATGAAAAAAGAGGAAAGTTAAAGTAAATATTATTAAATATTTTTGATTACAATGTATTGTTAAAATTATTTAAACAGTATGTTACTATAGTAATAAGACTATTACTTATAGCAATGTCAATTATATATGGTACTAGAATTTAAACCCGCGCACGCGCAGGATTTTAATTTAAAATATTTTTATCAATATAAATTTTTGAGCTCAAATATATTTATTGAAATTTTTGAGTATAAATCTATATAAACACTAAACTTATTTTACTAAGTAGCATACATCATATATATTATTGAAGATAATGTTTATTTGTTATATTTATTTGCGAGGGATTTTAGTTTAAATTTTTTAGGAATAAAAATCATTGAATATAAATATAATTAGTCATTTAAAGTTTAAAAGATAAATCCAAATAAAAGTCATACTTATTTACTAATATATATATATATATATATATATATATATATATTGTCTAGTGTCGCAGTAATGTTTTTCTGGTAAATCAATAATATATAACGTAGTAACAAAAAATGATTTAAAGAATCTCCCTCGAAGAGTACATTTCATATTTATATCCAATGAAAACATCATTTTAAAATTTCTAACACTGAAGGTCGATCATTGACCTAATTATAGAAATCATTTAAATATATCGATATCCCACATTAAATGCAAATATACAAAGTTTGATGAATACTTTTACTATTATGTCACTACAACGGAGTTATCCAAGTGCATCGGCTGTCATAATAGAATTTCCGACCAAGTCAAGAATGCGTAAATGGTGAAATGATTAAACCCGACATCCATTCACTAATCCAAGTTACATATATGTCTAAAACCCTTCATATGTTATTTTCATATGTTAATTTTGTGATGTAACCTCAGCTTTGTCTTTAAAAAAAACATGGTGTACTTTAGTAATATGTTATTTCTGGCAATGTTTTTAGTTAAAAGCATTTGATCATAAATTGATAAAATCTCAAGCATGTTTTATATATTTTTTAATTTATCATGTTATAGAATTTTAGCTCCGGTTGATAATATGCATTCTGAGATATACTATACATGTCACTTTTTAATAACGACTTACATATCATTTTCTCTATATATTGTGACCATTGATTTTGTGTTTTTTTAGATGGATTAATTTTTCAAGATTCTTTTTCATAGTTTTTCCCAAAAAAAATTGTGACTCTTACAATATCTTTGTTTTAGATCAAAACTTTTAAGTTGAGTTAAATAATTAATCTTTTATTTTTCTATAAGTGAAATTGTTTCTTAGAAACTAATATTTCACTTCAATTTTATTTTTATGTTTAGAATTTGATAAATACAATTACATAAATTGTTTTTTACTCCACATGTATTTAAATCTTACTTATATTCTAAAACTTAGTAACTCATTATAAATTTTGGAATATGATTATTTTTGGTTAAAATTTGAATAATAATATTATTACTAAAATAAATCAATAGTATTATTTTTACTATTTTAAAATATTCATTTATTTAAAACATTTGGGTTTAATATGAGCTTTTAAAGTGTTATGAATGAATGGATTAGAAGCTACATAGTGGATTAGTGTTTAGGATTAGGCCCAAATAAAAAGAATGAGTTGCTGATGTGGCAGCATGAGGAGTGAGGAAAGGTAACTTTATATATATAGATTTTTGTTAAATAATTAAGATACATTATATTTTTTTTCTATTTTTTCTTTTTTGGAAAATAAAAAACTGATGAGTAGTGTAGAAAGAAAAGTGTATGATCTTACCTAATTTTTTTGATAGATAATTTTATGTTGTCCTATATATTAATTTTATTGTATCATCTAAAAGTAATAGTTAACAAAAAATAGTTTTATATATGATAAGTCAATTTTAAAATAATTTATTAAAACAATATCACAAAAAAATATCTTATACTATAAGTTTAACCAGTTTTTATAAAAATTCATGAAAATAAAAGTGTGTGAAATTTAATATATTTTTATTTTCTATATATTGTCTCTACTTCTAATCATTTTAATATAAATAGTATGATTAACAATAAATTAAATTTTGAAATTATTGTTTTCTGTTATATCATTGGGCGATAAAGCAATTATGTTATGATACCATTATGTTTTTTTTAGTAAATATAATTTAAACACTATCAAAATATAACTTATAAATTACTATTAAATACAAATTTGAGTTGTGTCTTTAATAAAATATATATGATTAATGAATATAATGTGAGGTTTTTATATATTAGAAAATCTTTTATATTAAATTAGTCTATCATAAATTAATTTGGTTTCAGTTTTTACTTTCAAATGTATAAAACCATTTTATAGTAATAGGACAATTAGTTACAGCAAAGTTAATTAATTTTTGTATGTTTGTTAAATTATTATGATAAATTAATTTATTTATAGTTTTTTTTGGAGAAAAACTGATAACTATTCTAAGAAAAAAGTGTAATACGTTACTTTGATAGATAAATTATGTTGTCCTATATATTAATTTTATTTTCATATCTAAAAGTAATAGTTAACAACAAATAATTTTTAATATGATAAGTCAATTTGAAAATAATCTATTAAAACGTTATCACAAAACATATATCTTATACTCTAAGTCTAACTAATTTTTTATAATAATTCATGAAAATAAAAGTGTGTCATATTTAATATACATATTTTTTTCTTCTATAAATTGTTTCTATTTCTAATCATTTTAAAATAAATAGTATAATTAACAATAAATTAATTTTGAAACTATTGTTTTCTATTATTTCTTGGGGGAGATAAAACAATTATGTTTGATACCACTTTTTTTAGTACATATGTTTTAAAGACAGTCAAACTGTAACTTACATAATACTATTAAATACAAATTTGAGTTGTGTCTTTAATACATTATATATGAATATTGAATATAATATGATTTGTATATATTTATTTGAAAATCTTCTATATTTTTAAATTAGTCTATCATAAGTTAATTTGGTTTCAGTTTTTATTTTAAAAGTATGAAACCATTTTCTACTTTTATTTGGTTTCAATTTGTTTATATTTTTTAGTTGGGTTGATTAGTATTTTTTTTAGGTTCTATGATGTATGATTTCATTATGAAATATATTAGATGCTATTTTTGTAGCAATGTTGAAATTCAAAAAGCAAACTATACAACAATTATATTTTTTTTTTAACAAACTATACACCATATAAGATACAAATAAAATAAAGTAAAAAAAAATAGAATGTTAAATTTAAAATTAATGAGAATGACATGTGTCACAAATATAGAGTGCTAAATGTCACATTGTTAGACAAAGTTAGAAAAACCTTCTCTTATTATATAAGATTGAATGATATCATTTTCTATCTACTATCTTACTTTTAATAATTAATCCCTAATAATTTGAAGTGAATACGAAAAATTAAAGTGGAAAACCACAAATAGAAATTCGATATAGAAAAAAATATACAATATTTATCTAATTTAATAACTAATTGTGGCTTTAAATATGTTGACTAATTATAAAAATATCATTTTTGTTCCATTTTATAATTTCTATATTTATTCATATACTTGAATATATGATCAAAATATAAACAATTATATTAGGAGAAACTGGATATAGTTTTAGATGAGACATAGTTTAGTAGATTTTTTTTTAAAACTAACTTGTTGGTTGTATTTGTATGCTCATTGATACATGTGTAATATGTGATTCAAGTTAATAAAGAAAATATGTTTTAAAATAGCGTATTTCAGATATTGAAACTCTCGTTCACCACAAGCATAAATACAAAAAAGTAGACGGACCCAATGTCCCAATCCCCTCTGCCACCACAAACATTTTAGAAACAAAATTACATTGGTTACATAGTGACCACGACATACATGCGTGTGTATTGAGCCTGTGGCTGATAGGAGAAGCCATTAACAGTGAAACCTCCATCAACGCAAATGACTTGACCAGTTATATAGGAAGCTGCAGGAAGACAAAGAAATGCCACAAGCGATGAGACTTCATTTGTCTCTCCAACACGCCCCATTGGTGTCCTACTCACCACTTCTTTTTTTATCTCTTCATCATTAAGAATCTGAGGGATTTTCAAAGTGTCAAAACTTAAAACTAATAGTAATAATATGTTATCTTTTTATTTTCATCGTATTAAGAATAATTATTTTGGCCTTACATCGTTAACCAAAGGAGTTGTGATTAACCAGGGACAAACAGCGTTAGTCCTTATGTTGTCGCTCGCCCATTCGCAAGCTAAGTTTCTAGCCAGCTGATTCATGGCTCCTAAAGTGTGTTTACACATATATACTTGTATAAGAATCATAACGCAAGGGGACTTTGTTTTGAAGAGTATATATATACAGTACCTTTGGTTACTCCATAGATGGATCCAAAACTGACATGCACGACTCCAGCAGCGGAGGATATGTGGACGATGCTCCTAGTGCCGGCTTAAATATATTACATGCCCTGGGCAAACTAAAAAAAGTGTCCTTTAACCTATAAAAAAACTTACTAATTACTTTTTTTATTCTCTTTAGTTCATATAACTTTTTTTTTTTTACCCTTTTCTAGCTTACAAATTTTTTCTTGCCCCTTTAACTTACAAAGTTTTTTTTGTGTGCCTCTTTTCTTATACATATATGCTCCTTTAATTTATGTATCCGGGGCGGTCGCACTGCCCGCCCACCTAGTTAAGCCGGCACTGGATGCTCCCTGAGCCAGAGGCTTTCAACAAAGGGTGCGCGAGCTGTGAGAGATGGAAAGCTGAATCGAGATTTGTAGCCATTGTAAACGAATATTCTTCTGCTGTATACTCTGTGGTCGGCTTGGATATATACGTTCCCGCATTGTTGACCTATATATAGACACAACAAGATCTGGTTTTTGTAGATCTATAGCACGAGGGGTAGAAGCTTATGTATGTAAACTTACAAGGATATCGAGTTTTCTGTGGAAGAGAGTGGAAACGGTCTCTGAGTTTCTCTCGTTGTTCACGAGAAGAAACGTCGCAGACAGAAGTGGTGACCTGAAACCCTTTTGCTTGCCACTCACGTAACCATTCTTGAAGCTGAGTTTCGTCTCTTGCACATGTGTGGACTCTTGCTCCCATCATCGACAGTTCCTCCACCACAGCTTCCCTATTCATCGAACACACACAAACATAATATTTAAATATCACAATACAATTAAAAGAGCATATAAATCTATGAAAACGGGGATTTACCCGATGCCTTTAGAGCCACCAGTGACAAGAGCGGTCATGCCTCCAAGACTCCATCTAGAATTTGTTGCCATTCCTAGTTTTGACTTTTGAGCCAGTGACGACCTTTCATCAACGAAAGTTCACAGACCTCACCTTAAATAAACTAATAACAATAGTTTTGAATTATTGCTAACTGTTCCCAAAAAAAAAAAAAAAACTCAATCAACTTAAGAAATTACAAACGAAAACAAACAATCAAAGGTTTAGTGTTGAGGCTTAAAAGAGAAGCCATTGACCGTGGCACCTCCATCAACGCAAATGGTTTGACCTGTTATATAAGAAGCTGCAGGAAGACAAAGAAATGCCACAAGCGATGAGACTTCATTTGCTTTTCCTACACGTCCCATTGGTGTCTTACTCTGCACTGCTTTTCTAAATTCTTCATCCCTAAGACCCTGAGAGATTTTCCCCTTAAAATTAAAATTAAGAAGTAATAATATATAATCATCTAGAAACTCTCTCCTCCTTCTCTCTCTAGAAACTCTCTCCTCCTCTCTAGAGAACTTTTTCTGGGCTCATCGTTTGCCTCTCCGGTTTACCTTTCCGACGCCAGAGAGGGCTTCTCCTTTTAGTTTTCTTTCTTTTTAAGCCTTCTTTCTCCGTCCCCTCCTCCCACCGCTTAGCTGTCCTTCATCTTCGGTCTGGTCTTTGATCTTCTAAGAGGTGGTTTCCGGTGAAGGTATCGGCGCGTGAAGCGAAGTCTTGTCGGGGTGTGGTCGCTAGAGCTTCTACGGTGAAGTTGCTTGAGGACGGTGACAAATCTGTGGATAGATCTGGCAGATCGGGGTTGGCGACTTCGTGCTCCTCTGGTGCTCTCTTCGGTGGGCTTGTTTGTCTGTGGTGAGTCGTGAGAGTCGGGGGTGCTTCTTATGCACTCCGTGGATCGCTTTTTTTGGTGTCTCTTACGTCGGATCTGGTCCTCTCTCCTCCAGCCGAGGCGTGGCTTTGTTGTAGGGTTTGGTTCGTTGAAAGGTAAGGTTGGGCAGCGCTTAATGGAGATCTTGAAAATGCAAGGAGAAGGCAGTGGTGGGTAAGTCTTCTTCTCCGGCGACAACGGTGTGGTTGTGTCTCCTTCCCGATGCGTCTGTGGCTTCATTTTTTGGTGGGTCGAGAAGCTTCTGATCAAGTCGCGTTTGTTTGCGGTGGAGCTTCTTTCGGGGCTCACTCACCCAATCGAAGCTGCGGTTCGCGGCGGAAGTCGGTGGGAGACAGGAGGGTATGTTGCTTTGTTGCGGTGGTTAGCCAAGGATGTTATATCTCTTGGGCTTTCGTGGGTATTGGTTTGTGGAGGGTGAAATGAGCCACCATCCTCTGTTAGCTGCCACGGATTTGCCTCCACGTGACCGGATCTAAGGAGTTTTACCTGGGGTCGCGGTGGTCGCTGTAGGAAGAAGAGGGGTGTTAGTTCTGAGTGAGCAGGTTGCTAGGTTGGGACCTGTCTTCGCGGAGCCTTTGATCGGTGGCTTGAGCATGCCGGCAGATCGGTAGCGGGTCAGGAGGGTCACCGAAGAAGAAGCTGCGATGGAATTTGGTTGCTTACGTCAAGGTTTTTATCTGGTGTTCCCGACGCAAAGCCGTCGTTCTTGCACCCATTGGCATTAGTGTTTGAGCCTCTGTCATCGGTTATCAGCAAGTTCCGATCCCCTTTTCCGGCAACAGCATTGATTTTCCGATGTGCCTCTTTTTGTAACTGTTAGATACTTTGTAATTTCTCAAAGCCTACCCCATTTTTGTGGGAGGCCCATTAATGTGAATATAAGTTATAAAAAAAAAAAATGTTTGACTTGTCTTCAATTTTTAGATGACTTGACTAAAAACAACTTTGAACTAATTTAATTGGTTTTGTCTAAAATATATATATATATATATAATCATTTGGCTTAAGTTAAAGATTCATGTAATAATATTATTTATCAAGGAAATCTTTACATCGTTAGCTAAAGGAGTTGCTATGACCCATGGACATACAGAGTTAACCCTTATGTTGTCACTTGCCCACTCGCATGCTAAGTTTCTTCCTAATTGATTCATAGCTCCTAAAACACGCATTTATATATATACGCATATATTAGTTAATTAAGTCTCAGCACGTGATGCATCATTCATTGTTTGAGTATATACATATTGCTCCATAGATGGATGAACCTGTATGTACAATTCCAGCAACATAGGACATGAACACGATACTCCCTAAACTAGAAGCTTTTAATAACAGATGTGCGAGCTGTGAAAGATGAAAAGCTGACTCAAGATTTGTAGCCATCAGAAACGAGTAATCTTGTGCTGTAAATTCTGTAGTCGGCTTTGTTATACCCGTTCCCGCATTGTTTACCTATACGTAGACCCAAACCAAACACAATAAATGATCGCACAACATAATCACTTGATCTTCTTTACAGATCCATATGGATCCTGCTATGATACATCAACTTACGAGGATGTTGAGTTTTCCTTGGAAGATATTAGAATAGTAAACCGAGATTAATTAACTGGTTTATATATTGTATAGTTTATGTAGGATTAAGCTTCCTTTTACTTAATCCTAATCCTGTACATAAACAGTTGTAATCACACATTTACAGATTTAATGAGAATAACTAACTTTTCTCTCTCTAGCTCAGTTTCATCTTCTCTCTCTCTCTCTTGTTCTTGCTCGAGTCCGAGCTCATCTTCTTCCTCTGTTCAATCCTGATATGGTATCAGAGCATCATCGATCATGAGCGCTTCTTCAGCTGAGCTTATTCTCACTCACATCATCTCTTCCATCATCTCTTTTGTTTTTGATTTTTGTTGTTTCATCGTATTAGTGATTCTTCAATTCGTGTTCGCATACGATTCTCTATGAGTTCTTCTTTCTTTGACCTAATTGTTTTTCCGATTCTTATTTTGCTTTTAATCAGAACAATCTCTTATAATCAATTCGATTCTTCATCAATATGGGATCAAATCCAAATCCGACTACTTCGGTGAATCAAAATTTGCGAAACCAGGGTGATTCAGGTACGGATCTATATGAGAATCCCTATTTTCTTCATAGTACTGATCATGCTGGGTTGCAATTGGTTTCGGATCGACTTGTTTCGGGTTCAGATTTTCATTATTGGCGTAGATCAGTACAGATGGGTTTGAATGTTCGAAATAAATTGGGATTTGTTGATGGTTCAATTCAGAAACCTCCAGTAGATCATTCGATTCATGGTTCTTGGTCACGTTGCAACGATATGGTATCCACTTGGTTAATGAATTAAGTGTCGAAGAAGATTGGAGCTAGTTTGTTGTACATCTCGACTGCTGAAGGTATCTGGAATAATCTCTTGTCTCGTTTCAAGCAAGATGATGCACCTCGTGTTTACGAGATTGAACAGAGACTTACTTGTATTCAACAAGGTTCTTTAGATGTCAGTGCGTACTACACTGAGTATGTAACGCTATGGGAAGAATATAAGAATTAGATAGAGCTTCATGTTTGCACTTGTGGTCGCTAAGAGTGTAATGCAGCTGTTCTTTGGGAACGTCTACAGGATCGTAGTAAAGTAACCAAATTCTTGATGGGGCTAAATGAGAGTTATGAACAGACGAGAAGGCACATCTTGATGCTGAAACCGATACCAAATATGGAGGAAGCATACAACATGGTCACTCAAGATGAAAGACAACGTACTGTTTCTCTTAAGCCTCTTGTAAAGTCTGATAATGTAGCATTTCAGACGACCGGTAGTTATGAAGGTGATACTGCAAATGGATCGTATATGGTGGAACCATGTGAGTATGTAGCAGCTTACAATACTTATAGACCAAGGAGTAATAGACCAATGTGTACTCATTGTGGGAAGATGGGACACATGATTCAAACATGTTTCAAGGTTCATGGTTATCCACCTGGTTTCAAATATCCAAATCAGAACAATTCAGGGCAAGGACTGAATACTCAGAGACCTTCTTTTATGCCTCGTGGTCAGGCTAATCAGAATAATCAAGGTCAATTCTATAACCAAGGGCAATCTACTAATCAGAATTTTGGTCCAAGATCTGGTACAACACAGCCAAGGGTAGTTGCGAATGTTCAAGTTGATGGAAGCATGTCGTATTATCCTCATGCTCCTGTTAATGCTTTTAACTTGGATGTGAGCCAGCTGACTCAAAGTCAAGCTCAAGACCTGATCAGTTAACTCTCTCGAGTTCAGGTTACAGAACCGATGGTCAATCAATTATCACGCATTCAGGTTTCAGAAACTCCAGGGCCTAAAGTTTCTTTTTCTCGTGCATCTATTACAGAATTAGGGGTTATGGCTCCTCAATCGTCTTCTGGTACAGTCTTTAATATCTCTTCTAATCTTAGATATGAGAATAGTAATCTCACATATAAACACCATGTTCTATCTTCTCTTCATAGTGTTTTGCCTAATGGTGCTTGGATGATTGATAGTGGGGCAACTAGTCATGTTTGTTATGATCTCTTTACGTTTAGGGAAACTTCTTTAGTCTCTGGCATCACATTAGCTTTACCTAATGGAACTAGACTCCATATTAACCAAACTGGCACCATTCATTTGTCTGATTCATTGATTCTTTACAACGTTTTTTATGTTCCATCTTTTCGTTTTAATCTCATTAGTGTTTCGACTTTGCTGCATGATAATCAATGCTCTGCTCATTTTTATCCTACATCATGTTTCTTACAGGAGTCTTCTCAGGGATGGATGATTGGGAGTGCTAACCTTTTTCACAATCATTACATCTTGAATGAACACTCCCTATCTACACCTGCTAAGTCTCCTGTCATCAATCAAGTCTCCTATAATCAAGTCTCTGGATCCTTAGTGGATGAAGGAATTCTTTGGCATCAACGCCTTAGGCATCCTTCAAACGCCAAGTTACAGCTTATGTCTGGTAATCTTTCTATTAATAAAACAAGTGTCTCGAGTCTAGATCATTGTTCAGTGTGTCCATTAGCTAAACAAAAACGACTATCTTTTCCTTTTCATAATCATGTCTCTGAAAAACCATTTGATATGTTACATCTAGATATATGGGGTCCCTTTTCAGTAGAGTCTATAGAAGGATATAGGTATTTTCTTACAATAGTTGATGATTGTACAAGATGACTTGGATTTATATGTTGAAAAATAAAAGTGAAGTTACTCATGTTTTTCCTGCTTTTATGAAGCTTATTGCAACTCAATTTAATACAAAGATAAAGGCAATTCGAACTGAATTATGCTCCCGAATTAGCTTTCAAATATCTTATAAAAGAACATGGCATGCTTCATTTTTTTTCTTGTGCTTACACTCCACAACAAAATTCTGTAGTAGAAAGAAAACATCAACACTTATTAAATGTAGCTAGAGCTTTACTTTTTCAATCAAATGTTCCTCTTGTCTATTGTAGTGATTGCATTACTACTGCTGCTTTCATCATAAATAGAACACCAATTCCTTTACTTGATAATGTTTCACCTTTTGAAAAATTAATGCATAAGAAACCGGATTATACAGCTCTTAAATCTTTTGGTTGTCTTTGTTATGTTAGTACTTTGCAAAAGGATAGAACAAAATTTACACCACGAGCACAGTCTAGTGTTTTCTTAGGATACCCTTCTGGGTACAAGGGCTATAAAGTTTTAGACTTAGCTACGAATGTAATTTCCATTAGTCGCAATGTTATTTTTCATGAGCATATTTTCCCATATCTTGATGCTGAAAAACATATAGCTGATATATTCTCACATACCATTTTACCACATCCAATCCCTTTTGTTCCTAACATGCCATCTTCATCTATTACATCGACTGGCTTACCTCATACTGTTATTTATGTACCTCATTCTGCACATTCATCATCTTCATCAGTGCCAACTAGGGAAAATAGGGAGACTGGGAACATAGGGAACCAGTTACTGTCTTACCAGATACTACACCTGTTTCTTTACCTACGAAGAGACCAAAACGAAATGCTAAAGCCCCTAGTTACTTATCTGAGTATCATTGTGCATTGGCTAATGTCTCATCTATTCTTCCCCCTAATCATACTACACCATATCCACTATCTTCTGTTCTATCATATAATCGCTTCAACCCACATTATTGTTCCTATATCTTATCCTATTCAATGGAGACTGAACCTAAGACTTTTGAAGAAGCCATGGCGTCTGATATATGGAAAGGTACCGTTAATAAGGAATTGGATGCGATGGAGATAAATGGAACCTGGTATGTAACTTCTTTACCCCCTGGAAAGAATGTTGTTGGCTGTAAATGGGTATTTACCATCAAATATAATTCTGATGGTACTATCGAGAGATACAAGGCACGTTTGGTGGCTAAGGGATATACTCAGCAGGAAGGTGTTGATTTCAATGATACTTTCTCTCCTGTGGCGAAGCTAACGAGTGTCAAGCTTATGTTAGAACTGGCAGCTACACATGGATGGGAGTTATATCAAATGGACGTCTCTAATTCATTTCTACACAGTGAGCTTGATGAGGAGATATATATGAGTTTACCTCAAGGCTACACTCCAGGTAATTCACAAGTCTTACCTCCGAATGCTGTATGCCGCCTTCGTAAGTCGCTATACGGGTTAAAACAAGCTTCTAGGCAGTGGAATCGCTTGTTTACTTCAGTCTTACTTGATGATGGATTCTTACAATCCCAGGCAGATACGTCCTTGTTTGTTAAGTTCACAGCAACTAGTTTTCTAGTAGTCTTAGTGTATGTTGATGACATTGCTATTGCTAGTAATAATGCTGAGGATTTGGCTGCACTTAAAGCTGTCTTTGCTCAAGCTTTTAAAATCAAGGACTTAGGTCCTCTGCGATTTTTTCTTGGGCTGGAGATTGCAAGAACGAGCAAGGGTATATCTGTTTGTCAGCGAAAGTATGCTCTGGACTTACTGGAGAACACTGGATTATTAGCATGTAAGCCAACTACTGTTCCTATGGATCCATATGTTCACCTTACGAAAGACACAGGAACTCTTTTGGATTCAGCACGGCCTTATAGGGAGATTATTGGTCGCCTTCTTTACCTAACGATCACAAGACCTGATATTACATTTGCTGTACACCATCTCAGTCAGTTCTTACAATTCCCTACTGATGCTCATATGCAAGCTGCACATCGGATTCTCAAGTACATCAAGGGTAGTCCAGGTCAAGGCTTATTCTACTCTACATCTAATGAGACTTGTGTGAATGCTTTTGCGGATGCGGATTGGGGAACTTTCACTGATACAAGGCGTTCAATTACTGGGTTTTGTGTTTACATTGGTAAGTCACTTGTTTCTTGGAAATCTAAGAAACAACATGTTGTGAGCCATAGCAGTACAGAGTCTGAGTATAGGAGCATGGCTGAGGTTACTCGAGAAGTCCTATGGATTCAGCAACTCCTTCGAGATTTTCGAGCTCCAGTTACTTCGGTTGCTAAGCTCTTCTGCGACAACAAATCTGCTGTGTACATTGCCACAAATCCAGTGTTTCACGAAAGGACGAAGCACATTGAGATTGATTGCCATATTGTGCGTGATCAGATCAAGCTTGGGAACCTGAAGACATTACACATTGGTACAGAAAACCAACTTGCTGATATCCTGACTAAGCCCTTACAGCCTCGACAATTTCATTCTTTGCTTCATCGAATGGGTTTATCAAACCTTTACAATCCTTCTCTGGATCCGGATTGAAAGGTTTAAGGGGGTGTATTAGAATAGTAAACCGGGATTAATTAACTGGTTTATATATTGTATAGTTTATGTAGGATTAAGCTTCCTTTTACTTAATCCTAATCTTGTACATAAACAATTGTAATCACACATTTACAGATTTAATGAGAATAACTAACTTTTCTCTCTCTAGCTCAGTTTTATCTTTTCACTCTCTCTCTCTTGTTCTTGCTCGAGTCCGAGCTCATCTTCTTCCTCTACTCAATCCTGATAGAAGAGAGAAGAAACATTTTCCATGAGTTTATGTCGTTGGTCACGAGAAGAAACGTCGCATACAGAAGTGGTGACCTGAAACCCTTTTGCTTGCCATTCAAGTAAGCGTTCTTGAAGCTGAGTTTTGTCTCTGGCACATGTGTGGACTCTTGCTCCCAACATCGCTAGTTCCTCGACCACATCTTCTCTGTTTTATAGCACACATAAAATTTTAGTCGACACATCATTAAGCTTTGCTCTTTTTAGGGTTGTCTTGATTATAAAACATCGGAATGTAAGAAAATAATTATTTCTTACCCATGTATGTGGTCTTATAGTTAGTAGGTTATTAATTGGGTTTGTTATATTTTTGTTTTAATCATTTGGGAACTAAAAGGACAGGTGTTAAGCTACATGTGAAGCTTATGCTTATAAGGACAAGTACTAAGCTACATGTCATGCTAAAGCTTATAAGAGGACAAGTGTGAAGTTGCATGTTGTGTTTGAAGCAATACGAGACACTTGTCCTCACACTTGTCACCGCTGTCTTCATCTCTACTATGATGGATGGTTGAGATTAAATTAGAAGACAAAACCCTTATGAGGAGTAAGGTCCTCTTCCCTCCTATAAATAGATGATTTGTTCCATCACAAATCATCACAAGAACAAAACAACAAATAAAGAAAATAGTTTATAGAAAAGGGGAGAGAAACCTTATCTTCCACCTAAAGATCATTTAAGAGTTTCCTTTCAAGCCTTCAAGCCATTGAAGAAGAAGAAACCATTCAAGTAAGCATCATTTCTACAATGAGTGGAGGTATTACTTTAACCCTCTTTATGATTCTATTATTTGATTAATATAGATGTTTAAGATCTTGGAGTTCATGTAAAAAGTATGTTTAACACGGAATAGCATCAAAAGATCCACCAAAAAAAAATATTATTGAAATGAGAGAAGCATTGAACTAGAAAAGTAGGTAAGGTAGGAGAACATGGACTGACCCGAGCCCTTTCGAGCCACCGGTTACAAGAGCGGTCATGCCTCCAAGGCTCCATCTGGATTTGTCTCTCAAGTTTTCTCCTGGCTTAGCCATTTCTAATCAGCTTCTCCAGTGAAGATCATAGACTCATCGTCTTATAGAGAAATATCACAGACCAAGTCTAGTTGTCAGGTTGGACCAAATCAGCTTATTCTTTCTCAGTATCTTTGTTTCTAGTCTTCTTCTTCTATATCAGCCAAGTTTATTTCTGGCTAGATCACTTAATCCTCATTAAGAAACGTTTTACTTATGCCACAAATGAGATTTTAATTTTAATTTTATTTTCATGACATATATATGAGAATAATCCTTGACAAAAAATATATATATATATATATATATGAGAATAATTTTTTGTTTTGCAAGGTTTGATATTTGGTTTTCAGATCGAGGGTCTAAGCACAAAAGCGGAACTCAAAATAGGAAGAATTACGAATCACTTGTATGAATGAATGACACCTTTCCCAATATAACTTTTTGCTCTCACAAGCGTCAAGAGTCAAAATCAAATTTTGCTCATCTGCCTCCTGATAAAAATATCATTTATTGTCTTTCATTGCCTTATTAGGCAACTCTTATGCGATCAACAAAAGCCATAAATGCATTTTGATTCCACTTGATCAGCGTCGTTATCTCGCCTACTCAAACTTCCTTTTTGGACATCAGCAATTTTATTTAATTGATGTTTACAATACGGGACCACGTTACAATTTACAAGATAATCTTTTTAAAAAAATACAAGCTCAAGTTTTAGACACACATATATTCAATTCAAAGAGCAAGTTGAAACCCCTTTAAACCAAAATCACTTCCTTCTAGCTATTCATATAATGATTTTGAACTTATTGTTCCAATACCATTTGTTTTGTAAAAAGAGCTTGGTCAATATATATAATTTGAGGCGTTAGGGTAAAAGCAAAATATTTAGCCTTCCAATAAAAGAAATGTGAACAAAAATAAACATATGAGCCTTCTAAAAGATTTAAACGTTTGAAATGTGGGCATATTTGCAAGTAATGTCTTTTACAAAACAGTACTTTGCTGTAACTGTCATTGCTCGGGGACCATTTCACTTATTATCTACCAAATTGGACCAGACCTCAATACTGTATAAACATGATCCTTTTCACGCCCACATGCCCATGTATTGGTCATTCGCTTTTGCAATACCAAGCTCAATTATTTACTTAAGACAATCCTTTTCGTCATGTTTTCTCTTTTCTATATATGGCTAAAACGATATATTCCACATAAAAACTAGATGCATGGTTGTCAAAAAAAAAAAAAAAAAAAAAAAAAAAAAAAAAAAAACTAGACGCATGAGATGCTTTGTTTACTTTATTAGGCTATCTATTCCTTTAATATGTTTAAATCAAGACTTTACAAACATTAAATTTAAAACAACATTAACTTTTATTATTTCGAAATTTTAGACAACGCATTTCAGAATATTGGACTCCCGATCAGTTTTTCACAAAGCATATGCATAAATATTCAAGAATTAACAAGAAGACAGCACAGACCCATAACCCGTACGTAGGTTGATATATAATCCGAACACTTGCATATATGTGTTTTTATGGCACAAGCTTGAAGGAGAAACCGTTGATAGTTACACCTCCGTCAACGCAGATGGCTTGGCCTGTAATGTAAGAAGCTGCAGGAAGACAAAGAAATGCCACAAGCGGTGATACTTCGTTTGCCTCTCCAATACGCCCTACCGCTGTCCTCTTTTCCGCTTCTTTTTTAAACTCTTTGTCATTGAGACACTAAGAAATTTTAACAGTAATTAAGATCAGAATATATATTTTTTTTTTCATTTTTTTTTCCATTTTCTCGAACTAGGAGAACTTTTTATTTTGGCCTTACATCGTTAACCAAAGGAGTTGTGATGAACCATGGGCAAACAGCGTTAGCCCTTATGCTGTCGCTCGCCCATTCGCAAGCTAAGTTTCTAGCCAGCTGATTCATGGCTCCTAAATGAGTTTATATACTTTTATATGTAAGTATCATAACACAAGGAATATATTATATATATTTTAAGGAGGTACATGTATACTATATACGGTACCTTTGGTTGCTCCATAAATGGATCCAACATTATTGATATGCACAATTCCAGCAGTGGACGACATGAGCACGATGCTCCCTGAACCAGATGCTTTCAACAAAGGGTGTGCGAGCTGCGAGAGATGGAAAGCTGACTCGAGATTTGTCGCCATTATAAACGAATAATCTTCTGCTGTATACTCTGTGGTCGGCTTGACTATGAACGTACCGGCATTGTTGACCTATAAAAGTATACATAAACACCATAAAAACGCAACGGGGATTCCAATCTCAAAGAGGAGAAGCTTATGTATGTAAACTTACAAGGATATTGAGTTTTCCTTGGAAGAGAGTGGAAACGGTCTCCATGAGTTTCTCTCGTTGTTCACGAGAAGAAACGTCGCAGACAGAAGTGGTGACATGAAACCCTTTTGCTTGCCACTCACGTAAGCGTTCTTGAAGCTGAGTTTCGTCTCTTGCACATGTGTGGACTCTTGCTCCCATCATAGACAGTTCCTCCACCACAGCTTCCCTATTCATGACTCACACAAACATAGTTAGTTCTTAGAAAATTAAATTATAATACAATAAAAGATAATAGAAAAATCTATGAAAATGGGGACTGACCCGATGCCTTTAGAGCCACCAGTGACAAGAGCCGTCATCCCTCCAAGACTCCATCTAGAGTTCGTTGCCATACCTAGTTTTCAGCCAGTGATGACTTTTTACCAGCGATGATCACACATCTTATATAGACTAGTCGTCATAGTTTAAATTTTGAAACTTCCCACCTCACGTACAGACGTACTCACATTGCCAACAGGTCGAAAGTCGACTTCAACCACACGTATCCATGATAGGGCATTCCTGGCTGTCAGTTTCCCTCATCTCAAGTTTCCAGATATCATGATGATGACCTGTCGACCACAATCGGATCTAGCCATAAGTTCTCGTGAGGAGATCAGGAAAAAATAAAATGAACAGTCGGCGGCCCACATAAAAGGACTTACGAGGCTATATTTTGGAGAGTTATGAAGATATTTTATGCTTGCTCGTACAGTCGTACTGTATGTATGTAATTTTCTATGTGTTCATAAAAAAACTTATATGACTTGTGTAAAAGTAGGAAAATTACTGAGTAACTTTTGTTTACCTTAACAAACGAACCATATACTAATGAGATATAAGAATAATTAATAATTAGCAAAAGAGTAACAACTGACAAACAATACTCATAAACGTTATATTAAAAGGTTACACTCATAAGGTTGCTACGATATTTTCTTATTATTTCATGTCATAAAATAATTTTAAATATTTTAATTATTATTAGGAATAACTTTGCACCTTTCTACAATCTGACTACACATGGACAACAGTACTAGGTACCGTCATGGCAACTGACTGAGGTTGGAGACTTCTGAAAAAATACCTTCCAACCGGTATTCAAAGGTAAGCTAAATCACCTACGAAAACAATTTCGGTGACGTTGAGTAGCCGATTCCATAAAGGAGTTTTACTGAAGGTAAAATATTAAACGATTTTTTCTTTATTTAAGTACCATTATCATCACAAAATTTCACGATAGTTTTCTATGATTTTTTTTCTCTTTTTTGTTGTCTTTGCAGTTTATATTATGAAAGGATCGTATATTCATTCATGACAAGGATGTACAATATATATAGACTTAGTCTATAGGGTTTTGACAAATACTAATTACATTACTAGCCTTATACTACTCTTCTCCTTTATAGTTTACGAATAAAATTATTAATTTGTTGCAACGAAGTTGTAATAAATCTTATGACAAATAGAAATATAACTATACCAAGAATAAAAAATAGTTACCAACTCATACATATATGTACAATATTATTTTTTCAAACTTATGGATTAAGATTTTAAACTTTGAGATGTGCAAATACTTACTTTGAGATGTTCACTATATATATCTACTAGAAGTAGGCTCGCGCATCGCGCGAGATATATTTCATTTTATAATTTTATTAATTCTTATATATTTTAAATCTAGATATATAATTTTTAATTTTTAATGTGCAAATTTTTTTTAAAAATATTTAATATGTGTTTTTCATGTTTTGATGCAAAATAAAATAAATAGAACATCTCAGTAAAAAGTTTTAGTTGAAATAATTAAGTAGTTATTTCTTATTTATTATCTCATACAAAATTTATTTGATGTTTCTAAATTTTAATACATAATTAATTATATGTATTTTATCATCATTTGTATTATGCAGATTTTTATCTAGAGGTATATTTTTTAAAAAAATAGATAATTAATAATACTTTAATTTAGGAAAACAAAATTTACATAATATCTTAATTTTTATGCGACAACTTTAATCATTAATTAAAATTAACAAAAGGATATAGTAAGAGTAAGACATACCGTCTTAAATCATTGCTAACAGCTTGTTCAAGCTTGTAATTTATACAAATCCACTACAAGTTTGTGCACATGCCATCTTCTTTTTCTTGTTCAATACAGTCGATAGCTTACTTTTTCCTTCAATATTTGCAGGGTTTTAAAAATTTTGTGAAGTCTCTCCAAAAATCATATTTTCTAATACTTGACACAAATTAATATTATAATAATAAAATATTAACTTAAAATTAATATTAATTCATAGCATCAAGACTGAGGAAAATATAGTTGTTTACATATAAAAAAATGTAGCTGAACACAAATATTGTGTGCTTGTTTTAACATTAGTTTATCTAGAAATCAACTATATAGGATACAAAGAAAAAAAGTTTTCTTACTTTCCTTATTTCCTCCAAATAAGTCAAAAACACAGGTCTCTTCTTTGATGTTAACACCATTTTCTCCTATTGAGAACAATATCTAACAAAGAATAAAGATTAACTTAAAATTAATATTAGTTCATAGCATCAAGACTGAGGAAAATATAGTTGTTTACATATACAAAAAATGTAGCTGAAAACAAATATTGTGTGATTGTTTTAACGTTAGTTTATCTAGAAATCAACTATATAGGATACGAAGAAAAACATTTTCTTACTCTCCTTATTTCCTCCAAATAAGTCAAAAAAGGCATGTCTCTTCTTTGATGTTAACACCATTTTCCCCAATTGAGAATAATATCTAACAAATAATAAAAGATTAACTTAAAATTAATATTAATTCATAGCATCAAGACTGAGGAAAATATAGTTTTTTACATATACAAAAAATATAGCTGAACACAAATATTGTGTGCTTGTTTTAACATTAGTTTATTTCAAAATCAACTATATAGGATACGAAAAAAAATGTTTTCTTACTCTCCTTATTTCCTCCAAATAAGTAAAAAACGCAGGTCTCTTCTTTGATGTTAACAATATCTAACAAATCACACACACTATTGTTCTTTAATCAAATACCCCATAACCCAAATAAAACCCCACTAGATATGAACCCGCACTATGTGCAGGATAAATCGATTTAAATAAAATATTATGAGCAAAATTATTATTTGAAATTTAAGATTTATTTTGTGTAAAACAAAATATGTAAGTAAAGTTTTTCTTTTGTTTATTCAAATTTGCGTTTACTTTCGGTAAAATACGTTTCACCCGTGAATTATTTGAACTTGGAAAAATTTTTTAAGGTGGTGTAGAAATTTTTGATGTGTTTTTGTGTTTCTAAAAATCAAATTCACATATTTTATGTTTAACATTATCATCTACATCACTATACCATTAAATAGATTAAAAAATACTTTTTAGACTAATCGATTTAATTTAAACCAATCATAAGTTTAAAAAATGCAATGAGAAAAATGTATAAAAGTGGTAAATAAATGAATAATATTGTTATTGTTTATGAAATGTAATTTGGCGCCGTTGCCATTTGGGATTCGTTTTGTTACATTTGAGATTTCAAGTTTTGCAAGATTAAGTTCTGTTACACTTGTCATTCTGAGTACTGACTTGTTTTGCTTGTTTGCTTGTTTGTTTTGCATCTCAGGAACCTGTTGATTGCAACCTTGCATGCACACCAGATCAAGAGGGCATCAGAATCTCCTTCCTGTGATCGACGAAATCAACCGGTTGCAATGCCCACGACAAGCTCGTCAACCCGTTGAGCATCCCGCACACGTCACTATGGAACAACAGCATGAACCACATCAGGGACCGCGAAACATTTGTGCTGGGGATGCACCGAACACTCACACTCAACATGCTGGAATCGTCCCTCCCGCCGTGCCGAACAACAACTTCGAGATCAAAAGTGGTCTGATTACCATGATCCAAGGAAACAAGTTTCACGGGTTGCCTATGGAGGATCCACTCGACCACTTGGACGAGTTCGACCGTCTTTGTGGTCTCACCAAGATCAACGGCGTGAGTGAGGATGGTTACAAGTTGCGCCTCTTCCCTTTCTCCCTAGGAGACAAGGCTCATCAATGGGAGAAAAACCTTCCCAAGGGATCCATCACCACCTGGGATGGTTGCAAAAAAGCATTCTTGGCCAAGTTTTTCTCCAACTCCAGAACAGCACGTCTCAGGAATGAGATTTCCAGCTTCACTCAGAAGAGCTCAGAATCATTCTGTGAAGCATGGGAGCGTTTCAAGGGTTACCACAGCCAGTGCCCACATCATGGTTTCAGCAACGAGTCATTACTGAGTACTCTCTACCATGGTGTCCTTCCCAAAATACGTATGCTGCTTGATACCGCTTCTAATGGTAACTTCATGAAAAAGGATGTCGATGAAGGTTGGCAACTGGTGGAGAATCTCGCTCAGTCCGACGGCAACTACAACTAGGATTATGACCGCACATTTCGCGGCGACGCTAGGTCTGAAGAGAAGTACAAGAAGGACCTCAAGAATGTCAACGAGAAGCTTGACCGTATCTTGCTGAGCCAGCAGAGGAGCGTCCACTTCGTCTCTGAGGATGACCCTTTCCAAGTTCCAGATGGGGAGGGTGAGCAGAGTGAAGAGATCAGCTATGTTCAGAATCATGGTGGATACAACAAAGGTTACAACCCCTACAAGACGAACCCCAATTTGTCTTACCGAAGTACCAATGTTGCTAATCCACAAGATCAGGTGTACCTGCCGCAACAACAACAGCAAGGGTAACAAAAACCTTTTGTGCCTTATAATCCGGGATTCGTTCCAAAACAACAGTTCCAGCACGGTTACCAAGCTCCCTTAGGACCACCGCCAGGATTCCGCCCTCAACCAGTTCAGCCTACACCAACCCCAGATCAAGAAATGAAGCAGATGATGCAACAAATTCTTCAGGGCCAAGCTAGCGGTTCCATGGATACTGCAAAGAAGTTCGCTGACCTTAGTTAGAGGATGGAGTGTTCCTACAATGATTTGAACGTCAAATTCGAAACTCTAAATTCGAAGATAAGGTACATGGAGGGCCAATCGACTTCTACTTCTGCTCCAAAGCCTGGCCAATTCCCAGGTAAAGCTGTTCAGAACCCCAAGGAGTTCGCCAATGCCATCACGCTGCGAAGTGGGAAAACATTGCCTCCCAGGCAAGGAGTTCCAGACGTCACTGAGGACAGTGAGGAATTAGCTGGGGAGGATTTTGGTCAGGATGACGCTCAGACGGAGAACCCAGACGAAGCAGTCAAAGACCCGGTCGAGCCAGTGAAGCAATCCGAGCCTGAAGCTGTTAAGGAGCCTGCTGTTCCTGAAGACAGACCTGCGAGGTTCATCCCTCCACCGTACAAGCCTCCTCTACCTTTTCCAGTGAGGTTCAAGAAGCAGCTTACTGAGAAGTACAAAGCCTTGTTCGAAAAGCAAGTCAAGGAGATTGAGTTGAGAATGCCATTGCTGGATGCATTCGCACTTGTTCCTCACTACCAGAAATTCCTCAAAGACTTAGTGATGGAGAGATCAAAAGAAGTTCAGGGCATGGTTGTACTAAGTCTTGAGTGCAGTGCAATCATCCAGAAGAAGGTTGTACCCAAGAAGCTCAAAGATCCTGGATCATTCACTCTACCCTGCTCCATTGGACCTATGTCTTTTGAGAGGTGCCTATGTGACCTTGGCGCTTCAGTGAATCTGATGCCATTCTCTGTGGCTAAGAGGTTGGGTTTCACAAGGTTTAAGGGATGCGACATTTCCCTCATCCTGGCAGATAGATCAATGAGACTTCCACATGGTATCTTAGAGGACTTACCTGTCAGGATCAGAGACGTGGAAGTGCCAACCGACTTCGTGGTTCTGGAGATGGATGAAGAACCTAAAGATCCTGTGATTTTAGGAAGACCCTTCCTAGCGACTGCTGGAGCCATCATTGATGTCAGAAATGGCAAGATTGACCTCAATCTGGGCGACGACTTCACTATGAAGTTTGACATCAAGGATACCTTGAAGAAGCCAACGATAGGAGGACAAGTCTTCTACATTGAAGAGATGGATAAATTGGCTGACGAGTTGTTGGAGGAACTAGCTGAAGAAGATCATCTCAAAACCGCTCTAACCAAGGATGGAGAAGAAGGGTTTCTGCATGGGGAGACCACTTGTTACAAGAATCTGCTAGACTCCCACAAAGAAACGGATGGATCAGACGAATTCGAGCAGATATCTGACGCAGAGGAGGTATGTGCAGTTGAGACAGAGAGTTCAGAACGTGATATCTGCCGTTCGACCGACGTCAAGACCCGACTCGAGACACTATTGTCCCGTTCGATCGAGTTGCACCCCTCTCACTCGACCGCGATCATTCAAGACTCCCGTGCTGACGACTGGTCGGAACTGAAAGCTCCAAAGGTAGAACTCAAAACTCTTCCTTCCGGGCTCAGGTACATCTTTTGGGGAACCAATTCAACTTATCCTGTTATAGTGAATGCTAGGTTGAGTGATGATGAATTGGGGATGCTAGTAACTGAGCTAAAAAAGTATAGAAAGGCTATTGGTTATTCTTTAGGTGATATCAAGGGAATTTCACCTTGTCTTTGCACCCATAGGATCAATCTTGAAAATGAATCATATTCTAGTATTGAACCACAAAGAAGATTGAATCCTAATCTGAAAGAGGTAGTTAAGAAAGAAATCCTAAAACTACTTGATGTTGGAGTTATCTATCCTATCTCTGATAGTACTTGGGTATCTCCAGTACATTGTGTAACTAAAAAGGGAGGAATTACTGTCATCAAAAATGATAAGAATGAGCTAATCCCAACTAGGACCATCACAGGACATAGGATGTGCATTGATTATAGGAAGTTGAATGCTGTATCTAGGAAAGATCATTTCCCTCTTCCTTTCATTGATCAAATGTTGGAAAGACTAGCTAGTCATCCCTATTATTGTTTCCTTGATGGGTATAGTGGATTCTTCCAAATCCCTATCCACCCAAATGACCAGGAAAAAACAACATTTACTTGTCCTTATGGCACTTTCGCCTACAGACGCATGCCATTTGGTTTGTGCAATGCTCATGCCACCTTTCAGAGGTGCATGACTTCAATTTTCTCGGATTTAATTGAAGAGTCAGTGGAAGTGTTTATGGACGACTTCTCTGTGTACGGTTCCACTTTCTCCTCCCGTTTGTTGAATCTGTGCAGGGTATTGACGCGATGTGAGGAGACGAACCTGGTGCTGAAATGGGAGAAGTGCCATTTCATGGTTGAAGAAGGGATCGTTCTGGGACACAAAATTTCTGAGAAAGGGATTGAGGTTGACAAAGCTAAGATTGAGGTCATGGTTCAGCTTCAACCGCCTAAGACAGTGAAGGACATCAGGAGTTTTCTGGGACATGATGGGTTTTACAGGAGATTCATCAAGGACTTCTCAAAAATTGCAAGACCTTTGACAAGGTTGCTGTGCAAGGAGGTTGAGTTCGAATTTGATGCAGCATGTTTGGAAGCCTTCAGCAAGATCAAGGAAGCCTTGGTATCAGCACCTATAGTGCAAGCTCCGAATTGGGATCATCCTTTTGAAATCATGTGTGATGCTTCAGACTTCGCAGTTGGAGCAGTTCTGGGACAGCGTATTGACAAGAAGCTTCATGTCATCTACTACGCGAGTCGCACCTTGGACGAGACCCAGGGAAGGTATGCTACCACAGAGAAGGAACTCCTGGCAGTTGTGTTTGCATTCGAGAAATTCAGGAGTTATCTTGTGGGTTCGAAGGTCATTATGTATATCGATCATGCCGCTCTGAGACACATCTACTCGAAGAAGGATACCAAACCGAGACTGTTGAGATGGATCCTGCTTCTCCAGGAGTTTGACATGGAGATAGTTGACAAGAAAGGAATAGAAAATGGAGTTGCGGACCACTTGTCAAGGATGAGGATCGAAGATGCTGTTCCAATAGATGACTCAATGCCTGAGGAACAACTTCTGGTCGCCCAGGTTTGTGAGCAGATGCATGACGCCGGGGTTGAGAACCTAAAAATCAACTGTATAGCGATCACCTCGGATACTGCGCCATGGTATGCTGATTTCGTGAATTACAAGGTCTGTGGAGAAGTTCCTGATGATATGGATCCCTACAGGAAGAAGAAGTTTTTCAGAGAAGTCAACCACTACTTCTGGGATGAACCCTATCTGTACAAGAGAGGTTCTGACGGTCTGTTCAGAAGATGCATAGCAGAAGGGGAAGTACAGGGAGTGCGTGAGCACTGTCACGGCTCCACCTATGGAGGTCACTTCGCCACATTCAAGACAGCTCAGAAGGTTCTCCAAGCAGGTCTCTGGTGGCCAACCTTGTTCAAGGACGCTCACAGTTTCATCACCAAGTGTGATGCTTGCCAGAGGATGGGCAACATCACGAGGAGGAACGAGATGCCCCATAACCCGATCTTAGAAGTTGAGATATTTGATGTTTGGGGTATCGACTTCATGGGTCCTTTCAACCCGCCATCGAATGGCAATGTCTATATTCTGGTGGCAGTTGATTATGTTTCTAAGTGGGTCGAAGCCATTGCCAGTCCTACCAATGATCACAAGGTTGTTCTGAAGCTGTTCAAAAGCATAATCTTTCCAAGGTACGGGATACCCAGAGCAGTGATCAGCGATGGTGGTACTCATTTTGTCAACAAGGTGTTTGAGAGTATGCTGCAAAAATACGGGGTGAAGTACAAGGTGTCTACTGCGTACCACCCTCAGACCAGCGGACAGGTAGAAGTCTCAAATAAGCAGATTAAAGGTATCTTGTCAAGAATTGTTGGGGTTTCGAAGAAAGATTGGTCTGTGAAGCTGGACGAGACTCTCTGGACATACAGAACAGCATTCAAGACGCCAATAGGCAGAACACCTTTTCAGTTGATCTATGGTAAAGCATGTCATCTCCCTGTAGAGGTTGAGTATAAGGCACTTTGGGCTATCAAGTTGCTGAACTTGGATATTGACGCAGCTCAGGCTAAGAGGACTCTTGATCTACATGAGTTGGAAGAAATCAGACTTGACGCCTATGAGAGCTCAAAGATCTACAAAGAAAGGACCAAGAATTTTCATGACAAGAAAATCGTTGTCAAGGAGCTTAAGACTGGGGATCAGGTTTTGCTCTTCAACTCCAAACTTAAGTTATTTCCTGGAAAGCTTAAGTCTAGGTGGTCTGGACCTTTTGATGTCAAGGAAGTTCTGCCATTCGGAGCCATCACTTTCCTGAACAAAGATGGTAGTGAATTCACTGTAAATGTCAGAGAGTCAAGAAATATTTAGCTGACCAAGTCCGACCAGAGGGGTTTTCAGTTCCCCTCTATGAACCCCCAAAAGCCTAAAAAGCTGAAAAGTCAAGCTAGTGACTTTAAACAAGCTCACTTGGGAGGAAGTCCCAAAGGTATCACTGTAAATATTTTTTTTTAGGACTCTTGTGTTTTTAATTTTTGTTTTGGTTTTCTTGAGTTCAGGAATCTACAGAAGGGAGTCTAAGCAACAATAAAAAAATGCGGTTAAAAGAGTGAATTTAGAGTGAAGTCGAGTATAATGAGTTATACAGAAGAGATTGGGGATAAAAAATATATAAGGGAGAAGCAGTTCAAGGAGAGACTGTTGGTTTAATGAGGGAACAGAAGACAATATGGAGAAGGAGTCTTAATTATTGGTTTTATCAATCTTCTCCTCTCACCCACGTGCCCATCATTTCACCTCTTCTCACCCTTTGTTCCCCCCCACTAGACAAACAACCTTTATGTCTCATCCTCTCACATCATCCCACCACCACTCTCTTTTCCTCTCCACTTGCACTCTCTCTTTCTTCTCCCACTTGCACGACATCTTCACCATCCTCATTATTTAATCAAAACTCTCCTCACTCTTTACTCCCACCAACCAAACACAATTCTCTCACACCTCACCCTCTCTCTTTGTTTAATTTTCAAGACATCCTCACGAAAAGCAAAGGCACTGCGTTTCAACCCTCGCCGCCCCAACCGACGACCCAAGCGGTGAAGCTGCATCACTCGAGCCAACATTTCGAGCTCCCTCTATTCCCCGCTCGAGCTACCATCGAAGTACACTCGAGCCGTCGTCCTCCACTCGATCCCTCCACCTCGAGTCACTGATCGAGTCACGCCATCGAAGCTCCATCACACTCTTCACCCGACCCTCTCCGGACTCACCTCGTTCGAGTCGCACGCTCTTCACTCGACCCTCGCCGTCAAAATCTCGATCGAGTCGCGCCATCACAGCTCAACTCACGTCCGCTCGAGTCGCCGTCAAATTCTCCCTTGAGTCGCGCCATCACTATTTCACTCGATCGGTTTTCTCGCTCCATCGTCACCGCTCGATCCACTCGATACACTGAAGTCACCACCGTTCGATTCGACCAAATCCGACTCCGCTCGAGTCGCCGTCAGAATCACGACTCGATCCCCGCCGACATTGTGCCTCCACTCGAGTCGACCCTTTCTCCACTCGATCCACACGGCGAACTCACCAATCGATCCATATCCGACTTCTAAGTGAAACACTAAGTCACGCCGACAACACAACTTGATTTACTACGTTATCGGTTCACTCTCTCTTTGCACTTATTATTTTCTCACTAACGTATTAACGTTTAATTTTGAGTTTACATGTTTCAGAGAAACAGAAAAAGTACTGAGCTTATACACGAGATGAGAGAGGCATATGGTTGTGTTGCTGGAGAACGTTCATTCCCAGAATCCATGGCGAAGCGTTTCATGAAAATGAGAAACATGGTTGACGAGGTTGTTGGGGGTTCAGAACAACCAGCGAGTTCGAGCAGACTAGACAAACCGCTCTCCAAGAGCAAGAGTCGCGGGAAGAGACCGGCCCGAGTTTCCCTCTCCAGAGACGAAGGCAGTGACTACGAACAGGAAGAACCTGCGTCGCGTCCAGCATATGAGACGAAGCTGACTCCTAAAAAGTACTACGAGCTGTTCCAAAAGTGCGAGTTCAGTGGAACAAGATATCCACATCCTGAGACGATGGAGCTACTAGGGATTGGCGAGGATGTTCAGTACTTGTTTCGGCGATGTCATCTGGAGAGAATTATGAACACCCCCAAGAGTGGATACAGAGAGGAGACAATTCAGTTTCTTTCTACCTTGGAGATGCACTGGTACGCGGATGAGCCAGGCATGATGTCTGATGGAGGATTGGGCTACATTACCTTCCGCGTTCATGGCCAGTTCTGCAATCTTACATTCCGAGCCATCGAAGAGATATTCGGTTTTCCCAGCAGAACAGGCACCACGCCGCAGTTTGACAGGAATGAGATATCTGCTCTCTGGGCAACGATCGGAAGCACGCCAACATTTACTACATCAAAAACAAAGGCGACGAAACTGAGAAGCCCGGTGTTGCGTTACTTCCAGAAAGCGGTCGCAAATGCCTTTTATGCCAAGGAGATTAAGGGATATATTACTTATGGCGAGCTTGAGATGATCGATCTGGCACTTAAAGGATTCTCGTTCACTTCCATGGATTGTACTGCGCTGCAAGGCGATATGTCCAACACCTCCGTATCGCTCTACCTTCTCAACTACATCATGTCATACAAGACTTGGGTCTTGAGACTCACCAGCTACCGCACTCCAGGAGTAATGTGTATGGGAGGTATAGTGACTTGGTTTCTTGAGGCTGCAGGCGTTGCTCTACAATCCGAGTCGTACCCACCACGCTGGATAGACATAAACAACTTGCGGCAGCTACGCACTTTGGACTCGGGTTTGAGGAATGGACGATTGCTATACAAGTTTGTGCATCCTGCGGTCGGACCCTCGAGATTACTCCTCCCTTGCGTCGACCTGACTACAATCTTGAGGGGTGAGCATGTCGAGTTCATTCCCCCTGCGGATGCATTATACCACTCTGATGTGGAAGAGCAACATGTCGACGTCGCAGAACCAGGAGAAGATCCGATGGAAGAAGACGCAGTTGAGTACCGCCCTGAGCAATTCTACTTTGAAGAGTACACCGAAACGAGAATGAGCAGAGGGGTCAAAGCAGCTCATGACCGCCTCAACAAGCTTCAACAATGGGAGAAAGCCAGAGACAAGGCCCTTAGCAGCCTTTCCAAGACTGTCAAGAACCTCGTGCATTTGTTTAGCTGCTCGACTTCCACAATCGCCATCCCCAGGTTTGTCCCCAAGGATAACAGACCAATGTCAGGACGCCCTTCCGCGAACCTAGCGCGAACACCTTCCCCGAATCCCTCTCCAGCGCGTCAATCTTCATATGTGCCACGGCAGCGTCAGCCTACACCCGTCCCTTCACGTCATTCGTCACATGAATCTAGGGAGAGAAGGGGACAAGGTTCGCGTGGTTCAGGAGCCTCCTCAAGTCGTCGATCAGCGCATTGTTCTGCAGCTCATGCTGAGCAAGAGGTTGAGCAACAATTTGGGCAGCAAGGTGATTATCAGCCTACGGATGTGGTAGTCTTAGTCTCGGACCATTGCGAATCCAGAGTCGACGACATGCAGTGCGATGAGCAGCCGAGCACTTATCAGAACACGCAAGCGGTTGAGCAACAAGTCAACCAACCCGGTGAGACCACTCCTGCGGATCCCGAACACGGTGAAGGACAGAGCAAGTACCACGCACCAACTCCTTGGGCGAGCTCCGACTCCTTCTTCTACTACTGAGGTACTCCTACCTTCCCTTGTATATACCATTTCATTTGTGAATTGTTTCTGTTGTGATTCTTAAATTCTCCTGCAAATTTTTCTTACATAGGAGACTGTGTAATTTAAGTTTGGGGGAGGGTTTGAGATGATGTATCTGATGATGTTTTCTGTGATTCTTATTTCAAATTTTTGCATTATATCATGTTTGAGATAGCATTCATCTATTTGCATAGAAAAACAAAAAAAAATTGAAATTTTTTGAAAATTTCCACAAAAACAGAGTGTTCATGTAGCTTGCACTTGCATATTAGGATTGAGTCTAGTGTCATTCATATAGGGTTGTTGCATTTTAGCATAGGGGTTGATGATGATTGTAACCTTGGTAGCATGCTGAATTCAATAGGATAGGATCAAGGCCCTTGTTATTAGTTCTTTGATGCATGTTGATTGAATTTGAAAATGTAAGATTGAAGCATGTTCTTAATTGACGTCATTCCCTATCTATCTGAACCTAATCCTGACTTGCAATTATCTTGTTATGCATTGAAGTTGAACTCATGGATACCATATACATACTTGGATTGTCTTTCACATTTTTACCACCCTTGTCAATCCAAGTAGCTGATTCCCATCTTTGGAACAGTTTCCCGCGCCCTTAACCAACCGTTCTTTCAAGCCAATTGTATTCTTGAGTGTCAGGTCTTTTCCGAGTTGAGCTTGTTAGAAAGTGTTAGGTTCTAACCGACAAGAGTAGGATCCTGTGTAGCTCTAGTTCGCGTTATCCGGACTAGTAGGACTAGGTGAGAACTTGACATTATGTATTGGGTTTGGATTTGTGCAGAAAAGTAAAGGGTAGAAAGTCTTAAGGAAGGGGATGTGTTTTCAAGGTTTACACGTCTAGTAAAGGATTTGGGGTGAGCAAAGTAAAAAGAATAATTGGTTCTGGGCATGAAATTAAAAAAAAAAAAATAGACAAAGAAAAGAAAGTAAAAATGCTCAAGATGTCTAGAGTTTTCAGAAGAAAAGTGAATGAACCATAGTGATATTAGAGTTTTCCCAGTCCGTTAGAGTGATAAGAAGTGAACTCTTCCTAAGACCAAATCTAAAGAATGAAAGAATGGGTTTGAGATGAAGTTTCTGATGAAGGGTAGAGATAGGTCCAACTTCGGTTTGGAATGTTCTTTGGATAGACAGGGCGCTGCTCTTGTATGCATCAGTTGGTTTCAACCTTTAGCCTTCTCTTAAGCTCAACTCTTTTCATGAGAGAACCTTGTTATGTATCGATGGAACCACTTGAGAAAGAGACCACATTTGTCTCTAACCTTTCACCCTAGCCAAATGAGTTCAATGACACTGCATAGCTTGATTCATGGTTCTTTGTTAATAAATGTTAAAGGGGATGATTGTCAGGATTGCATGTGTAGATCAAACGAATGAAATTCCTTCACCACGCATCATAGAACTAAAAACAAGGACCTTGATTCTAACTACTCTATTCAGTATGTTTTAGGTTCTGAGACCCCATCTTCACACCTCTTCTCCATACCTTGTTCTTGATCGTTTGCTTGAGGGCAAGCAAAGAATAAGTTTGGGGGAGTTGATATGTCTATATTTTTTCTCTCCTAAGCATGTTTTTGTCATGCATCTAGTTAGGATAACTAATTGTTTTGCATGAATTTCTACTCTCTTTTGTACACTTTTCATATTTAGGTAGTTCTTGCATTATCTTCGCATACCTCGTGCATTTTGGAGTATTTCAGGTATTTAGGAGACTTTGGAGCCAGGCTGTCTCGAGTCGCGCCATCATTCCGTCATCACACATCCGCTCGAGTCGCGCTGTTATGCCGATCGAGTCGCGCTGTCGTGCCAATCGAGTTGCCGTTCGAGTCGTGCCGTTCGAGTCGCGCTGTCGTGGGATTCAGCTTTCGACGTCTTCATCAAAGTTGTAGAGAATTGAGTCATCTTTCGAATGCCGTTCATTTCAAGCCAATCGGAGGTGTGGTTCAAATGTTATCATCGTTTTAGTGGAGGCGTATACATCCAGATCGAGTCGCGCTGTCGTGCCGATCGAGTCGCGCTGTCGTGCTGTTCGAGTCGCGCTGTCGTGCCGTTCGAGTTGCGCTTTCGTGCCGTTCGAGTCGCGCTGTCGTGTCGAGCCAACGCCATCACTCCACTCGAGCCAACGCCATCACTCACTCGAGCCATTACTCAGGGAGACGTTCCATCCTACACGCTTCAGGAGATTCCCAAACCGACGCTTGATCTTGTTGTTTTAAGTTTTAGGGATTTTATGTCTTTACTATAAATACGTTTTGTTAAGTCTTTGCGACATGATCTTAGTTTTTATCTCGTTTTTATTTTGTAAGGTTTCCCTAGCCACCAAGAACCGTTCCCAGACTTTGTATTCATATATCTTTTGATACATTGAGTATTTGCATTTGATTTCTTCTACAAACTTGTTTATCTTATTTTTACCTATCTAAGAATGCTTGTTTCAATGTTTTCTGAGTTTGTATTGTTGATGATGATTTCCGGATCTGAGTAGTGCGTTAGTTCTTGAGGATGGGATAGATTAGGGGGAGGATTCTTAGGATGTAGGGTGTTTGAGCTTGATTTGTATGATTCCCTTCTGGACTATAGTTAGAATTACTAGTTTCTCTCTGATCAATTGGAACTAGGTTCGAGACATTTCCACACCCAAAAGGTGTTCGATGAAATGTCTGACCAACTAGTGCCAGAGACTTACGTTCCTAGCCTAAGAGATTAGTTGTCTAGGATGTTTGTTGACGTGAATGAACTTGTTTGTCATGCCTGCTCGACCACGTTTCTCTAGCGAGAGCTAGGTATGGAAGTGGTTGAGTCTGAGTAGCTTTTACCAAGAGATTAGATTAGCTAAGTTGTGATGTTCATTGTTTAGGGATAGATTGCTTGTGGCATGTTAAATACTCTGTAGACTAGGATACTCCACCGACATCAATTACTCCCATCCTTAGAACTTTTATCCTTTTGATTGATATTACATTCCTGAGATTGTTTCGCTTCTTGCTTTTTAGTTCATGCTTAGACTCGTTTCTGTTTTTATTAATTTTCATTTCTTGTCTTGCATTCTCGTTTCTAGTTCCAGAACACATTTCCGTTCGCATTTTTGTCATTCTAGGATTGTTAGAAAGAACACTCTTTTTGAATTGGCTTGACTTGTGATTCCTTGATTGCATCTTGATTGCTAGCAACATCTCATTTGGATTGACACCTTAAATACTACAACACTTAAGGTTAATTGAACCTGCTAGGATAAGACACGCAAAAATCCTAGTATCACCATGTATTGGTCATTCGCTTTTGCAATACCAAGCTCAATTATTTACTTAAGACAATCCTTTTCGTCATGTTTTCTCTTTTCTATATATGGCTAAAACGATATATTCCACATAAAAACTAGATGCATGGTTGTCAAAAAAAAAAAAAAAAAAAAAAAAAAAAAAAAAAAAAAAAAAACTAGACGCATGAGATGCTTTGTTTACTTTATTAGGCTATCTATTCCTTTAATATGTTTAAATCAAGACTTTACAAACATTAAATTTAAAACAACATTAACTTTTATTATTTCGAAATTTTAGACAACGCATTTCAGAATATTGGACTCCCGATCAGTTTTTCACAAAGCATATGCATAAATATTCAAGAATTAACAAGAAGACAGCACAGACCCATAACCCGTACGTAGGTTGATATATAATCCGAACACTTGCATATATGTGTTTTTATGGCACAAGCTTGAAGGAGAAACCGTTGATAGTTACACCTCCGTCAACGCAGATGGCTTGGCCTGTAATGTAAGAAGCTGCAGGAAGACAAAGAAATGCCACAAGCGGTGATACTTCGTTTGCCTCTCCAATACGCCCTACCGCTGTCCTCTTTTCCGCTTCTTTTTTAAACTCTTTGTCATTGAGACACTAAGAAATTTTAACAGTAATTAAGATCAGAATATATATTTTTTTTTTCATTTTTTTTTCCATTTTCTCGAACTAGGAGAACTTTTTATTTTGGCCTTACATCGTTAACCAAAGGAGTTGTGATGAACCATGGGCAAACAGCGTTAGCCCTTATGCTGTCGCTCGCCCATTCGCAAGCTAAGTTTCTAGCCAGCTGATTCATGGCTCCTAAATGAGTTTATATACTTTTATATGTAAGTATCATAACACAAGGAATATATTATATATATTTTAAGGAGGTACATGTATACTATATACGGTACCTTTGGTTGCTCCATAAATGGATCCAACATTATTGATATGCACAATTCCAGCAGTGGACGACATGAGCACGATGCTCCCTGAACCAGATGCTTTCAACAAAGGGTGTGCGAGCTGCGAGAGATGGAAAGCTGACTCGAGATTTGTCGCCATTATAAACGAATAATCTTCTGCTGTATACTCTGTGGTCGGCTTGACTATGAACGTACCGGCATTGTTGACCTATAAAAGTATACATAAACACCATAAAAACGCAACGGGGATTCCAATCTCAAAGAGGAGAAGCTTATGTATGTAAACTTACAAGGATATTGAGTTTTCCTTGGAAGAGAGTGGAAACGGTCTCCATGAGTTTCTCTCGTTGTTCACGAGAAGAAACGTCGCAGACAGAAGTGGTGACATGAAACCCTTTTGCTTGCCACTCACGTAAGCGTTCTTGAAGCTGAGTTTCGTCTCTTGCACATGTGTGGACTCTTGCTCCCATCATAGACAGTTCCTCCACCACAGCTTCCCTATTCATGACTCACACAAACATAGTTAGTTCTTAGAAAATTAAATTATAATACAATAAAAGATAATAGAAAAATCTATGAAAATGGGGACTGACCCGATGCCTTTAGAGCCACCAGTGACAAGAGCCGTCATCCCTCCAAGACTCCATCTAGAGTTCGTTGCCATACCTAGTTTTCAGCCAGTGATGACTTTTTACCAGCGATGATCACACATCTTATATAGACTAGTCGTCATAGTTTAAATTTTGAAACTTCCCACCTCACGTACAGACGTACTCACATTGCCAACAGGTCGAAAGTCGACTTCAACCACACGTATCCATGATAGGGCATTCCTGGCTGTCAGTTTCCCTCATCTCAAGTTTCCAGATATCATGATGATGACCTGTCGACCACAATCGGATCTAGCCATAAGTTCTCGTGAGGAGATCAGGAAAAAATAAAATGAACAGTCGGCGGCCCACATAAAAGGACTTACGAGGCTATATTTTGGAGAGTTATGAAGATATTTTATGCTTGCTCGTACAGTCGTACTGTATGTATGTAATTTTCTATGTGTTCATAAAAAAACTTATATGACTTGTGTAAAAGTAGGAAAATTACTGAGTAACTTTTGTTTACCTTAACAAACGAACCATATACTAATGAGATATAAGAATAATTAATAATTAGCAAAAGAGTAACAACTGACAAACAATACTCATAAACGTTATATTAAAAGGTTACACTCATAAGGTTGCTACGATATTTTCTTATTATTTCATGTCATAAAATAATTTTAAATATTTTAATTATTATTAGGAATAACTTTGCACCTTTCTACAATCTGACTACACATGGACAACAGTACTAGGTACCGTCATGGCAACTGACTGAGGTTGGAGACTTCTGAAAAAATACCTTCCAACCGGTATTCAAAGGTAAGCTAAATCACCTACGAAAACAATTTCGGTGACGTTGAGTAGCCGATTCCATAAAGGAGTTTTACTGAAGGTAAAATATTAAACGATTTTTTCTTTATTTAAGTACCATTATCATCACAAAATTTCACGATAGTTTTCTATGATTTTTTTTCTCTTTTTTGTTGTCTTTGCAGTTTATATTATGAAAGGATCGTATATTCATTCATGACAAGGATGTACAATATATATAGACTTAGTCTATAGGGTTTTGACAAATACTAATTACATTACTAGCCTTATACTACTCTTCTCCTTTATAGTTTACGAATAAAATTATTAATTTGTTGCAACGAAGTTGTAATAAATCTTATGACAAATAGAAATATAACTATACCAAGAATAAAAAATAGTTACCAACTCATACATATATGTACAATATTATTTTTTCAAACTTATGGATTAAGATTTTAAACTTTGAGATGTGCAAATACTTACTTTGAGATGTTCACTATATATATCTACTAGAAGTAGGCTCGCGCATCGCGCGAGATATATTTCATTTTATAATTTTATTAATTCTTATATATTTTAAATCTAGATATATAATTTTTAATTTTTAATGTGCAAATTTTTTTTAAAAATATTTAATATGTGTTTTTCATGTTTTGATGCAAAATAAAATAAATAGAACATCTCAGTAAAAAGTTTTAGTTGAAATAATTAAGTAGTTATTTCTTATTTATTATCTCATACAAAATTTATTTGATGTTTCTAAATTTTAATACATAATTAATTATATGTATTTTATCATCATTTGTATTATGCAGATTTTTATCTAGAGGTATATTTTTTTAAAAAATAGATAATTAATAATACTTTAATTTAGGAAAACAAAATTTACATAATATCTTAATTTTTATGCGACAACTTTAATCATTAATTAAAATTAACAAAAGGATATAGTAAGAGTAAGACATACCGTCTTAAATCATTGCTAACAGCTTGTTCAAGCTTGTAATTTATACAAATCCACTACAAGTTTGTGCACATGCCATCTTCTTTTTCTTGTTCAATACAGTCGATAGCTTACTTTTTCCTTCAATATTTGCAGGGTTTTAAAAATTTTGTGAAGTCTCTCCAAAAATCATATTTTCTAATACTTGACACAAATTAATATTATAATAATAAAATATTAACTTAAAATTAATATTAATTCATAGCATCAAGACTGAGGAAAATATAGTTGTTTACATATAAAAAAATGTAGCTGAACACAAATATTGTGTGCTTGTTTTAACATTAGTTTATCTAGAAATCAACTATATAGGATACAAAGAAAAAAAGTTTTCTTACTTTCCTTATTTCCTCCAAATAAGTCAAAAACACAGGTCTCTTCTTTGATGTTAACACCATTTTCTCCTATTGAGAACAATATCTAACAAAGAATAAAGATTAACTTAAAATTAATATTAGTTCATAGCATCAAGACTGAGGAAAATATAGTTGTTTACATATACAAAAAATGTAGCTGAAAACAAATATTGTGTGATTGTTTTAACGTTAGTTTATCTAGAAATCAACTATATAGGATACGAAGAAAAACATTTTCTTACTCTCCTTATTTCCTCCAAATAAGTCAAAAAAGGCATGTCTCTTCTTTGATGTTAACACCATTTTCCCCAATTGAGAATAATATCTAACAAATAATAAAAGATTAACTTAAAATTAATATTAATTCATAGCATCAAGACTGAGGAAAATATAGTTTTTTACATATACAAAAAATATAGCTGAACACAAATATTGTGTGCTTGTTTTAACATTAGTTTATTTCAAAATCAACTATATAGGATACGAAAAAAAATGTTTTCTTACTCTCCTTATTTCCTCCAAATAAGTAAAAAACGCAGGTCTCTTCTTTGATGTTAACAATATCTAACAAATCACACACACTATTGTTCTTTAATCAAATACCCCATAACCCAAATAAAACCCCACTAGATATGAACCCGCACTATGTGCAGGATAAATCGATTTAAATAAAATATTATGAGCAAAATTATTATTTGAAATTTAAGATTTATTTTGTGTAAAACAAAATATGTAAGTAAAGTTTTTCTTTTGTTTATTCAAATTTGCGTTTACTTTCGGTAAAATACGTTTCACCCGTGAATTATTTGAACTTGGAAAAATTTTTTAAGGTGGTGTAGAAATTTTTGATGTGTTTTTGTGTTTCTAAAAATCAAATTCACATATTTTATGTTTAACATTATCATCTACATCACTATACCATTAAATAGATTAAAAAATACTTTTTAGACTAATCGATTTAATTTAAACCAATCATAAGTTTAAAAAATGCAATGAGAAAAATGTATAAAAGTGGTAAATAAATGAATAATATTGTTATTGTTTATGAAATGTAATTTGGCGCCGTTGCCATTTGGGATTCGTTTTGTTACATTTGAGATTTCAAGTTTTGCAAGATTAAGTTCTGTTACACTTGTCATTCTGAGTACTGACTTGTTTTGCTTGTTTGCTTGTTTGTTTTGCATCTCAGGAACCTGTTGATTGCAACCTTGCATGCACACCAGATCAAGAGGGCATCAGAATCTCCTTCCTGTGATCGACGAAATCAACCGGTTGCAATGCCCACGACAAGCTCGTCAACCCGTTGAGCATCCCGCACACGTCACTATGGAACAACAGCATGAACCACATCAGGGACCGCGAAACATTTGTGCTGGGGATGCACCGAACACTCACACTCAACATGCTGGAATCGTCCCTCCCGCCGTGCCGAACAACAACTTCGAGATCAAAAGTGGTCTGATTACCATGATCCAAGGAAACAAGTTTCACGGGTTGCCTATGGAGGATCCACTCGACCACTTGGACGAGTTCGACCGTCTTTGTGGTCTCACCAAGATCAACGGCGTGAGTGAGGATGGTTACAAGTTGCGCCTCTTCCCTTTCTCCCTAGGAGACAAGGCTCATCAATGGGAGAAAAACCTTCCCAAGGGATCCATCACCACCTGGGATGGTTGCAAAAAAGCATTCTTGGCCAAGTTTTTCTCCAACTCCAGAACAGCACGTCTCAGGAATGAGATTTCCAGCTTCACTCAGAAGAGCTCAGAATCATTCTGTGAAGCATGGGAGCGTTTCAAGGGTTACCACAGCCAGTGCCCACATCATGGTTTCAGCAACGAGTCATTACTGAGTACTCTCTACCATGGTGTCCTTCCCAAAATACGTATGCTGCTTGATACCGCTTCTAATGGTAACTTCATGAAAAAGGATGTCGATGAAGGTTGGCAACTGGTGGAGAATCTCGCTCAGTCCGACGGCAACTACAACTAGGATTATGACCGCACATTTCGCGGCGACGCTAGGTCTGAAGAGAAGTACAAGAAGGACCTCAAGAATGTCAACGAGAAGCTTGACCGTATCTTGCTGAGCCAGCAGAGGAGCGTCCACTTCGTCTCTGAGGATGACCCTTTCCAAGTTCCAGATGGGGAGGGTGAGCAGAGTGAAGAGATCAGCTATGTTCAGAATCATGGTGGATACAACAAAGGTTACAACCCCTACAAGACGAACCCCAATTTGTCTTACCGAAGTACCAATGTTGCTAATCCACAAGATCAGGTGTACCTGCCGCAACAACAACAGCAAGGGTAACAAAAACCTTTTGTGCCTTATAATCCGGGATTCGTTCCAAAACAACAGTTCCAGCACGGTTACCAAGCTCCCTTAGGACCACCGCCAGGATTCCGCCCTCAACCAGTTCAGCCTACACCAACCCCAGATCAAGAAATGAAGCAGATGATGCAACAAATTCTTCAGGGCCAAGCTAGCGGTTCCATGGATACTGCAAAGAAGTTCGCTGACCTTAGTTAGAGGATGGAGTGTTCCTACAATGATTTGAACGTCAAATTCGAAACTCTAAATTCGAAGATAAGGTACATGGAGGGCCAATCGACTTCTACTTCTGCTCCAAAGCCTGGCCAATTCCCAGGTAAAGCTGTTCAGAACCCCAAGGAGTTCGCCAATGCCATCACGCTGCGAAGTGGGAAAACATTGCCTCCCAGGCAAGGAGTTCCAGACGTCACTGAGGACAGTGAGGAATTAGCTGGGGAGGATTTTGGTCAGGATGACGCTCAGACGGAGAACCCAGACGAAGCAGTCAAAGACCCGGTCGAGCCAGTGAAGCAATCCGAGCCTGAAGCTGTTAAGGAGCCTGCTGTTCCTGAAGACAGACCTGCGAGGTTCATCCCTCCACCGTACAAGCCTCCTCTACCTTTTCCAGTGAGGTTCAAGAAGCAGCTTACTGAGAAGTACAAAGCCTTGTTCGAAAAGCAAGTCAAGGAGATTGAGTTGAGAATGCCATTGCTGGATGCATTCGCACTTGTTCCTCACTACCAGAAATTCCTCAAAGACTTAGTGATGGAGAGATCAAAAGAAGTTCAGGGCATGGTTGTACTAAGTCTTGAGTGCAGTGCAATCATCCAGAAGAAGGTTGTACCCAAGAAGCTCAAAGATCCTGGATCATTCACTCTACCCTGCTCCATTGGACCTATGTCTTTTGAGAGGTGCCTATGTGACCTTGGCGCTTCAGTGAATCTGATGCCATTCTCTGTGGCTAAGAGGTTGGGTTTCACAAGGTTTAAGGGATGCGACATTTCCCTCATCCTGGCAGATAGATCAATGAGACTTCCACATGGTATCTTAGAGGACTTACCTGTCAGGATCAGAGACGTGGAAGTGCCAACCGACTTCGTGGTTCTGGAGATGGATGAAGAACCTAAAGATCCTGTGATTTTAGGAAGACCCTTCCTAGCGACTGCTGGAGCCATCATTGATGTCAGAAATGGCAAGATTGACCTCAATCTGGGCGACGACTTCACTATGAAGTTTGACATCAAGGATACCTTGAAGAAGCCAACGATAGGAGGACAAGTCTTCTACATTGAAGAGATGGATAAATTGGCTGACGAGTTGTTGGAGGAACTAGCTGAAGAAGATCATCTCAAAACCGCTCTAACCAAGGATGGAGAAGAAGGGTTTCTGCATGGGGAGACCACTTGTTACAAGAATCTGCTAGACTCCCACAAAGAAACGGATGGATCAGACGAATTCGAGCAGATATCTGACGCAGAGGAGGTATGTGCAGTTGAGACAGAGAGTTCAGAACGTGATATCTGCCGTTCGACCGACGTCAAGACCCGACTCGAGACACTATTGTCCCGTTCGATCGAGTTGCACCCCTCTCACTCGACCGTGATCATTCAAGACTCCCGTGCTGACGACTGGTCGGAACTGAAAGCTCCAAAGGTAGAACTCAAAACTCTTCCTTCCGGGCTCAGGTACATCTTTTGGGGAACCAATTCAACTTATCCTGTTATAGTGAATGCTAGGTTGAGTGATGATGAATTGGGGATGCTAGTAACTGAGCTAAAAAAGTATAGAAAGGCTATTGGTTATTCTTTAGGTGATATCAAGGGAATTTCACCTTGTCTTTGCACCCATAGGATCAATCTTGAAAATGAATCATATTCTAGTATTGAACCACAAAGAAGATTGAATCCTAATCTGAAAGAGGTAGTTAAGAAAGAAATCCTAAAACTACTTGATGTTGGAGTTATCTATCCTATCTCTGATAGTACTTGGGTATCTCCAGTACATTGTGTAACTAAAAAGGGAGGAATTACTGTCATCAAAAATGATAAGAATGAGCTAATCCCAACTAGGACCATCACAGGACATAGGATGTGCATTGATTATAGGAAGTTGAATGCTGTATCTAGGAAAGATCATTTCCCTCTTCCTTTCATTGATCAAATGTTGGAAAGACTAGCTAGTCATCCCTATTATTGTTTCCTTGATGGGTATAGTGGATTCTTCCAAATCCCTATCCACCCAAATGACCAGGAAAAAACAACATTTACTTGTCCTTATGGCACTTTCGCCTACAGACGCATGCCATTTGGTTTGTGCAATGCTCATGCCACCTTTCAGAGGTGCATGACTTCAATTTTCTCGGATTTAATTGAAGAGTCAGTGGAAGTGTTTATGGACGACTTCTCTGTGTACGGTTCCACTTTCTCCTCCCGTTTGTTGAATCTGTGCAGGGTATTGACGCGATGTGAGGAGACGAACCTGGTGCTGAAATGGGAGAAGTGCCATTTCATGGTTGAAGAAGGGATCGTTCTGGGACACAAAATTTCTGAGAAAGGGATTGAGGTTGACAAAGCTAAGATTGAGGTCATGGTTCAGCTTCAACCGCCTAAGACAGTGAAGGACATCAGGAGTTTTCTGGGACATGATGGGTTTTACAGGAGATTCATCAAGGACTTCTCAAAAATTGCAAGACCTTTGACAAGGTTGCTGTGCAAGGAGGTTGAGTTCGAATTTGATGCAGCATGTTTGGAAGCCTTCAGCAAGATCAAGGAAGCCTTGGTATCAGCACCTATAGTGCAAGCTCCGAATTGGGATCATCCTTTTGAAATCATGTGTGATGCTTCAGACTTCGCAGTTGGAGCAGTTCTGGGACAGCGTATTGACAAGAAGCTTCATGTCATCTACTACGCGAGTCGCACCTTGGACGAGACCCAGGGAAGGTATGCTACCACAGAGAAGGAACTCCTGGCAGTTGTGTTTGCATTCGAGAAATTCAGGAGTTATCTTGTGGGTTCGAAGGTCATTATGTATATCGATCATGCCGCTCTGAGACACATCTACTCGAAGAAGGATACCAAACCGAGACTGTTGAGATGGATCCTGCTTCTCCAGGAGTTTGACATGGAGATAGTTGACAAGAAAGGAATAGAAAATGGAGTTGCGGACCACTTGTCAAGGATGAGGATCGAAGATGCTGTTCCAATAGATGACTCAATGCCTGAGGAACAACTTCTGGTCGCCCAGGTTTGTGAGCAGATGCATGACGCCGGGGTTGAGAACCTAAAAATCAACTGTATAGCGATCACCTCGGATACTGCGCCATGGTATGCTGATTTCGTGAATTACAAGGTCTGTGGAGAAGTTCCTGATGATATGGATCCCTACAGGAAGAAGAAGTTTTTCAGAGAAGTCAACCACTACTTCTGGGATGAACCCTATCTGTACAAGAGAGGTTCTGACGGTCTGTTCAGAAGATGCATAGCAGAAGGGGAAGTACAGGGAGTGCGTGAGCACTGTCACGGCTCCACCTATGGAGGTCACTTCGCCACATTCAAGACAGCTCAGAAGGTTCTCCAAGCAGGTCTCTGGTGGCCAACCTTGTTCAAGGACGCTCACAGTTTCATCACCAAGTGTGATGCTTGCCAGAGGATGGGCAACATCACGAGGAGGAACGAGATGCCCCATAACCCGATCTTAGAAGTTGAGATATTTGATGTTTGGGGTATCGACTTCATGGGTCCTTTCAACCCGCCATCGAATGGCAATGTCTATATTCTGGTGGCAGTTGATTATGTTTCTAAGTGGGTCGAAGCCATTGCCAGTCCTACCAATGATCACAAGGTTGTTCTGAAGCTGTTCAAAAGCATAATCTTTCCAAGGTACGGGATACCCAGAGCAGTGATCAGCGATGGTGGTACTCATTTTGTCAACAAGGTGTTTGAGAGTATGCTGCAAAAATACGGGGTGAAGTACAAGGTGTCTACTGCGTACCACCCTCAGACCAGCGGACAGGTAGAAGTCTCAAATAAGCAGATTAAAGGTATCTTGTCAAGAATTGTTGGGGTTTCGAAGAAAGATTGGTCTGTGAAGCTGGACGAGACTCTCTGGACATACAGAACAGCATTCAAGACGCCAATAGGCAGAACACCTTTTCAGTTGATCTATGGTAAAGCATGTCATCTCCCTGTAGAGGTTGAGTATAAGGCACTTTGGGCTATCAAGTTGCTGAACTTGGATATTGACGCAGCTCAGGCTAAGAGGACTCTTGATCTACATGAGTTGGAAGAAATCAGACTTGACGCCTATGAGAGCTCAAAGATCTACAAAGAAAGGACCAAGAATTTTCATGACAAGAAAATCGTTGTCAAGGAGCTTAAGACTGGGGATCAGGTTTTGCTCTTCAACTCCAAACTTAAGTTATTTCCTGGAAAGCTTAAGTCTAGGTGGTCTGGACCTTTTGATGTCAAGGAAGTTCTGCCATTCGGAGCCATCACTTTCCTGAACAAAGATGGTAGTGAATTCACTGTAAATGTCAGAGAGTCAAGAAATATTTAGCTGACCAAGTCCGACCAGAGGGGTTTTCAGTTCCCCTCTATGAACCCCCAAAAGCCTAAAAAGCTGAAAAGTCAAGCTAGTGACTTTAAACAAGCTCACTTGGGAGGAAGTCCCAAAGGTATCACTGTAAATATTTTTTTTTAGGACTCTTGTGTTTTTAATTTTTGTTTTGGTTTTCTTGAGTTCAGGAATCTACAGAAGGGAGTCTAAGCAACAATAAAAAAATGCGGTTAAAAGAGTGAATTTAGAGTGAAGTCGAGTATAATGAGTTATACAGAAGAGATTGGGGATAAAAAATATATAAGGGAGAAGCAGTTCAAGGAGAGACTGTTGGTTTAATGAGGGAACAGAAGACAATATGGAGAAGGAGTCTTAATTATTGGTTTTATCAATCTTCTCCTCTCACCCACGTGCCCATCATTTCACCTCTTCTCACCCTTTGTTCCCCCCCACTAGACAAACAACCTTTATGTCTCATCCTCTCACATCATCCCACCACCACTCTCTTTTCCTCTCCACTTGCACTCTCTCTTTCTTCTCCCACTTGCACGACATCTTCACCATCCTCATTATTTAATCAAAACTCTCCTCACTCTTTACTCCCACCAACCAAACACAATTCTCTCACACCTCACCCTCTCTCTTTGTTTAATTTTCAAGACATCCTCACGAAAAGCAAAGGCACTGCGTTTCAACCCTCGCCGCCCCAACCGACGACCCAAGCGGTGAAGCTGCATCACTCGAGCCAACATTTCGAGCTCCCTCTATTCCCCGCTCGAGCTACCATCGAAGTACACTCGAGCCGTCGTCCTCCACTCGATCCCTCCACCTCGAGTCACTGATCGAGTCACGCCATCGAAGCTCCATCACACTCTTCACCCGACCCTCTCCGGACTCACCTCGTTCGAGTCGCACGCTCTTCACTCGACCCTCGCCGTCAAAATCTCGATCGAGTCGCGCCATCACAGCTCAACTCACGTCCGCTCGAGTCGCCGTCAAATTCTCCCTTGAGTCGCGCCATCACTATTTCACTCGATCGGTTTTCTCGCTCCATCGTCACCGCTCGATCCACTCGATACACTGAAGTCACCACCGTTCGATTCGACCAAATCCGACTCCGCTCGAGTCGCCGTCAGAATCACGACTCGATCCCCGCCGACATTGTGCCTCCACTCGAGTCGACCCTTTCTCCACTCGATCCACACGGCGAACTCACCAATCGATCCATATCCGACTTCTAAGTGAAACACTAAGTCACGCCGACAACACAACTTGATTTACTACGTTATCGGTTCACTCTCTCTTTGCACTTATTATTTTCTCACTAACGTATTAACGTTTAATTTTGAGTTTACATGTTTCAGAGAAACAGAAAAAGTACTGAGCTTATACACGAGATGAGAGAGGCATATGGTTGTGTTGCTGGAGAACGTTCATTCCCAGAATCCATGGCGAAGCGTTTCATGAAAATGAGAAACATGGTTGACGAGGTTGTTGGGGGTTCAGAACAACCAGCGAGTTCGAGCAGACTAGACAAACCGCTCTCCAAGAGCAAGAGTCGCGGGAAGAGACCGGCCCGAGTTTCCCTCTCCAGAGACGAAGGCAGTGACTACGAACAGGAAGAACCTGCGTCGCGTCCAGCATATGAGACGAAGCTGACTCCTAAAAAGTACTACGAGCTGTTCCAAAAGTGCGAGTTCAGTGGAACAAGATATCCACATCCTGAGACGATGGAGCTACTAGGGATTGGCGAGGATGTTCAGTACTTGTTTCGGCGATGTCATCTGGAGAGAATTATGAACACCCCCAAGAGTGGATACAGAGAGGAGACAATTCAGTTTCTTTCTACCTTGGAGATGCACTGGTACGCGGATGAGCCAGGCATGATGTCTGATGGAGGATTGGGCTACATTACCTTCCGCGTTCATGGCCAGTTCTGCAATCTTACATTCCGAGCCATCAAAGAGATATTCGGTTTTCCCAGCAGAACAGGCACCACGCCGCAGTTTGACAGGAATGAGATATCTGCTCTCTGGGCAACGATCGGAAGCACGCCAACATTTACTACATCAAAAACAAAGGCGACGAAACTGAGAAGCCCGGTGTTGCGTTACTTCCAGAAAGCGGTCGCAAATGCCTTTTATGCCAAGGAGATTAAGGGATATATTACTTATGGCGAGCTTGAGATGATCGATCTGGCACTTAAAGGATTCTCGTTCACTTCCATGGATTGTACTGCGCTGCAAGGCGATATGTCCAACACCTCCGTATCGCTCTACCTTCTCAACTACATCATGTCATACAAGACTTGGGTCTTGAGACTCACCAGCTACCGCACTCCAGGAGTAATGTGTATGGGAGGTATAGTGACTTGGTTTCTTGAGGCTGCAGGCGTTGCTCTACAATCCGAGTCGTACCCACCACGCTGGATAGACATAAACAACTTGCGGCAGCTACGCACTTTGGACTCGGGTTTGAGGAATGGACGATTGCTATACAAGTTTGTGCATCCTGCGGTCGGACCCTCGAGATTACTCCTCCCTTGCGTCGACCTGACTACAATCTTGAGGGGTGAGCATGTCGAGTTCATTCCCCCTGCGGATGCATTATACCACTCTGATGTGGAAGAGCAACATGTCGACGTCGCAGAACCAGGAGAAGATCCGATGGAAGAAGACGCAGTTGAGTACCGCCCTGAGCAATTCTACTTTGAAGAGTACACCGAAACGAGAATGAGCAGAGGGGTCAAAGCAGCTCATGACCGCCTCAACAAGCTTCAACAATGGGAGAAAGCCAGAGACAAGGCCCTTAGCAGCCTTTCCAAGACTGTCAAGAACCTCGTGCATTTGTTTAGCTGCTCGACTTCCACAATCGCCATCCCCAGGTTTGTCCCCAAGGATAACAGACCAATGTCAGGACGCCCTTCCGCGAACCTAGCGCGAACACCTTCCCCGAATCCCTCTCCAGCGCGTCAATCTTCATATGTGCCACGGCAGCGTCAGCCTACACCCGTCCCTTCACGTCATTCGTCACATGAATCTAGGGAGAGAAGGGGACAAGGTTCGCGTGGTTCAGGAGCCTCCTCAAGTCGTCGATCAGCGCATTGTTCTGCAGCTCATGCTGAGCAAGAGGTTGAGCAACAATTTGGGCAGCAAGGTGATTATCAGCCTACGGATGTGGTAGTCTTAGTCTCGGACCATTGCGAATCCAGAGTCGACGACATGCAGTGCGATGAGCAGCCGAGCACTTATCAGAACACGCAAGCGGTTGAGCAACAAGTCAACCAACCCGGTGAGACCACTCCTGCGGATCCCGAACACGGTGAAGGACAGAGCAAGTACCACGCACCAACTCCTTGGGCGAGCTCCGACTCCTTCTTCTACTACTGAGGTACTCCTACCTTCCCTTGTATATACCATTTCATTTGTGAATTGTTTCTGTTGTGATTCTTAAATTCTCCTGCAAATTTTTCTTACATAGGAGACTGTGTAATTTAAGTTTGGGGGAGGGTTTGAGATGATGTATCTGATGATGTTTTCTGTGATTCTTATTTCAAATTTTTGCATTATATCATGTTTGAGATAGCATTCATCTATTTGCATAGAAAAACAAAAAAAAATTGAAATTTTTTGAAAATTTCCACAAAAACAGAGTGTTCATGTAGCTTGCACTTGCATATTAGGATTGAGTCTAGTGTCATTCATATAGGGTTGTTGCATTTTAGCATAGGGGTTGATGATGATTGTAACCTTGGTAGCATGCTGAATTCAATAGGATAGGATCAAGGCCCTTGTTATTAGTTCTTTGATGCATGTTGATTGAATTTGAAAATGTAAGATTGAAGCATGTTCTTAATTGACGTCATTCCCTATCTATCTGAACCTAATCCTGACTTGCAATTATCTTGTTATGCATTGAAGTTGAACTCATGGATACCATATACATACTTGGATTGTCTTTCACATTTTTACCACCCTTGTCAATCCAAGTAGCTGATTCCCATCTTTGGAACAGTTTCCCGCGCCCTTAACCAACCGTTCTTTCAAGCCAATTGTATTCTTGAGTGTCAGGTCTTTTCCGAGTTGAGCTTGTTAGAAAGTGTTAGGTTCTAACCGACAAGAGTAGGATCCTGTGTAGCTCTAGTTCGCGTTATCCGGACTAGTAGGACTAGGTGAGAACTTGACATTATGTATTGGGTTTGGATTTGTGCAGAAAAGTAAAGGGTAGAAAGTCTTAAGGAAGGGGATGTGTTTTCAAGGTTTACACGTCTAGTAAAGGATTTGGGGTGAGCAAAGTAAAAAGAATAATTGGTTCTGGGCATGAAATTAAAAAAAAAAAAATAGACAAAGAAAAGAAAGTAAAAATGCTCAAGATGTCTAGAGTTTTCAGAAGAAAAGTGAATGAACCATAGTGATATTAGAGTTTTCCCAGTCCGTTAGAGTGATAAGAAGTGAACTCTTCCTAAGACCAAATCTAAAGAATGAAAGAATGGGTTTGAGATGAAGTTTCTGATGAAGGGTAGAGATAGGTCCAACTTCGGTTTGGAATGTTCTTTGGATAGACAGGGCGCTGCTCTTGTATGCATCAGTTGGTTTCAACCTTTAGCCTTCTCTTAAGCTCAACTCTTTTCATGAGAGAACCTTGTTATGTATCGATGGAACCACTTGAGAAAGAGACCACATTTGTCTCTAACCTTTCACCCTAGCCAAATGAGTTCAATGACACTGCATAGCTTGATTCATGGTTCTTTGTTAATAAATGTTAAAGGGGATGATTGTCAGGATTGCATGTGTAGATCAAACGAATGAAATTCCTTCACCACGCATCATAGAACTAAAAACAAGGACCTTGATTCTAACTACTCTATTCAGTATGTTTTAGGTTCTGAGACCCCATCTTCACACCTCTTCTCCATACCTTGTTCTTGATCGTTTGCTTGAGGGCAAGCAAAGAATAAGTTTGGGGGAGTTGATATGTCTATATTTTTTCTCTCCTAAGCATGTTTTTGTCATGCATCTAGTTAGGATAACTAATTGTTTTGCATGAATTTCTACTCTCTTTTGTACACTTTTCATATTTAGGTAGTTCTTGCATTATCTTCGCATACCTCGTGCATTTTGGAGTATTTCAGGTATTTAGGAGACTTTGGAGCCAGGCTGTCTCGAGTCGCGCCATCATTCCGTCATCACACATCCGCTCGAGTCGCGCTGTTATGCCGATCGAGTCGCGCTGTCGTGCCAATCGAGTTGCCGTTCGAGTCGTGCCGTTCGAGTCGCGCTGTCGTGGGATTCAGCTTTCGACGTCTTCATCAAAGTTGTAGAGAATTGAGTCATCTTTCGAATGCCGTTCATTTCAAGCCAATCGGAGGTGTGGTTCAAATGTTATCATCGTTTTAGTGGAGGCGTATACATCCAGATCGAGTCGCGCTGTCGTGCCGATCGAGTCGCGCTGTCGTGCTGTTCGAGTCGCGCTGTCGTGCCGTTCGAGTTGCGCTTTCGTGCCGTTCGAGTCGCGCTGTCGTGTCGAGCCAACGCCATCACTCCACTCGAGCCAACGCCATCACTCACTCGAGCCATTACTCAGGGAGACGTTCCATCCTACACGCTTCAGGAGATTCCCAAACCGACGCTTGATCTTGTTGTTTTAAGTTTTAGGGATTTTATGTCTTTACTATAAATACGTTTTGTTAAGTCTTTGCGACATGATCTTAGTTTTTATCTCGTTTTTATTTTGTAAGGTTTCCCTAGCCACCAAGAACCGTTCCCAGACTTTGTATTCATATATCTTTTGATACATTGAGTATTTGCATTTGATTTCTTCTACAAACTTGTTTATCTTATTTTTACCTATCTAAGAATGCTTGTTTCAATGTTTTCTGAGTTTGTATTGTTGATGATGATTTCCGGATCTGAGTAGTGCGTTAGTTCTTGAGGATGGGATAGATTAGGGGGAGGATTCTTAGGATGTAGGGTGTTTGAGCTTGATTTGTATGATTCCCTTCTGGACTATAGTTAGAATTACTAGTTTCTCTCTGATCAATTGGAACTAGGTTCGAGACATTTCCACACCCAAAAGGTGTTCGATGAAATGTCTGACCAACTAGTGCCAGAGACTTACGTTCCTAGCCTAAGAGATTAGTTGTCTAGGATGTTTGTTGACGTGAATGAACTTGTTTGTCATGCCTGCTCGACCACGTTTCTCTAGCGAGAGCTAGGTATGGAAGTGGTTGAGTCTGAGTAGCTTTTACCAAGAGATTAGATTAGCTAAGTTGTGATGTTCATTGTTTAGGGATAGATTGCTTGTGGCATGTTAAATACTCTGTAGACTAGGATACTCCACCGACATCAATTACTCCCATCCTTAGAACTTTTATCCTTTTGATTGATATTACATTCCTGAGATTGTTTCGCTTCTTGCTTTTTAGTTCATGCTTAGACTCGTTTCTGTTTTTATTAATTTTCATTTCTTGTCTTGCATTCTCGTTTCTAGTTCCAGAACACATTTCCGTTCGCATTTTTGTCATTCTAGGATTGTTAGAAAGAACACTCTTTTTGAATTGGCTTGACTTGTGATTCCTTGATTGCATCTTGATTGCTAGCAACATCTCATTTGGATTGACACCTTAAATACTACAACACTTAAGGTTAATTGAACCTGCTAGGATAAGACACGCAAAAATCCTAGTATCACCATGTATTGGTCATTCGCTTTTGCAATACCAAGCTCAATTATTTACTTAAGACAATCCTTTTCGTCATGTTTTCTCTTTTCTATATATGGCTAAAACGATATATTCCACATAAAAACTAGATGCATGGTTGTCAAAAAAAAAAAAAAAAAAAAAAAAAAAAAAAAAAAAAAAAAAACTAGACGCATGAGATGCTTTGTTTACTTTATTAGGCTATCTATTCCTTTAATATGTTTAAATCAAGACTTTACAAACATTAAATTTAAAACAACATTAACTTTTATTATTTCGAAATTTTAGACAACGCATTTCAGAATATTGGACTCCCGATCAGTTTTTCACAAAGCATATGCATAAATATTCAAGAATTAACAAGAAGACAGCACAGACCCATAACCCGTACGTAGGTTGATATATAATCCGAACACTTGCATATATGTGTTTTTATGGCACAAGCTTGAAGGAGAAACCGTTGATAGTTACACCTCCGTCAACGCAGATGGCTTGGCCTGTAATGTAAGAAGCTGCAGGAAGACAAAGAAATGCCACAAGCGGTGATACTTCGTTTGCCTCTCCAATACGCCCTACCGCTGTCCTCTTTTCCGCTTCTTTTTTAAACTCTTTGTCATTGAGACACTAAGAAATTTTAACAGTAATTAAGATCAGAATATATATTTTTTTTTTCATTTTTTTTTCCATTTTCTCGAACTAGGAGAACTTTTTATTTTGGCCTTACATCGTTAACCAAAGGAGTTGTGATGAACCATGGGCAAACAGCGTTAGCCCTTATGCTGTCGCTCGCCCATTCGCAAGCTAAGTTTCTAGCCAGCTGATTCATGGCTCCTAAATGAGTTTATATACTTTTATATGTAAGTATCATAACACAAGGAATATATTATATATATTTTAAGGAGGTACATGTATACTATATACGGTACCTTTGGTTGCTCCATAAATGGATCCAACATTATTGATATGCACAATTCCAGCAGTGGACGACATGAGCACGATGCTCCCTGAACCAGATGCTTTCAACAAAGGGTGTGCGAGCTGCGAGAGATGGAAAGCTGACTCGAGATTTGTCGCCATTATAAACGAATAATCTTCTGCTGTATACTCTGTGGTCGGCTTGACTATGAACGTACCGGCATTGTTGACCTATAAAAGTATACATAAACACCATAAAAACGCAACGGGGATTCCAATCTCAAAGAGGAGAAGCTTATGTATGTAAACTTACAAGGATATTGAGTTTTCCTTGGAAGAGAGTGGAAACGGTCTCCATGAGTTTCTCTCGTTGTTCACGAGAAGAAACGTCGCAGACAGAAGTGGTGACATGAAACCCTTTTGCTTGCCACTCACGTAAGCGTTCTTGAAGCTGAGTTTCGTCTCTTGCACATGTGTGGACTCTTGCTCCCATCATAGACAGTTCCTCCACCACAGCTTCCCTATTCATGACTCACACAAACATAGTTAGTTCTTAGAAAATTAAATTATAATACAATAAAAGATAATAGAAAAATCTATGAAAATGGGGACTGACCCGATGCCTTTAGAGCCACCAGTGACAAGAGCCGTCATCCCTCCAAGACTCCATCTAGAGTTCGTTGCCATACCTAGTTTTCAGCCAGTGATGACTTTTTACCAGCGATGATCACACATCTTATATAGACTAGTCGTCATAGTTTAAATTTTGAAACTTCCCACCTCACGTACAGACGTACTCACATTGCCAACAGGTCGAAAGTCGACTTCAACCACACGTATCCATGATAGGGCATTCCTGGCTGTCAGTTTCCCTCATCTCAAGTTTCCAGATATCATGATGATGACCTGTCGACCACAATCGGATCTAGCCATAAGTTCTCGTGAGGAGATCAGGAAAAAATAAAATGAACAGTCGGCGGCCCACATAAAAGGACTTACGAGGCTATATTTTGGAGAGTTATGAAGATATTTTATGCTTGCTCGTACAGTCGTACTGTATGTATGTAATTTTCTATGTGTTCATAAAAAAACTTATATGACTTGTGTAAAAGTAGGAAAATTACTGAGTAACTTTTGTTTACCTTAACAAACGAACCATATACTAATGAGATATAAGAATAATTAATAATTAGCAAAAGAGTAACAACTGACAAACAATACTCATAAACGTTATATTAAAAGGTTACACTCATAAGGTTGCTACGATATTTTCTTATTATTTCATGTCATAAAATAATTTTAAATATTTTAATTATTATTAGGAATAACTTTGCACCTTTCTACAATCTGACTACACATGGACAACAGTACTAGGTACCGTCATGGCAACTGACTGAGGTTGGAGACTTCTGAAAAAATACCTTCCAACCGGTATTCAAAGGTAAGCTAAATCACCTACGAAAACAATTTCGGTGACGTTGAGTAGCCGATTCCATAAAGGAGTTTTACTGAAGGTAAAATATTAAACGATTTTTTCTTTATTTAAGTACCATTATCATCACAAAATTTCACGATAGTTTTCTATGATTTTTTTTCTCTTTTTTGTTGTCTTTGCAGTTTATATTATGAAAGGATCGTATATTCATTCATGACAAGGATGTACAATATATATAGACTTAGTCTATAGGGTTTTGACAAATACTAATTACATTACTAGCCTTATACTACTCTTCTCCTTTATAGTTTACGAATAAAATTATTAATTTGTTGCAACGAAGTTGTAATAAATCTTATGACAAATAGAAATATAACTATACCAAGAATAAAAAATAGTTACCAACTCATACATATATGTACAATATTATTTTTTCAAACTTATGGATTAAGATTTTAAACTTTGAGATGTGCAAATACTTACTTTGAGATGTTCACTATATATATCTACTAGAAGTAGGCTCGCGCATCGCGCGAGATATATTTCATTTTATAATTTTATTAATTCTTATATATTTTAAATCTAGATATATAATTTTTAATTTTTAATGTGCAAATTTTTTTTAAAAATATTTAATATGTGTTTTTCATGTTTTGATGCAAAATAAAATAAATAGAACATCTCAGTAAAAAGTTTTAGTTGAAATAATTAAGTAGTTATTTCTTATTTATTATCTCATACAAAATTTATTTGATGTTTCTAAATTTTAATACATAATTAATTATATGTATTTTATCATCATTTGTATTATGCAGATTTTTATCTAGAGGTATATTTTTAAAAAAATAGATAATTAATAATACTTTAATTTAGGAAAACAAAATTTACATAATATCTTAATTTTTATGCGACAACTTTAATCATTAATTAAAATTAACAGAAGGATATAGTAAGAGTAAGACATACTGTCTTAAATCATTGCTAACAGCTTGTTCAAGCTTGTAATTTATACAAATCCACTACAAGTTTGTGCACATGCCATCTTCTTTTTCTTGTTCAATACAATCGATAGCTTACTTTTTCCTTCAATATTTGCAGGGTTTTAAAAATTTTGTGTCGTCTCTCCAAAAATCATATTTTCTAATACTTGACACAAATTAATATTATAATAATAAAATATTAACTTAAAATTAATATTAATTCATAGCATCAAGACTGAAGAAAATATAGTTGTTTACATACAAAAAAAAAATGTAGCTGAACACAAATATTGTGTGCTTGTTTTAACATTAGTTTATCTAGAAATCAACTATATAGGATACAAAGAAAAAAAGTTTTCTTACTTTCCTTATTTCCTCCAAATAAGTCAAAAACACAGGTCTCTTCTTTGATGTTAACACCATTTTCTCCTATTGAGAACAATATCTAACAAAGAATAAAAAATTAACTTAAAATTAATATTAATTCATAGCATCAAGACTGAGGAAAATATAGTTGTTTACATATACAAAAAATGTAGCTGAACACAAATATTGTGTGATTGTTTTAACGTTAGTTTATCTAGAAATCAACTATATAGGATACGAAGAAAAACATTTTTTTACTCTCCTTATTTCCTCCAAATAAGTCAAAAACGCATATCTCTTCTTTGATGTTAACACCATTTTCCCCAATTGAGAACAATATCTAACAAATAATAAAAGATTAACTTAAAATTAATATTAATTCATAGCATCAAGACTGAGGAAAATATAGTTGTTTACATATACAAAAAATGTAGCTGAACACAAATATCGTGTGCTTGTTTTAACATTAGTTTATTTCAAAATCAACTATATAGGATACGAAAAAAAACTTTTTCTTACTCTCCTTATTTCCTCCAAATAAGTCAAAAACGCAGGTCTCTTCTTTGATGTTAACAATATCTAACAAATCACACACACTATTGTTCTTTAATCAAACACCCCATAACCCAAATAAAACCCCACTAGATATGAACCCGCACTATAAATCGATTTAAATAAAATATTATGAGCAAAATTATTATTTGAAATTTAAGATTTATTTTGTGTAAAACAAAATATGTAAGTAAAGTTTTTCTTTTGTTTATTCAAATTGTGTTTACTTTCGGTAAAATACGTTTCACCCGTGAATTATTTGAACTTGGAAATTTTTTTTAAGGCTGTGTAGAAATTTTTGATGTGTTTTTGTGTTTCTAAAAATCAAATTCACATATTTTATGTTTAACATTATCATCTACATCACTATACCATTAAATAGATTAAAAAATACTTTTTAGACTAATCGATTTAATTTAAACCAATCATAAGTTTAAAAAATGCAATGAGAAAAATGTATAAAAGTGGTAAATAAATGAATAATATTGTTATTGTTTGTGAAATGTAATTTATTTCTAATAATTAAATATGTTATAAAATTGATAATAAAATACATTTCTGGATTTTAATTGTTGATTAAATTATTTCATTTTTAAAAACTTATAGAAAAGAACATTGTCTTATGTATGTCAATGATATATATGTAAATAATAATGAGGTGAGAGGAGAGAGGATTATAGATTTGTTTTTTTTAATAAATACAATGGCAGAGAGTTGTAAATAAGTAGATGTTTTGAGGGTTATTTGATAAAAAGTGTCATGAGCTCTGTAACGCTGACACATCAGCTTTTTCTCAAGTGTGCTTCTCTATTAATATATAGGGGATTTTGCTATAGTTTTTCTCTCTGATATATTTTAAGTTTTCCACAAAACACATCAATATTGTTTCCTAATATATTTCTTAATATTTGTCTGTTTTCCCCCTTTTTCATATTGATTACCTTAATTTATTCTCACACATTACAATTTGCTAATTTATTTTTTGAAATCTAATAATTAATTTCAAAGTACATAATATTTTAAGATTCTCACAGATTACATCTTCAAATTTTCTTATCTATCTCTTGAAATTTTGGTAATCTAAATTTATCTCTAATTTAAGTTTCTTCAGTTTTGTTTTCTTCGTAATTTTGTAACTCCAGTAATAGTGTCTCCAAATAAGTGATTCACTTCCTTATGTAGTGAAGAGAAAATCCATCAAAAATAACAGATGCTTTGGAGTTTCTTCATTGTTTTATCTTTTTTATTTATTAACTACATCTTTTAATTTTTAACTGGATAAACTAAGGAAAAAAACATAATACAATTATTTACCAGATACTTATGAGCGACTTAATTGGTATAAGTAATAATAAAAAGAGCAAATCTACATAAATCCAAATACAATTAAATACATACAATCGATTATGAAAAAGTATACTATCGAATCAGAACCTCCGTCATTGGTCTCATAATCATGCTCATATTTAAAACAGATTAGTGAGAAATTACAAAGAGCCCAAGCAAATAAGAAACAAAAAATGATCATAAACCATTTTAACTTGATAAGAATAGCAGATAAATCGTTTATTTATTTGATACATCTTTATAATGATAAAAATCTGAAATATATATTTTGCTGAAAATATATTTATTTTTGTGCAAAACTGAAAAGATATATATAAGAAGAAAATATATAAATTTTTTTTTTTTGGTTTTGTGAGCAAAAATTGTAGTTACTAAAGTCCAAATTACAAATAATTTAAGTTAATTAGGTCCAAACAACAAATGAATACATGTGTCAGATATACAACATGCCAAATGTCATCTCCTTAACAAAAATTGAAGAAAACCTTCTCATATTATATAAGATGTTGATAATCGAATAAAATTAGTAGACAAATGTAAGTATGAGAAAAGTAAAGAAGGTAAAATCCATTTCCGCTAAATTGATGAACAAAATCCAATTTGTCTTTAAAGAATTCAATGAAATGGGTAACAAAATAATCAACAGGAGCAAATTTTTATAGGGGGCATTACATCATATCTTTATTTCTTTACCAGTCACCCCTTATGACGCTTAGTCCCCCTAGCATCAATGTTATAGCACTCAAACATTTTGCCATCACTTGGGTTCTCTAGAACAATAAAAGAGAATAGAAAACTCTATAAAACTGGGGACTGACCCGATGCCTTTAGTGTCACCAGTGCCAAGCGCGGTAATGATGCCTCCAAGACTCCATCTTTTGTTCTCTCAATCTCTCCCAAGCTTCCCCCTTCCTATGCCATAGTTATCGGCCTGCGAGGATTCTTTTCTTCAACGAAGATCAAAGATCCCATAGAGAACCGATCGATATAAGTTGATAGTTTTAAATTTTATAACCTCTCATCTCAAAATATATACACATTGATGACCATTGGACCACACGTATACTGATAAGCCATATAATATCTACATTAGACGTTCGGCAAATGCGACGGAAGCTTGAATGGAGTAGCACGTGTTTAATTAGTCATATAAATACTCTTTGTTTGTTATTGTTAGAGATTATGTTGTTTGTTGTTGTAAACAGAGTCGTGTAAAACTACTGTGGAGTGAGAGTAATGCTCTAGTTGTATCTAGAGGCTCTTACGGTTATGGTTACAACTTTGTATCATTCCGATATAGATAAGAGGAGCGATTCGTAGTTTCATTCTTTATCATATACATGATAGGATTTTCCTGGCTAATAGTTTCTTAACGAAGATCACATGTTTAATTAAGAAAACAAAATAATTCCAGATTATGGATGTTGACAGCTCCGTATACTGCCACTAGCACATCTTGACATAATTTCCGGTCGGGTGTGTTCAAATCGTACTATATAATTGGTAACATTTGGTGACCATAAAAAATAAAAAAACATTAGGGGGTATTCAACTTGTTTTTCTAAGGATTTTTTAAGATTTTAGTATTTTAGAATTTTGTAAGATTTAGGAGATGTTTAGGAGATTTGATTGTGTTTTAGATTTTTTTTTTTTTTTTTTTTAAGAGAATGAAATGTGATTCTATGAGATTCTATGAGATTTTAAAGTAAACTTTGTGTGATTTTAAACTATTTTGCTATAGATTTTTATTAATTGCTTATTTGTGAAGGCGAATCTCCTGTCGACGGAGTTTACTGCTGAGTTAGATCATCCGCAGAATTACCAGAGGAATAATTACAGAGACAACTACTATTGATTTGATGTATCATTTGGCTAGATAAAATATTGTACCTTTCTTAATTTTTATTACACTATTGTAACATCTCTGATCACATTTGTCAAACCAATCTTTGAAAAATCAAAATACAAGAAGCTTTCTTCTTCTTTCACTGTCAAGATTACTATTGTTTTCATTTTAGATATAGTATTAAAGAGTTGGAACGAGTTCAAGGGTTGTTTTGTATGCCGAGACTGATCGGTTCTATTTTAGTCCTCTGTAATCTACAGAACTGTCGAGAGATTACAGAACTGTCGAGAAGCAAGAGAAGGTGTACTATTGGACATATTTCATAACTACTCTTACTGTAGTACAAACATTACATAGCCAAATTAAACCATATATTTAATGGTGAAGAACTTGAACAAGGTCAAGAGCAATTTCATTTCCGGTGATGATCTCCTTGGCTTCTTCCTTCTCATCAATCCCCAATCAAAGAAGTAAAGCAAGTTCAACAATCCCAATTCAACAAGTGTGTTTCCCATCGTCATCCCTGGACAAATTCTCCTACCAGATCCAAACGGTATAAGCTCATAGTTGAGTCCCCTGTAATCTATGGAAAAGTTGAGAAACCTATCAGAGTTGACCTGCGGAGAAAGTTTACCAAGATGGTGGTGGTTTTACAACTGTGTTTATTTTTATTTTTTCCGTCGTAAATAGATTGAGATTAGTATGACAAAAACCCCACATATAGTCTGGTTACCAAAAGATATAAACTTGAGGAAAACAAATTCCATTTTCACATCTTTCACAGTTTCTAAATATCTTATATCTTAAGCTAATAACCAAAGCCTTTAAGACTGCAAGTTTTCTGTAGAAAGGTAAAGAAGTGATGGATTTGGAACTACTCAGCTTCAAGGGCTTCAATCTCGTACCGAATGTCATCTAAATACTCATTGATGCTGGTCACAGCGTCTTGCACTCCTCTAATGGCTTCTTTCAAAGCGTTATCATACTCTGCATCAGCTTCTGCTTCCTCTGTTCCAGCAGCTTCAGTAATCTCATGAAGATGCACACACTCGTGCTGCATCGGCTTCTTGAGCTTGCAGTTCTCATGTGTTAGCATTCGTTCTGACGGTCTCCCTGCCTTCTTCAGTACCTGTATTGTAATGGTCAGATGCAGTTTCTGCTTCTCTTGACTTTGAATGTCGAGGAGCAGTTAAGCAAGATCAGCTCTTCCAAATTCTGGTTTCAGAAACAGAGATTCCATTTCTCGCACTTGTTTGGAACATTCACTGAACTCAGCTGTAATCTCACTGCACAGCTTCTGATAAAGTGCTTCAGCACCAGACTCCACATACTCTGAGAATCCACTTTTGAGCTTAGCGTAAGCCTGAGCTCGACGCTGCTGAATCTCCAGCAGACTCCGAAGCAGAACCAGGGTTTGAGAGGCGGCCATGCTAGATCCCACCGTCGAACTACTAGACTCGCCGGCGGAACCGCCACATTTGATTTCGATTTCTTCGGCGATGGAAACCTTCTTTTGGAAATCTTTAGCACTCATCCTCCGATCTTTCTCTCTCTCTCCGATGACTCTTTCGTCTTCTCAAACATGAGAGAGAGAGAGAGAGATAGAGAGCAAGTTGCACAATTTGCAAACTAGTCGGTTTAAATACAACTGTGTTTATTTGTTTTGTTTTTTTATGAAATCCTTTAAAATTCTATCTCAAAAGGTATGATTTTGAGATGAGTATTTTTTAACTAAAAAGCAAAGAAAATGTCATTCAAAGTAGCATACTTATAAAAGTTGTGATATTTTGAATAACAAGAGATTTTAAGTTAGTTTTATCTATACTATTAAAAGGGAAGCACTATTTCAAGGCAAAAATGAAACATAAGAATATATGACATAAAATGACCCTGAATAAATTAAAAAGCATACAAGAAAAGAAGGACATTGAAGTAAATTTATAAGTCAAAACACGCGGATCGTATTGTCACTCTGTTTTTGTTAGTTCGATTGTGTTTTGTGTGTTTAGAGTAACAATACTTATTTCCGTCACCAAACAAGATATCATTCAATCGAAAAACATCTGGCCCATAAATAAGACATAAAAAATGGTAAACGAGCGGCCCATCAAAATCAATATCCAATATGCAAACATTTAGTGGCCTAATTACATTAAATACAATATTCCAAAAACAGCATTCTTTAAATAACAAATATTGACTACTATAATTCCTATAATTTCTACGAATAGCAACAACAATGAGAAACATATAATACTTATGTCCCTATAATCACGCGAATTACCAATTTGCATATCTCCAATTTATTACAAAATCAATAAAGAGAATCATCTACCGAAATCATTTAAAATTAAAGCTTTCCTAAATATATAAAATTAAATAAAACAACGACACAATGTAAGAAACTATACCAAACTTTAAAAATTACCAACAATATCGTTTCAAATCATGTTACCTAAACTAACAAAAGAAAATTACGCGAAATCTTTGCTACTTACCATATTCTCATATAATCATTTACTCGCCAAATATATGCTAGGTATATTCTAAATACCTAGGTCTTCAACTATAAATATACTAGGTTCAGACCCGCACGTACGTGCAGGGTTATGTTTATAAAAAAAATTAATTTTGCATATATAATCAAACTTATACTAATTGAGATTTTAGTTTGTATTTGGTTTGCTTTATTAATGTTTGAAAATTTAAAATAATAATGATTTCACCAGTATCTTAAAATTTGGAACAACATAACGGTTGGACTGGTAACAAACTAAATCCAATAAATGATTGGTTAGATTCTATTAAATTTGTGAACTATCAAATTGGATATATAACCGTTAACAGCGATAAAAACCCGTTTGAAACATATACAAATATTTAGGATGGCCGTAACTCTCTTTTCGTTTTGTCAAGTTCTATTATGCCTTACACCCGTTCTCAAATTTTCGTTGCATAACAGAAAGCATTCCCAATATGGGACATTCCGGATATGGGAAAATTTTGTATTTTCTGATTGAAAACGGGAGGGGATCGGACGAAAACATAAATTCTTGAACTCCCGTATGAAATAAACATAAATTTAATTCATAGCATATCTATATATCATATGTTTTAATAAAAAATATTACAAAATTAATTGACTTCTTTATTCTTACTATTTTATAGATGTTTCACCTATATTAGATTATGTTTTTTAAATACTTTTAACGGTTATAGAACATATTTTATGAGCTGGCAAAAAAAAACATATTTTATGTATTTTTATTTTTGAACTTATGCTAGTTCAATTGAAAGTAGTAAGATTTATTTGAAAAAATTAAATGTATTTTAATATTTAATAGAACACGTCAAGAATTAAAATTATTTATTTAGCATGTGTAAACATATTTATATAGTATAACGTCATTAACCCAAAATTTTGTCATTTTGGTTTATGAATATTTGGGTGTTTGAGTGTTAATCAGTACTTTAAGATTTTCATTAGAAATTTTTATACTATGAACTATACTATGAGTCATCGTTACCTTGAATATTTCATTAGGGATTCAAGGTAACCATGACTTAAAAGTCTATAAAAATTTAAAAAGTATTGAGATTAACACTCAAACACTCAAATTTCAAGGAAAATTTTAATAGACTTTTTAAAGATAACATGATTTAAAAACAAATTTCAAGGTGCTCATGTTATAAAATTTTACTGCCATGTGTATTTTTTTTTCTTTTCCATATATTATAGTGCCATTTTAATAAAGACTGTTAACATCATATATTTGAAAAAATAAGAAAATAATATAATTTAATACATCCAGCTGATTACAGTATAGTCATGGAAGATTAATTGTACTTATATAGATTATGTATACATACCCCTTGCTGTATTTGCCGGTTTCAAAAGTTAATTAATGTTAATGCAAAGCTCAACTACATACTCTAATAAGAATTTCCTATGGAGGTTTCTTAAATAAATCTATATAAAAACTGAAGAAAACAAACACTAATATAGTATTTTGTGACTTACCGGGTTCATATAAAAAATGTGGACTTCTTTTAAGCAATCAAATGTAATTTTCTTGTTTTGCAGATGCTATGTCAATTGGATGAACACCCGTTCATACCACAATCTTCCCTTATATACAATCTCTATGTAGAAAATATATGCTTTCAAAAAAGATCTTGATTTATATATGCTTATATACACGATAGAAAATTATAAATTTAACAAATCATAAGAATCATAAATCATAAACTGGACATAGAACATAGTATTGGCGAACTAAAAAAAGAATATAGTAGATGTTAGCAAGAGGTATATTAATTTTATTATTAATAGAAATAATTTTGTTTTTATTATAATATTTTAAATTTCATTTTGTAATCTTGTTGGCTTTAATTTCATTTAGAAAACTATACATGTTTAGTATTTAATTTAGAAAAATATTTGGATAACTTAATATATTCGAAATTAATTATTTATGCTTTATACCCATATCAAAAAATAGATATGAAATCTATAACCAATTATAAAAAAGTTAATTATTTATTTCTTTAATAGTTGTTACCATTGTTTTAGGAAAGTTTAATTTTTTTTTTATTATGTAGGCAAATGGGTCTGTTTGGCAACATGGATATATGTTATATTTTTTTCTTTTTTTATCCCTAAGTGTCCTCCCCAATTAATAGTATAGATGAGTCATCTAAAGCAATGTAGCTTACAATAATATACTCGATACCCAGTTAATATATTCTAGAAGAAAAAAAGGCTGCAAAACAATGGAATCACGAGCCTTGCTAATATTAAGCCATTCAAGCCGACTATGAAGATTCAAGTGCGGATCGTTCACTCATGGCGACAATACACGAGTTTCACTAGATAAACCTTAGAAGTGATCTTAGCAGATGTCGAAGTGGGCTTATATTTGTAAATATAAATCTTTTATCTATGTACTTATATTTGTTTAAAACATACAGTAAAACCTCTATAAATTAATAATGTTGGGACTACAGAAATTTATTAAATTATAGAGGTTTTATTTTATCGATAAATTAATAATTATTAATTTATAGAGACATTGTCCATATTTGGTAATTTGTTTTTTAAAAAAAATTAAAACTAAGATTTAATTGTTATATATAATATTTTTATATAATCAATTACAAGGAAAACAACAATTCTCATGTTTTGAAGAGAAAACTAAAAGTTTTTGATATAGTAAAAATATTAGAAATGAGGTCTAACAAAATTTAATGTTCATATATATACATGTATTTTGATAATTTTATATAATTATTAATTTATACTATTGTTGGGACCATATATTTACAAAGGATTTTCAAAAAAGTTATTATTTTATTATATTATCGAATTTTGTCCAAAATTACACTGGTCCCAACTTGGGACTGAAGAAATTTATTAATTTACAGAGAGTATTAATTTACCGAGTATTAATTTATAGAGGTTTGACTGTATATGATTACAATTAATTCTAATAATTTACTATGTGATTGTATGAAATTGCAATGTTTTCCACATGGACAGCTTTATGTTCTTATATCAAGAGTGACTTTCAAATAATGGCTAAGGTGCTAATCTTTGGTAAAGAAGTTTTTCAAAACATATAAGCAATTTATGGACTTCGAGTCTCTTACATTACTTAGGTATACATTTTTTTTAACTATTACAATATGTATAGAACACATGAGTTTACTTTCTATTGCTTTAGTTTATTCTCGCTTATCTTATTTATAGATAACTACTGTTCAAGGCGTCAATGATGATTAATGGTGGATTATGCCTCTTACATGAAACCAGTTTGTCTAAGTTTATATGATTTGCGAGAGGCAGTCATGTAACATTATACATTCTTTAAATCTTTATTTATTTTGACTAACATTATATTATCTTTCATAATCTATGTTGGGAGCTAAAATTTCTTGAGATTTTTCTAAAACAGGTTGACCATAGATTTAATAAGGAAATTATCTATAGTTAGAAATTGAATGTTGAAAGTGTAGAGTATTTATTTTCAAGATATATATTTAGGTGTTAAGTAAGTATGAAGAAAATTATATAATCAGGATAACGAGGTTCCGATTTAGATTTCGGGGTTGTGATCATACTATCAATTTTTTAAAAAAATTTACATCTCTTAGAAAAACCAGATAATATGAAAACTTACTTAACTTGATCAACGATGGTGACCCTTGCTTTTGGGTACATTGATTATTTCCAAGAAAAATGGATTTATAAAACCCAATAGAAAACCCAAAACCAGATTAAATAAAAACAAAAAATTAAGATTGCTTACCTTGGAACATAGTGTTATATACTCACTGGATTCTGTAAATTATTGACTTCTCTGTTGGATTTGATAATGTGGAAGACGAAGGTTAAAGAAATTGCCTCTTCAATACACACTAATTTTTCCTTTTCTGTTTTTGGTCAGAGTCACAGAAGGTGATTTTTTTCAATTTTTTTCTTTCAGTGAGTTTATAGAAAAAAAATAAAAATGCCTTTTGTTAAATTTATCGGCATGGCAAAGTATGTTACTTTGAAGGTGGAATTAATAACCAATAAATTGAAACTATAAGATTGATCAGTGTTATTTCTCCATGGATGGCCATTGTTAACCGTACCCTATGTTTTATAATGTTCTACACTAACTTGGAGGAGGATCGAGAATACAACGTGCAAGTAGTTTTCGAGTTGCACCGACGCGAACATAGTATGGAACTATAGACTGATAAAAGTCAACTATTTTAAGTATATACATCAAGTAGAAAGTTATGATTTTATTGTTAAACACGAACATAAATTGATTACGTTGTAAAATTCTTTTTATGAACAAATTAATTTAAATTATATAATACTATATATTTTACTATAAAAATTTATGGAAGTACTTCGACACCTTATTATGGACTGGAGATAAAACAGTTTAACAATACATTATACATGAAGACTCTTCCGAGTAATGGGTCATCTAAAATTAACGTAAGCTTTAGTGTATAGAATTGTCATTACAAATTATTATATATACTATTGTTTACTAATATTAATTAATACAATTACAACTATCATACCACACATTTTCTACTCGCCTTTATTATCCATCAACGAATTATAAAAAAATTTACAGTTTTATTCTTTAAAATTACAGTTTCACTAAACAATAAACTTAATTTTTGAAAGCAATCTCGCACGTATGTACGGGTCTGAATCTAGTAAAGTATTAATTGAATAACAAGAGATTCTGGATTATTTTAAAGGATTTTATAAAAATCTTAGTTGAATAACATAGGATTTCATAAGACTTTTTAAAATTCTCAATTGAATAACAGAAGATTTTAAGAATACTTTAAAATCTTTTAAAATGTTAGGTTCAATACCCCCTCTAACAGTTTTCAAAAACTTAAAAAAAAATATTACAATATCACGTGTCATAACATGGACAGTTGGTAAAATAAAAGGTAAACTAGATAATGACCCGCGCTGGTAGCGCGGAGATTTTTTTTTTATTTTGTTATTTGTTAATATTATGTTTATGTTGTATTATTCATTTACATGTTATATAATATAGTACTATATGGTGAATTTTGATTCATATTAAACTACTAATAGGTAGGCCTGTAAACTACTACCGATACCCGTATTGGACCCGTTTTTCGGTTTGTATCCGTCCCGAAAAAAGGTACCCGCAACTTTAGGGTCGAGTGAAGAGTATAATAATTATATTATCCATGAATAATGATCGAGTATCAGATATTTAATTTTTGAGCGTCTCGTTATCCGTCTCATTACCCGTTTTATTACCCGACTCATAAATACACGTTAATATTTTGTAGAATAATGTTACCAGTGTGAGCAAATATTTATGTAAATTTGGATTTGTTTGGTACAAAATAATAGTATAAAATTTATTAATTCTATACATTTTATAAAATCATATATTTAATTTACTTAAGGTCATACTCTGATTTTGACCCGTAGTTGATACTACTATTTTGGTTTGGTGCAATATCAAATTCGTTAATTATACATTCGGTAAAGCCAAAAAAAATCCAACAAAACATGTATTGACCCGTGATTTGGTATTACAAATTGATGTGATCGTGTTTAGAGATCTTAATATACCAAATTTACAAATTGAAGTTATTGGTATAACATGTTGTATATTAATTTTATAGGTGAAAATTACAATTAGGTTATTTATATTATCAACATTATACACTTAGTATTGTTTATATAGTGAATATTGTGTATAAACAATTAAGTTTTAGCCAATTAAATAGTTTGTTATTATTTCCTAAGATTTATGAAACAATAAATAGAGTTTTATTATTTTGTAAACAAATCTAAACTTTTATTTTGTTATTTATTAGAATAATTAAAATATAATAGAATTTTCGTAATATGTCACGTCAGAACTGGTTAAATTTTTAACAACATAGCTTAAATAAGTATATAGATATATCTTAAAAATATAAACAATGTTGTATCCTAATTTTAATATATATTTGTTATTATTAAATGATTTAGATATGTAAATATTTAATCTTAGTTTTATAAATAAATTTAAGTTTTATAATTTTCTAAATAGTTTGTTATTGTTTCCTAAGATTTCTGAAACAATAAATAAAATCTGTTTAATTATTTTATTACATAATTTCGAAATAATTTTATTATTATTTTATTAAATAATTTTGAAATTATTTTATTAATGATTTCTTGTAATCTAATAAATTAATAATTACGATTTTTTGGATAATCATTTTCAGGTTACAATAGCATTTTGTGTAATATTTTACATGGAGTAGGATTATTTGTTTAAAGGATTGATTAAATAAGTATAAAGATAATATGGAGTTATGGTTTATGGACCCTATACATATATTTTGGAGAGTTATGAAAGTATTTTAGGCTTCTTCATACTTTTTTCTGAATATCATGACCTTTCTTGTACTAATGTTATAGAACGTTTGGTGGTGTTTCCTACTAACTTGATTATAAATTCAGCTTACTTCTAGTGGGTATCAGGAAAACAATTACTGAAATTATGTGTTGCTTCATTGCTTGTAGACAAGAAATACAAAGATCTTATGTTTGATTTTTAAAGCCTTTTAACAAAAACAAAAAAAAACACCAATTTGTTGGTTTTGCAATTTATGTTTACATGAAAAGGTTAAAAAAAAAAAAATCTAAGATATAAACATTTACATTTTCTTATAAATTACATTTCCATAAAATTATCAGACGGAAACGGATGGCTCTCCTTTCTTTAGTTTTGTTTTGACATGAAATACATTCATATTATTCAATTATATATATAGTTGATATAGCGAAGCAACCGGCATAGCAGTAGATGCCTTCAAACGAAAAAGAAATGGATTCCTCTCCTTTCATTATTATTCAAAAATAAAACAGGTTCTTAAGACGCTAGAGATTGCAAGTTTATTTGAAGATAAAATACACAGTAAACAAAGAAACATGCATAGACACAAATTAACCAAAACGAAAAATCAACGCCAGCTTTAAATCGGAGGCTTGAAAGAGAAGCCATTGACCGTTGCACCTCCGTCAACGCAGATTGTTTGACCTGTTATATAAGAAGCTGCTGGAAAACAAAGAAATGCCACAAGCGATGAAACTTCATTTGGTTTACCAGCACGTCCCATTGGTGTCTTCTTCTCCACTTCTTCTTTGTACTCTTCAACATCGAGATACTGATTAACAAGTTATTATATTTCTTATATTTATATCTAGTATATAAGGAGATAATTGTTATTAATTTGTATCTATTTCTGATTTTTATTGCCTTACATCTTTAGCTAAAGGAGTTTCAATGAACCATGGACAGACAGAGTTAACCCTTATGTTGTCATTTGCCCACTCGCATGCTAAGTTTCTTCCTAGCTGATTCATAGCTCCTAAAGCACGCAGATTTTTGTTTATATTAGTCTCATAACGTGAAGGATCATGATTTTTTTGAGTATGTATATACCTTTAGTTGCTGCATAGATAGAACTAATATTGACATACACAACCCCTGATGCGGAGGACATGAGCACTATGCTCCCTGAACCAGAGGCTTTCAACAAAGGATGTGCGAGCTGTGAGAGATGAAAAGCGGACTCGAGATTTGTAGCCATCAGAAACGAGTAATCTTGTGATGTATACTCTGTGGTTGGCTTTGCTATACACGTTCCCGCATTGTTTACCTATATATATTTGTATATAGGTAAACAAACACAATAAATGCACAACAAAATCACTTGATCTGGCTCTTATACTTTAACTTACAAGGATGTTGAGTTTTCCTTGGAAGAGAGAGGAAACAGTTTCCATGAGCTTCTCTCGCTGTTCACGATACGAAACGTCGCAGACAGAAATGGAGACCTGAAACCCTTTTGCGTGCCACTCACGTAAGCGCTCTTGAAGCTGAGTTTCGTCTCTGGCACATGTGTGGACTCTTGCTCCTAACATGGCTAGTTCCTCCACCACAGCTTCCCTATTCATCATACACATGGGTTGAAACATTGAGATACAATCAAAGACCATATGATAAATATACACGGGATATTAGGATAGTATATATGTGAAGTATGATGAATTGGAACTGACCCGAGGCCTTTCGAGCCACCTGTGACGAGAGCAGTCATGCCTCCAAGGCTCCATCTAGATTTGTCGTCTCTCAAGTTTTCTTCTATCTTAGCCATTTCTAGATATCAGTTTCTTTAACGAAGGTCACATATATATAGACTAGTTGTGAGGATGGACAATAAGAATTACGTGATTGTTTTGAACTTTGGAAACCCTTCATATCAAAATTCAACATATGATAATGATTTGTTTTCTTTTTTCAATGAAACTTCGACATTATAATCGTGAAAATTCTCTGTTCATATATCAGAGTGGAAAATCTTATACAAAATTGAAAATTCCACAGTAGAATGATGACTTTTCTGTTAATTAATTATCGTTTAAAAAGTTGCGCACACTATGATAATAATAACTTCTAATGTTTAATAAAAAAAACTTAAACATTAATATTATAATATATGAACATTTTGAAGATATTTTTGTCACATTTATCAATATAGTGAGCCTTAAAGTCGGATCGATAATGACTATAGATTTTGGGATCGTAGAAACTTTGACAGTAAAACTAAAGCACTTTGGTTTTAAAAATCTCATATGAATTACTTTGACTAATAAAAGAGAACATTTCGTTTATTTTCATTACATTCTTTGGTTGGGTCTAATAAAATTCATTGTTACAACAAAGATACATTGCTTTTATTCATCAAATTCACTCTCAAGGTTGAAAACAAAACATTTAATGGGAAGACTTTATGAGATTGATCACTTTATGTAAAGAAGACTTTAGAAGGCATGAACGGAGAGAGCTCCATCAACACATATGGTTTGGCCTGTAACCTAAGAAGCTGCAGGAAGACACAGAAACGCAGTCATTGCAGCCACTTCTTCTGGCTCTCCAGCACGCCGCATCGGTATATTGGGCGCAATATTCTTTGCAAACTCCTCTCCTTGTATAAACTAAACAAAAGAGAAACGAATTAATTTACATGATCAGATAACATTTTTTATAAAAGAGTGTTTCTAAGAGTTTACAGTTTTAGCTGGAGGAGTTGCAATGACTCCAGGAGCAACAGAGTTAGCCCTAATGTTGTCTCCAGCCCATTCGCACGCCAAGTTCCTCGCCAGCTGGCAAATAGCTCCTTTGGTCGCACCGTAGATGGATCCAACGCTACATGAGACAACTCCAGCAGCAGAGGAAATTAAGACGATGCTTCCAGATCCAGAGGATTTGAGTAGAGGATGAGCAAGCTGACACAAATGGTATGCAGACTCCAAATTTGTTGAGATTTGATATGAGAAATCCTTGTTAAATCTGTGGATTCTGTGGTTGGCTTTGTCACACATGTCCCTACATTGTTTATCTAGATATACCAAATAATTAGTATATCTGTATATTTATCCTAATTTTGTTGATAAAACAGAGAAAAGAAGACATACGAGGATGTTGAGTTTGCCTTCAAACAGAGAGGAGACAGCTTGCATCAGTTTCTCTCTATCGGTATTGGATGATATGTCACAAACTGATCCTTGTTAAATTTGGGCTTATCAATCTCCCCTTCAACCAAGAACTACATGTGGGATATTAACACGCCTCCTCGAGATGAACCGATAATAAACCCCTTCTTGGGCCTCCATTACTCGGGTTAACAAGAGACATGTCCTTATCCACTTTTCTAGGTCCATCAGAATTTTAATTTTGGGCTCTGATACCATGTTAAATTTGGGCTTATCTTGGGCTTCTAACTAAAAACCAATTAGCAATTAGTAGATTGACCCTAATCCTTTATATATTAATGATAGTCCCTTCAAACTTCAGATATGGGACTTGGATTGTATCCCAACAATCCTGTGACGTTGAAGCCCTTCGTTTCCCATTCTTTTAAGCACTGGTCAAGCTGAGATTCGTCTCTTGCACACGTATGAATCGTTGCCCCAAGACCTGCAAGTTCCTCTAATATAGCATGCCTAGAGATTCATCAATAACAATATATGTGTAAGCAAAATAAGGGTTTATGTTGCTTGTAACGCAAGAAAATATGACTTGGAAAATGATGGTGGAAGAAGACAAACCCAATCCTTTGGTTCCGCCAGTGACTAGAGACGTCATGCCTTGAAGACTCGATCTGCTGCTCTGTTCTGCTCAAGCCATTGTTGTGTGATGATATATGTTCTTGTTTGATGAGAATTGATAATGAAAGTAATGGCTATATATAACGAAAAAAATGATACGAGGTAATGAGAATGTTCGAAGTAATTATGCAAAGCTAACGTATCTACTGACGTTGTGACTGGTTTGTGGTAGGGAAACAAGTTAAAGATCAAAGTATTCCATAAGATAAGACTGGATTAGGTTTGGTTTTAAATATTTAAATGGGAAAGTGATGATTACGTAACTAGTGATGCCTCTTCCAATAATTTACTAAAGATGGTTTGGTAGTGATTAGGACAGTGAGTGATTTATAAAGCCCACAATATAAAATATTGGGCTTTCCTCAGCCCATTTATAATCCCTCAATCTCAAGAAGACATGAACCGTTGGATGTGAAAAAAAAAACTAAAACTGAGTTATGTGTTCAGCCAGTATCTGAAGAGATAGAGGATCTCGGAGTGGACGAACCATGTCTGCGACAACAACACCATTTCTATCTCTTTCAGATTTCAGACCAAGATTCCAAAATCCAGTTAAAACCCCCCATTTATCTCCACTCTCTTGTTCTGTTTCAAGAAGAAAGATCTTGTCTTCTAGGAATCTTCGTCTTCAACAGGAAAAAAAAGCCCAACTATGGAGAGTCTCTGCAACTCCAGAAAAAATATCTCAAGAGATCGTTTCTTCTGATTCTTCTTCTGGAGCAATTGTGTCAAGTGGTGACCAAGATGGTGTTGCTTTGATTATACAAGTGCTTCTCATTGTTGCTTTTCTTGCTCTCACTGTTCTCACCATTGGTGTAAGTTTTATCCACATAAACCAAATCTTATCCATAACTTTGTCAAATCAAAATTAGGACCCGGTTTGCTAGTTTCTAAATTGGTTTTGAAGATCATGTGAATAAATTTTTGCAGGTTGTGTACATTGGAGTGACTGAGTTTCTTGGGAAGAGGGAGAGAGAGAAGTTTGAGAAAGACGAAGCAGCAAAGAGGTCTAAGAAAGGTGGGAAGAAGAAGGCAATGAGAGCCAGAGCTGGACCAAGAGGTTTTGGTCAGAAGATTGAAGATGATGACTTTGACATTGATCTTGAATGATTTTGTTCAATTGTTTGTAGAGAGAGAGAGAGACCAAGATTGATTTTGTTTGTAAGGTTGCTCTGTGATTGTCGCCTCTATGTTCTGTTTCTTGTGTACCAAGGAACTTGATCGATATAAACAACAAGATTGCAAAGTTACAGAAACGAAAGAGTTCATCGTGAAATAGGAAACAAGAGTTTGATGAAACAAATTACATAGATGGGGAAAAAAAGAAACACTAAAAACTGGGATTGTCCTAAAAGCATGAACACATTCTCACTTCTACACATTTTGGCAATGAAACAGCCATTCTCTTGTGTGAAGGAAACCCTAAAATCCTCAACATTTATCAACCCATCTTTACACCATTTCTCTGCATTTAGTCTCTCTCACTCATCAGCCTAAAGTGGGATGTTTGGTTCTATGTATCGAAAACCGTAAGCAACTACACAATTTTACAGATTTTGCAGAGAAAACAAAGCTCTCCTTCACAATTTCCCCGCAGATTATTTTCGGTTTAGATCTTACCTAATTCTCAAAACGCTATGGCAGAGCCATCCACCCTAGTTAAGCTGTACAACACTTGCGGCCTTACGCCATCTGAGGCTGGGTTAGGGACTGCAAGGCCATTCTCCTCTCTGCATATAGGAAAAAAAAAAACAGACATTGAAATACTAACATACACATCTTCAACCAAGTAAGGCGAGACGAATAAAAGCAGCAGAAACAATTTGGCAGTTTGTAGTAGATAAAGTTGAAACTGTAGACCCAAAGAACATATTATACATACCTCCAGCAGCAACGAGTTTTTCAACACGAGCAACGATATGCTTTCCATAAGTGTATTTCTTTAAAGCATTAAGATGCACTTTAATACGAGTAAGTATCAGCTCACGCTGTTGGTCATCACATGTCTCTAAAACTTTCTGCACTACATAGTTGGCAAACTGATCCTTCATCATCGCCTATATACAAAACATGAAGAAGCTTATGAGCTAAAAGTTTCTTTATTTACCCCAACCATCATCTGAAATAATGTGTTTGACAAACCTGAAGAGGCTCGTTTTCGTCAGTTGTGCCCAGCATTTCATTCACCAGCAATTCCCGTTCTTCTGGACCTCCAAAAGTCAAACATTTCTCAACAACATTCGACGCAAACTTCTGCTGGCTCATCTGAACAATCTTCCCCGCTAATTCCTTGATTATTGCAGTGCGCTCATCAGGCTTTCCATGCTCCAATACATGCTGTCAACAAACGTGTTTTAGTTTTGAGCAAACTGTATAAAATTACCAGTTGTAGTATTCACTACATTTTTTACAAACCTGAATAACATAGTTTCCATACTGATCTTGGGCCAGCATACTAACAGTGGCCATGATTTCGTCCATAACCTTACTCTGTGTATCAGGCTCATGGCAGTGTTCCAATACCCTCTGCAACATAAGACGAGAAGAGTTATACTTAAGAGCATAAGATCAAGAAATGTGAAATCTTTCTTTATTACTAAGAGCAAGAACCTGAATAACACGACACCCGTATGGGTGAGTGGAGAGGGTCACAACATTGCCAAAGAAAGTGGAAACAATAAATTCTATGTTTTCTTCAGGCACACATTCAATACACTTCTGAACCACATGGTTCCCATTCTGATCGCGTACGCATCGCATCACATGTCCATCAAGTTCTTTTACCATTTTAATTTTCTGGTCCAGATCAACCACCTCAATTGCCTAGAAAGGTAAACACAGAAAAGAAAATAAAACTTTTAACTGTTCTTGAGGATCGAATATAGACTTATAGAGAACAGCAAAACAGGTGACAACTAGATTTTACCTTCTGGATAACACGACAACCATACATCTGTAAGCTAAGAGGCAAAACATTGTCAAAGAGTTTATCTGCCAATTCTCTCCTCTGAGGCGGGAGTCCATGCTCAAAGAACTGTAGAAAGATAAGCAAAAGTCAGGAATCACTAATGTTACAAAAACAAAAAAACAAAAGAGGAAGACTAAATAAATTTACCTTCTGAATAACATAGTTTCCAAAAACGTCAGTCATCAGGGCAAGAGCTTGTGGCATGATCTCATCATAAACCATGGTTTTCTCATCAGTTGTTGCTGTCTCAAGTTTCTGCTGAATAAACCGGCTTCCATATTGATCCGAACTGGTCAAGAAAACTCCAACTACGTGTTAGCTTGGGACAAATTGTACATAAGAGAAAAAGGTAGAGAACCTTCCAAGTAATACCTGAACTCTACGACATGGCTAGCTATTTCAGAAAGTTCGAATCCTCTTGTTTTGTTACTTTTGAACTCTTCAAGCATTGAAGATCCAAAACCTTCATCCAAACAAGCATCCATGGGCCAAGAACCCATTACCCCACCCGGATAGTTTCTTGTTGCAGATGGATATCGCATATTAACTTCACCTCGTCTCATTGGGCTACAAGGTGATACAAGAGAATTTGGCAGAAGATGATGAGCCAATGGGCTGCCAGGATAAGACATATTAGACGCAAATGTTGGACTCCCATAATCGCTATGGCTGTTAGGGCTACCGGATTTGTAAGGGACACCATACTGTGATTTCTGAGCTCCGAGATAAGCCCTCTGGAGTTCAAGCATACCCATGTATGAATTACCCATAAAGTTCCTGTCCATTGACGGATCATTCAGAAGATCAAGTGAATCAGCATACTGATGATACATTGGGTCTGCCATATGTGACTGCAGACCAGCACCTCCTCCCATCATTCGATTACTGAACCTGCCAAGATTACGTGATTCAGAGAGGTTTTGGCCAGAAGACACATAACCTCCGCCATGAAGTCTGGAATCCATTCCAGAAAATCCCATAGCAGATGCTGCAGAAACATTTTCATACATTGGAGAATAGTTATTAGTTCCAAGTTGGCTAGCCATCATAGAAGCTACAGCTGGATTTAGTGCATAATTGTTCAAACAATAGTTCGCGCTATCAAGATGCTGGTAAGGAGTAGCCAGTCCACCCAGTCCACCTCCATCATTATAGGCAGATGCCTGTGACCCTCGCAATTGTGGATTCTTCCAAGAACCAGTACCGTTATGGGCTTGGTCAGATTTGTTTGGGAAAACGTGTTGATTGACATCATTGTGCCCACCTTGCAGTCCAAACATATAGTTCCTGACCTTTTCGACATCTTGCTCAGCCTGATCCCGTTCATCTAACCCGCCACCGCCTGACAGATTCATGCCAGATAAAGCATTGACAAGATCAGAAGACTCGTTGAGACCAGTTGAAACACCGTTGAAAGGGCTTTGGTTACTTGTGTTCCTCTTATCATTTGAACTCACTCTCCCACTCCCAATGGGAGTAAGGCAGGGACTAGGCACCCTAGCAATGGCCTGTGGATCTGGAGTTCCATTTCTAGACAAAGAAGAGCCCAGTACAGCTGCATAGCTGTATGGAGATGGTGCACCAATGCCGCCTTGTGATGCAGATGGAGACAGATTATTCTTAGAGTCAGCATTTTCATCAAAGGCATTACGACTTGCAGGACGGGACGGCTGCTGTGCCAGAGTATTTCCATGCCCCATATCAGCCTGCACAAAAGCAATCCACCAATTTTACATAAGCAAAAATATCTGCGTAGAGAAATATACACATACAGAAAATTATCTAAGAGTAGACATTAACCGAGTATCAAAGCATAATGAACAATGGACAACCAAAAGAAGCTAACAAGTATAACCAACCTGAAACATATCAGCAAAGCTCTTCTGCTTGCCTCCAAGCCCCAAACCCGGCAAACCAATCAATCCGTTAGCATCCCACTCAGAAGAAGAAGCACTGGTTTTCTCAGGCTCAAACTCACGCTGCTTCATCTGATCAAAACCAGGTGGCTTAGAGAACAAAGATTGACTATCATTAACTTTTCTCCTATCCCCAACACCACCTATCACGTTGCTACTCCCTTTAAGCCTCTGAGAAACCCTCAAATCCTCCCTAGACATCAAAGGCGGTGGCAACCTCGGATTCAACTTCATATTAGCATAGTAATAAGACAAGTAAGCCGGATCTTTCCTAAGCTCCTCATCATCACAACCAAACCCATTACCCTTATTGCCTCCACCAAACTCCAAAAAAGAACCCCCACCTCCGCCTCCGCCGCCGCCGCTAAAAAGCCCTCCAGCCGCACTAACAGAACCATCTACAGTCGGTGGAGCAGAGCCACTTCTATACAAGTTAAGGTCTCGCTCAAGCTCATCAGCTTCTTCTTGGCGTCGCTGCTGCTCACCGAGCAATACTCCAATCTCTTGCTCATAATCATCCCCAAAAGATGAATCTTCGTTACCTCTATGCATCGGTCTTCTCCCCAGTTCTGGTATCATTATCACCTAAACAACAAAAACCCCCAAAACAAATTTACCAGATTATACTCATATACGCTAAACTCTTTATAAAAAAAAATCATAAAGATCAAACCTTTATACCTTCACAATATATACAATCCCCAAAAGTACTCTGTTTAGAGCTAAACCACAGATCAAAACTTTATCAAGCAATACTCAAATCCATTCCTCAGATTGTATCGATGATTTGATACTTCGTGTTACAGCTTGTTCTAAAGTAAAGAACCCTAACAAAGACTTAAGATTGAAAGATAAGAAAAATGGGTTTTAGTTTTATAGTGATGTGAGGAAAAGAAAACCCTATACTGAGCCTATCGATAGAAGGATTGAAGAAGATCGAGAGAGAAAGAGACTGAGAGGGATAGAAATAGAAGGAACATTGAGATTAATAATTGTTGTATTCTTTTGCATAAGGGAAACCCTAACATATCGGAGTCCCTTTAAATACAACAGACACACACACACACACATTCTTGTTAAACGACAACACTTAAGGCAGTGTAAGAAAAAGATACTTTCATTTCGTTGGTCTCTTTCTCCCTTCAGAGCTGAGACTGAGACCCTCTCTTCCCATAAGAGTCTTCTTCATGCCACTTGATCTTGTTCTATTGGCTTTAGTAGAGAGCTGTGAAGTCCCCAAAGAAGTTAAAGTTTGTTCTGCTTCATCTTCTCACGAACTAAATCTGCAGAGATAGAGAATCTCGAAGTGGACGAACAACACCATCTCTATCTCTTTCAAATTTCAGACCAAGAAACCAAAATCCTGCTAAAACCCACCATTTATATCCATTGTCTTGGTCTGTTCCAAGCAAAAAGATCTTGTCTTCTAAAATTCTTCGTCTTCACCAGGAAAAAAACCAAACTTTAGAGATTATTCCTGCAGCTCCAGAGGATATTTCACAAGAGATTGTTTCTTCTGATTATTCTTCTTCTGAAGCAAGTAGTGTGTAATCAAGTAGTGTTGCTTTGATTATACAAGTGCTTCTCTTTGTTGCTTTTCTTGCTCTCACAGTTCTGTTCTGACCATTGGTGTAAGTTCTATTCACAAAACCAATCTTATCCAAATCTATTTGTAAGAACCAAACCTGAAATCCGGTTTGCGAGTTTCTAAAACCAGTATTGAGATCCTGTGAATAAAACGTTACAGGTTGTGCACACTGGAGTGACTGAGTTTCTTAGGAAGACGAAGCAACAAAGAAGAATAAGAGAGGTGGTAGTAAAAGGCAATGAGAACGAAAGCCGGACCAAGGGGTTTTGGTCAGAAGATCCAAAGACTGAAATGATGAATGACATCGACATTGATCTTTGATGATCTTTAATGATTTTGTTTGTAAGGTTGCTGTCACATCAATCATATTGTTCTTGTGTACCAAACAACTTGATCGATATAAACAATAAAATTGGCAAATTCCGAAAACGAAATAGTTCATCGTGAAATAGGAAACAAGAGTTTGATGAAACAAATTACATAGATGGATAAAAAAAGAAACTCTAAAAACTGGGATTGTCCTAAAAGCATGAACATAATCTCACTTCTACACATTTTGGCAATGAAACAGCCATTCTCTTGTGTGAAGGAAACCCTAAAATCCTCACCATTTCTCAACCCATCTTTACACCATTCTCTGCTCACTCATCAGCCTAAAGAGGGATGTTTGGTTCTATGTATCCAAAAACCGTAAGCAACTACACAATTTTACAGATTTTGCAGAGAAAACAAAGCTCTCCTTCACAATTTCCCCGCAGATTATTTCCGGTTTAGATCTTACCTAATTCTTAAAACGCTATGGCAGAGCCATCCACCCTAGTTAAGCTGTACAGCACTTACGACATCTGAGGCTGGGTTAGAGACTGCAAAGCCATTCTCCTCTCTGCATTATAAGATAACAACCATTTTAGACGATCAATAGCCATAGAAATGCTTATTTTGTCTCTCTTTCTCAAACACTTATAGAACTCTCTTCAGCCACCAAGTAAGACAGTTGAAATAAAGACAGTTTTGGAGGTTTGTAGCAGAAAAGACCGATACTTTGGACCCATAAGAAAAAGAAGAGGAACAAATACATACCTCCAGCAGCAACGAGTTTTTCAATACGTGCAACGACATGCTTTCCATAAGTGTATTTCTTTAAAGCATTAAGATGCACTTTGATACGAGTAAGTATCAGCTCACGCTGTTGGTCATCGCAAGTCTCCAAAACTTTCTGCACTACATAGTTTGCAAACTGATCTTTCATCATCGCCTGTATATACACAATAAAAAGAAACTTATGAGCTTAGTAGTTTCTTTACTTTCCCCCACAATCATGAATCATCTGAAAGTATGTGTTGGACAAACCTGAAGAGGCTCGTTTTCATCAGTTGTGCCCAGCATCTCATTCACTAGCAATTCCCGTTCCTCAGGACCTCCAAAAGTCAAACATTTCTCGACAACGTTCGACGCAAACTTCTGCTGGCTCATCTGAACAATCTTCCCAGCTAACTCTTTGATTATCACAGTGCGCTCATCAGGCTTTCCGTGCTCCAATACATGCTGTCCTCAAAACGTGTATCAGTTTGGGCAACCAATAAAAAATCAAGAAAAGCAGTACAACTTGTATCTCTTACAAACCTGAACAACATAGTTTCCATACTGATCTTGGGCCAGCATACTAACAGTAGACAGGATCTCTTCCATAACTTTACTCTGTGTATCAGGGTCATGGCAGTGCTCCAATACCCTCTGCAGCAGAAGATTAAAGTTTTAGATAGAAGCATAAGATCAATAAATGTGTAATCTTTTTTATTACTAAAAGCAAGAACCTGGATAACGCGGCACCCATATGGGTGGGTAGAGAGGGTCACAACATGGCCAAAGAAAGTCGAAATAATGAATTCGATGTTTTCCTCAGGCACACATTCAATGCACTTTTGAACCACATGGTTACCATTCTGGTCGCGTACGCATCGCATCACATGTCCATCAAGTTCTTTCACCATTTTAATTTTCTGGTCTAGATCAACCACCTCAATTGCCTACATAAGTAAACACAGAAAAATAACGAAACTCTTAACTGTTCGAACATAGACTTACAGAGAACAGCAAAACAGGTGAGAACTAGAGTTTTACCTTCTGGATAACACGACAACCATACATCTGTAAGCTAAGAGGCAAAACATTGTCGAAGAGTTTATCTGCCAATTCTCTCCTCTGTGGCGGGAGTCCATGCTCAAAGAACTGTAGATAGATAAGCAAAAGTCAGGATCACTAATGTTTCAATAGCTTAATCACTAAAGTCAGGATCACTAACCTTCTGAACCACATAGTTTCCAAAAACGTCAGTCATCAGGGCAAGAGCTTGTGGCATGATCTCCTCATAAACCATATTTTTCTCATCAGTTGTTGCTGTCTCGAGTTTCTGCTGAATAAAACGGCTCCCATATTGATCCGCACTGATCCCAATTCACAATAAGCCCCCAAATACACGTTAGCTTTGGGACAAATATAGCCAAGAAAAAAGGAAAAGACAGTCAAGAAAATACCTGAACTCCACAACATGGCTAGCTATCTCAGAAAGTTCAAACCCTCTTGTTTTGTTACTTTTAAACTCTTCAAGCAATGAAGATCCAAAGCCTTCATCCAAACTAGCGTCCATGTGCCAAGAACCCATTACCCCTCCTGAATAGTTTCTTGTTGCAGAGGGATATCTCATATTAACTTCACCTCGTCTCATAGGGCTACAAGGTGACAAAAGAGAATTTGGCATAGCATGATGAGCCAACGGGCTACCAGGATACGACATGTTAGAGCCAAATGTTGGACTCCCATAATAGCTATGGCTGTTAGTGCTCCCGGATTTGTAAGGAACACCATACTGTGATTTCTGAGCTCCGAGATAAGCCCTCTGGAGTTCAAGCATATTCATGTATGAATTACCCATAAAGTTTCTGTCCATTGCAGGATCATTAAGAAGATCAAGCGAATCAACATTCTCAGAGAACCTCCCGTGCTGATGATACATTGGATCTGCCATATGTGACTGAAGACCAGTACCTCCTCCCATCATTCTATTACTTACCCTGCCAAGATTACGTGATTCAAAACCTCCCCCATGAAGTCTGGAGTCCATTCCAGAAAATCCCAACGCAGAATAATTATCATACATTGGGGAAAAGTTACTATTCCCATTGCCATTACCATTCCCAAGTTGGTTAGCCATCATAGAAGCTACAGCTGGATTTAATGCGTAATTGTTGAGACAATAGTTTGGGCTATCAAGATGCTGGTAGGGATTAGCTAGTCCAGCTCCTCCATTATAGGCAGATCCTTGTGACCCTCTCATTTGTAAATTCCTCAAAGAACCAGTTGCCTTAAGGGGTTGATCAAATTTGTTTGGGAACCCGTGTTGATTGACTTCGTTAGGCCCACCTTGAAATCCAAACATATAGTTCCTGACCTTTTCAACGTCCTGCTCAGCCTGACCACGATCATCTAACCCACCACTGCCTGAAAGGTTCATTCCAGCCTGACCACGATCATCTACCCCACCACTGCCTGACAGATTCATTCCAGATAACGCATTAACGAGATCAGAAGACTCGTCGAGACCAGATGTAACACCGTTGAACGGGCTTTTGTTACTTGTGTTCCTCTTATCATTTGAACTCGCTCTTCCACTCCCAATAGGAGTGAGACAAGGACTAGGCACCCTAGCAACGGCCTGTGGATCTGGAGTTCCATTTCTAGACAAAGAAGAACCAAGAACAGCTGCATAACTGTATGGAGATGGCGCACTAATGCCTTGTGAAGCAGATGGAGACTGATTATTCGTGGAGTCCACATTTTCATCAAAGGCATTACGACTAGTAGGACGTGAAGGCTGTTGTGCGACAGGATGCCCCATATCAGGCTGCACAAAAGCAATCCACATAAGCAAGAATATTCAAAAGAAATACACACAACACATACAACAATCAATGAAACACCATACATCCATAGACATTCAATGACAAGGGGAAAAAGGTCAAGCATCATCAACGAAGAGTAAAGTGTCACCAACCTGAAAGATATCAGCAAAACTCTTCTGCTTGCCTCCAAGCCCCAAACCAAGCAAACCAATCAATCCATTAACATCCCACTCAGAAGAGGAAGCACTAGTCTTCTCAGGCTCAAACTCACGCTGCTGTTTCATCTGATCAAAACCAGGTGGGTTAGAGAACAAAGATCGACTCTCATTCACTTTTCTCCTATCCCCAACACCACCTAACACGTTGCTACTCCCTTTAAGCCTCTGAGCAACCCTCAAATCCTCCCTAGACATCAAAGGCGGTGGCAACCTCGGATTCAACTTCATATTAGCATAGTAATAAGACAAGTAAGCCGGATCTTTCCTTAACTCCTCATCATCACAACCAAACCCATTACCCTTATTGCCCCCACCAAACTCCAAAAAAGAACCCCCACCTCCGCCTCCACCGCCGCCGCTAAAAAGCCCTCCAGCCGCACTAACAGAACCATCTACAGTCGGTGGAGCAGAGCCACTTCTATACAAGTTAAGCTCTCTCTCAATCTCATCAGCTTCTTCTTGCCTTCGCTGCTGCTCACCAAGCAATACACCAATCTCTTTCTCATAATCCTCCCCAAAAGATAAATCATCGTTACCTCTATGCATCGGTCTTCTCCCCAGTTCTGGTATCATTATCACCTAAACAACAAAAACCCCAAAATCAATATCATACGATAAACTCTACAAGAAACCAAAAAAAAAAAAAAAACATAAAGATCAAACCTTTATACCTCTCAGTATATACAATCCCTAAAATTCTCTGTTTTAAAAACTAAAAACCAAAGATCAAAACTTTATTTAAGCGATACTCAAATCCATTCCAGAGATTGTATCAATGATTTGAGTTTTTCATGTTACTGTTTGTTTTTAAAATAAAAGAACCCTAAACAAAGACTTTTAGATTTTGAGAGAGAGAGACAAAAAAAACTAGCTCAACTGGGGAAAAAAGTGGGTCTTTATAGTGTTGACGGAATAATACGACGGCGATGCCAAGAACCTTAGGGTTTTTGTGCTTTTTTATGATTTTTAAGTTTTTTTAACTATCGAAATTAATTACGGCGAATTTAATAAAATTAGGGTTGGTTTGACTTAGCGATTGGATAAAGGATGAGAAAAAGCATTAATTAATTAATTAGAAAAAAAGAAAAATGGAAGTTTTGGAAGATAACTACAAACCTTTTTTTTCTCGTTGGAACTGTTTTAAGATCTTTTCAGTTTTGTCTTTATGTTTCAGTTTGGGTCTTAAGACTTAGAACAGGGCTTTACAAAGTACAGAACACTTATATGTGACAGGATTTTTAAGTTCAAAATTAATAAAATTGTGTAACTCTTTGACAGAATTTTTAATTTGGTGTAACTCTTTTCTCAAGAATATTGCAATTTTGGATGAAAAAAATTAAGTGTCATAACTTTAAGGCTTATGGGAAGTTACTAATTTTGGAATGTTCTTGATCAAATATGCGCGGGTAATTTTTTTCGTCAACGACTTTATGCGCGGGTTATTGTAAAATCAGTTATATTAACTAATTTCAATTCAGTTAATAATCATAAAATTATAAAAAAATATATTCTAGGTCCATAATTTATGGGATAATTTCAAAAAATACTCATTTTCTAATACCGTTTTTCAAAAATGCTCCATTTATAAGACTTTATTAAAAATGGCACTAAAAATATGATACTTATCCAAAAATGTGTATTTAAAGTATGGATTAATGTAATGTGTTGCATTTTTAAGATAAACATTATATTGTTATGTTTTAGAAAATGAATTGTTAAATGGACCAATAAAAAAAAAAGTAAATATCATATTTTTTGTGTCATTATAGTGAAACCTTACTTTGTAACTCTTTTGGTAGTTAAGAAAGAAAAAAAAAAGAATAAATTAGCTCAAAAAACAAAGGTGAAAATTATAAATTAGGAGATGATATAGCATAGGACTAGGAGATACGTACTACGTTAATCGAGAGATCTTTCAAAAATCATGAACTCATGATAACTTAGTTGGATTAATTATAGAGCTAGGTAGTATCCGTGCTATAGCACGGGCAAAATATTTTTATATAATTATATTATTTTAAATATATAATTTAAGTATTTGTACACTATTGCTATGAAATCAAAAAATCAGATTTCATTTTGTCTTATTTTGGATTATTACGCGTATATAACCTAGACGTATCTACTCTATTAGGGAAACATGTTTTTCCCGTCTTATTTTATCATGTCCCGTTTCGTCTTCTCTCGTCCCATATCCATCAGAATTTTTCTGTCTTATTGTAACGCTTCGACCGTCACCTTGCTTAGTGGACCCATGTACACTCCCGCCATGTGTCCATTTCGCTTAATGGGCTCATGTCCACTCCCGGCCTGTGTGCCCACCCATATCGAACGGCCGATTTGCTACGTTCAGGAGGTTTTAAAATTTTGTTTCCCGTCCCCACAAATCACCACATAATATTTTCCTGTGTTTTGTCTGTACTCGCACAGTTCCGACAATTACTTCCGGAAGGTCACCCATCATGAATCTACTACAGCTCAAACATGCTTTACTCTAGAGTTTTCTCAGGAACCTTGACAAAAGATAACTGCACTTTGGTGACATAGGTGGTCAAATCAATTTTTTAAAATCTCTCCGCAAACCGGGATGTCATACTTATGATCGTTTTCTTTTAAATAATCACTTATTCTGCTATATTTTTAATAGAGATTGGGTATAGACGAAATACTTGAATTCTTCTTGAATATTTAATTTTTATTTAGTTAATTAGAATTACCAAAAAGAATTACAATTTCCACACAAGCTATCTAAGTTATTCCAAAGTGGCTAATTACTTCACAAAATCTATAAAGTATCCATTTGAATATTTAATTTTTATAGTTAGTGGAAATTATACTTCTTAAAACATCAGAAAATATTTTCAAAAATATCCAAAATTCTCAAAATATCCATCTCATATTATTTCTTTATATGTCACATAGTGAATTTTTTTTTAAAAAAAATCGTTTAAGTGCAATTTTTTTTTGTTATACGAATTATCCGTTTCCGTTGCACATCCTCTATTTCTCATTGTAATACCATAAATAGCCGGACATAGTCATAATTTCATTTACATAATACATCAATTTTTTAGTTTTATATGTTTTCTGTTTAATTGCACACAAAAAATAAGTTTTTTCTTTATTAGATGTTTAGAATAATGATTTCTCATGAAATTTAATTTATTGCATAATGGCTTTCAACAAAGACAGTGATGATGAATCATAAAATAAATTGTTGCATGGACTGCTGATGGTAGAACAATAAGATATTTATATTCTCAAATTTTTCTTGTTTTGGTCATCTGATAGAACCAAAAATAGTTTAAGAACCGAAAGTAACCAAGAACAACAATAAACACCAAGAACATTATTCCTCGGCATGCACTTGATCATGAAGCCAAGATAACCCTCTGAGTGCTAAATATGACTGAAACCTACTGTTCCTCGTAATACTATTCACGATAGTAATTGCCACCTTATTTGCCGGAACAGCCACCTGATGATAGTCCCAAGAGTTGGAGCGATCCAGCCACCTTATTCTCATATTTATTTCTGATTTTTTATTTTTAAAATTTTTGATAAACATTAATAACATGATGTTGTGGTTTTGTTTAATTTAAACTTTTTCATAAAAATTAACTTAATATTAATTTTCTTTCTCATATAAAATTTAAATTTGAAAAATGAGTTAGAATCGTATTATTTTAAATGTATAAAATAAGTATTTGTATAAAATTGATATTAAATCTAAATATTGGATTTCAATTAAGTTTTAGTTTGAATTATTGTACATATATAACCTAGACATATCTACTTTATAACATGAAATATTTCCTGTCTCGTCCCATCCTATCCCGTCTTATCACGTCTTGTCCTGTCCCGTCTTCTCTCGTATCCATCATAATTTTTTTTGTCCTATGATCGTTCTCTTTAAATTATTACTCATTAGCCTATGTTTATTAATAGGTACTCGGTAAAAAATTTAGACAGGATACTTGAGTTCTCCAATGAATATTTAACTTTTAGTTAGTTGAAATTATCTAAAAACAAATAATAATACTCAAAAACTATCTAATTATTTTTAAAAATACCCAAAAACTATCAACTCGTTCCAAATTGGATCATTATCTGTCGCATAGTCAACCCTTACCTAAATTACTGTATCTATATACATAATCACAAAAACAATGCGTTTCGTAGTTGGTAACAATATCTAATATTATTGAATTGTGAATTTTAAATTAAATACTCTGTTTCTTTCCCAAATCCTTAGAACCTGGTCTTTCTTGAACCCGGTCTTTTTCGAAGAGAGGTATAATTTGTAACGTCCTCAAAAAAATAAACCAAAAAAATACAATGTGGCATAACTACCTAGTTTAACTTACATAAGGAATTTGTAACTAAATAATTTAACTTACATAAGGCATTTTAAATTAGAAAATGCAGATCGTAACTTACATAAGGCATTTATTTTGTTTTAAGTTTTCGGAGTTCTATTTTTCGTGTTTTTTCTCAGTACTTGATTTGGTTAGTGAGAAAAAACATGAAAATAGAACAACGAAAACTTAAAGAAAAATAAATGAAATAAAATACTGTTTTGGTAAAGTGGAGTAAAGCAAAGTTAATATCTTATTTCATCAGCATAAAGATTTGGGCCTTAACCAAAAAAAAAGACTTGAGACTAATACAAATAGGCCTTTTAAATCTTTGATGCTAAAACATCAGCTTCTTCATTAGCTAATCCACAAACTGAAACAAAAATAAAGACAACCGATGAGGATTCGAAAGCACAAGAGGCGATGTCGGAGATACCATGAGGATTCGAAAGCTTGAATTATAGGTTATTGCTCTGATTAATTTGATCCGCAGATTTGTGGCCGATTCGATCACTGCTCTCAACACCAGCGCTTCCGCTACCAAGGGTGAAGATCTACAACAGATACAATCTGAGAGGACCTGCATGTCTAAATATTTGACAACCGAACAATCTAATTATTTCCCAGTAAGCTATATTTCTTTTCCAATAGTTAAAGATATATTCTTGACTCTTGAGTGTAGATTGATCGGATAAGTCTGAAATGTTAGTAAATCTTGTTTAATAATAGAATATGCTTGATAGGTTTGTAAAAAATGTGAAACAAAAGAACATTGTTACCTTGTAGAGATGGAGATCATAGTGCATTAGAAAATTCTTCTTCTAAGTGGTTTTTGAGGAATTAATTTTCTTTGAACACATATTGAGATGGTTGGTGTCGTTGTACATGAAGTATGAAGTAGAACCAATACCTTGTTTCCTACTAAACAAATTAAAATCATTAATGAGTTAAACATGATTAAACATAGTATTCCAAATTTCAAAAAACTAACGTGGTGTGCGTGCATATTATTCAGAAGGAGGTGCCATAACTGGTGTCGGACCATGTAAACCTCTTAAGACTGAAAAATCCAGAAAATAAGTAAGTGACTATATGTGGTAAAGTAGCAATTTATGTCTCTTGTGTCTATATATTAGAATTGGTAAGCTGCAAATTAAATCTGTTATTTACACTAAAGGAGTCAGTGTTACTTACCCCTTTCACTTCCAGAATGATTTGCAGAAGAAAAGTGTTGACGGTTGGAGCTGTATGGTTTTGTTCTTCTCTCCTTATTTGTAAGTCGCTAACCTGATCAAACGGTTTACCATAATTCCGTCATTTGCCTGACAAATGATACATGAGTCATACTGCATATAAGGGGCCATTGAGGTTAAAATAGGTTTGGATTTTTTTTGCTTATGATAGTTTTCAATTGTAGCGAGTGCTTATTGATTGTGCGAATGACACATTTATATAGTGTTTGAGATGATGGTAGAATGGTAGGGTTTTTTTCATCGTGAGTTAATACAATCTTGATGAGAAAGTTTAATTTGAAGATATTGAAATAACTTACTCACCGGATTTCGCAAGTTTATAAGATATTGTAAGATCCGATTTGTTTTGATTTAGAGAAGATTCATTAGGTATATATGTCAAATATGCTCGGTTATAGTAAATTTAGTTCGATTATGAAGCGAATGAAATGTACATTTCCATTTGCGATATGTGAATCGAAAATGTATTATAGGAAGGTTGTATGTTGGATTTCAATTTATATATTAAATGATTGCGAGATCTTAGGAGTATTAATACATTCTTTCTATGTTGACTATTGTGTTGCTATATTTTAGGATGTAAATGTAAAACAACCTTATTTGGTAAGATTATGTTTGATTTGATTAAATGCATATTAGCATACGACTTTCTGTAGATATATTCCTTTTGACGTTTATTTCGGCATTAATGTGGTGTGAGTTAGTAATCGGGTTTTCTGTAGATATATTCTTTTTTTTTTTTTGCTAAATATGTGGAAAAAAAATGTTAATGCAAAAATATGAATATAGATTTTGACGGCCAAGATAAAAGTGAAGCAATGGTCCAGATTAAAGAAGAAGATCCGAAATATCATAACCGGGTCGTTAGGATCCGCGCGTTTATCCGTTTACCCTGTTTAGATAATGACGGTTTTATCCTTTTCGCAAAATAATTAATTGGTCATAACTCCAATGGCATTGTATTGTAAATTCTTATAAAACTAAGGTTTTTTTCAGGCAACGTTTTTTAATAGTAGGGATTAGGCATTTGTTTCCAGAATCTTATGGAATTATTTTATGTCCGTGATTGCATAAATAAACATTTATATTTAGATAAAAAGATGTCTTTGCCCTCCTTATATAAGGAAAATATATATATTTTATTTGCGATTTCGCCGATAAACCTCCACCGTTATCATGAAATGGTTTATGGTCACATTCAAGATAAATTGATGAGATTCGGTGACGAGTTGGTGGTGATGATGATGAGATCATGTGAACAAGATGGTGGTGATGATGATGAATCCGGGTGAAGGAGATGGTTTCCAAGATAATTGGATTTTTTGGTTTGATAATTGTTTGTGATTAGAGTTTTTGGGTTCACAAGATAGTATCCTCTTAGATTTAGATTTCTTTATCCAAAATGAAATAGATTGAATCCATTAGATCCGAGATGGTGTTGGTGGTGGATGAATTTTGGAGACAATGAATTGGGGTTGTAAGTGACTAAGATGATGGTGAGGAGCCATGGTTGTGTGGACGCGACAGTTTCATCCGCAAAGGAGAAGAAAGAAGGGAAGGAAGAAGAAGAAGGAAGAAAAAGAATTTGGCTACAAAGGCTTTGACTCTAAATACTTTGATTGTTAAAAAAAACTTTTAAAGCTGAGACTGTTATTTATTATTATTATATATATAATTTTATAAATATAATTTAGTCATTTACACAGTACACCAACAAGATCTCGCTTCTTATTAGTGTTGGCAAAGATATGGTTAAATGTGTCTCATTCTTCTCTAATGATGATGACATCAATTACGATTATAACAATGTTTTAAATTTCAATAAGGGTTTCGATTTATGTAAAGTCAATTGAAAACACGTCTTAGAAAGTTTCACTTTTCTAACAAATTGGCAAGTATCATGTACAAATTATATGAAGCCTATCATTTTGATGATGTCCACGAAATTGCTGTCAATCTTCGTTGTTGTTGTCATCACCACCAATATTGTTGTTATTTAACTCACCGAACCATCAAAGTCTCCACCAAACTTCATAAACAAAATATGGTCTACCTCTACCATTACCACTATGATAGTTTACTTCAATCCCTTCCTCTCATTTGTATTACATTTAAAACTTAGCATTTTTTTCTTATTAACTTCATCCTCCAACCCTACTTAGCCTTAAACTATTTTCCGCTGTAATTAGCATAAACTCTCGTCTCTCGTCACTCGTCTTCGTACTGTTTTGTTTTAGAAACAAACTCTCTTCCTCTTTAATAACCGTTTACCCAAAAAATGTTACTCTTACTATGCAAAGTACTGATTTCGTAAAGTATCACTTGCAAAAGTTGCATGGCAGATCTGAGAGGCAAAAATATAGTAAGTAGGCAAAAAGTACTGATTTTGGAAGGCCTTTGAGAGGCAAGAAAAAAAGCTCCCTTCTCTCTCTTCAAAACCCTAGCTGCTATTTTCAGACCTGAGGGAGGGAAATCCTTCCGGCAGCAGTTTTCTGATGTCGCGATTTCCTCTCCCTCCCTCCTCTTTTGTTTAGCTCCTTGGTCTTCATGCAAGTTGGTCGAGGTTAGCATTGAAGGTCTAGTGGTAAGTAGGATCTCTTCTCCGTCAGCGGCGGTGTGGTATTTATCCTTGCCGATGTAGCTGTGGATCTAGTCAGGTGGAAGAGGAGCTTTGTAGTCGAGCCCCGGTTTGAAGACGTCGGATGGTTAGCATCGGAGTTCCTCTAGGCTCAACCGTCTTCCTGGAATCTGTGGCTACAACGGAAGTCGGTAAGGTTAAGGTGGGTTTTGCTGTTTGATAGGGTGGTTAACTGTAGATCCTTTTGGATCTTAGATGGCGGTCGCGGATTCCAAGTTTAGAGGATTTGTGTGAGCCAACGATCTTCTAAACCGCCACGGCGACTTTGCTTCCACCCATCTGGATTGAAAGAGCTTTGCTTATTGGAGAGCCCAGATCTGGGATGGAGGGGATATATCTGATGATGTCGGGTTGTTTGGGAAAATAGATCTGTCGATGGCATCGCGACACTGGTTTTCTGGGAGGTTTGTAGCTTTGGTGGTGCGTCGGAGGAAAGAGATCGATGGTGGAAACCGATTTCTTTCACCGTTGATCTTCGACCCTTCGATGGTGTTGCTAAGCCGTGGACCTTGAAAGCTCTGGATTTAAGGCTTGGTTTTTCTGCTTTCTGGCCAGTAGCACGATCCGATCCTCCGTCTGTTTCCGGCAAAATTTTCGATTTCTTTTTTTTGTAACTGGACTCTTTTGTGTGTAAGGCCTCGGCCCAGCCGATTTTAGAATTTTAATATATATATATATATTGCATGTTTCAGTAATAATGTCTTTTATCACTCGAGATCAACAGACCAAAGAGTAGTAATTTCCCATAACTTACTACAAGGTTGTTTTGGGCTAATGGGCAATGCCCCAAACCGATAGGTTAGTGTATAAATTATGTTGCTTATGGGGCCAATTAAAACCAAATACTATCACAAATGGCAATAAAGTAATATTCTGAAGAAACTGAGGGTAACAATGGAAAAACAAAATTAAGTATCTCATCTCATAGCTAGGGCTCGTAAACTAAAATCTCTTCAAAAATCTTTTCACATCTGCGTGGATTACTTCACCGAAGCACAAAGTCTCTCTTTCAAGCTTCTTCGATCTTTGCTTCACCAAACCCTAAAACATGTCCGGCGGGTTTTTCCGGGTGAGTTTTCCGATCATCTTCGTTCTTAGTTACTGTGATTGATGTAATAATCTCTTTTAGATCCAGATCTTAAGCTTTCTTTTTCCTATGGCTTTGATTTGAATCTCATAGGTTTCTGATTACGTTCTGATTCGTCTTCTTTTTTTTTGGTTT